>NC_056730.1:704748604-705098604 GCF_019279795.1 Protopterus annectens | reverse complement strand
ACACCACCTGTCACACATGAATCTACAAAACAAGCATCGGCAAAACATACGCATAAATACACAAAAACATATTCAGAGGCACTAGGCACCAATCTGAAAAAGAAAGAGTGCCCTCCAAAGCAGACAAGCAAGCAACCTGCACCCCCAAACACAAGCCAGAAAACACATAATTCACCTCAGCAGTGTGCCTCACAACAGCCCTTAAGGCAAAACACCATACCTAACATGCTAGTAATAGGAGACTCTGTAGTAAGGCACACGGATGTTCCACTCACCAGGCTGAACAAGGAGAAGGTTACTGTCAGCTGCCTGTCGGGTGCTCGGATCCGCCACACAACACAGGCACTTAGGTCACTCCAAAACAAGTAAAAGTGTGACGCTGTCATTATACATGTTGGTGTGAATGATCTAAGACGTACCTCCCTGGACTACATGAAAAGAGACATTGAGGAGCTCTCTGATCATGTAGCCCAAGCTGGTATGACCCTGACCTTGAGTGGCATACTACCTTCACCTAGAATGATACCACAATACAAAGACAAAATGATCAATTTCACCAATTGGCTAAGTTTCTGGTGTCATTCTAAGGGGTTCCAGT
The DNA here is from genome assembly GCF_019279795.1 of Protopterus annectens. NCBI lineage: Eukaryota > Metazoa > Chordata > Ceratodontiformes > Protopteridae > Protopterus > Protopterus annectens. The sequence continues at coordinate 705,098,006 of NC_056730.1, read as the reverse complement.
GTCTGTCTGCCTAGGATGACATGATAGACAAGCCTCACTGTTTTGCCAGAGATGGGTTGCACCTGTCACCCCTAGGTTTTCGAATTCTGGCCAAGGCTCTTGCCCTTCCCATAGTGCCTTTTTTAGGCAAGGCTCAAAGGACAAACCAACTACTGTAACCAGCACAGGTAACCAAAAACTAAGGGTAATGCTACTCAACGCCAGAAGTCTCAACCTCAAAATGTACATACTTGAGACTCTCCTCAGCATGGAGAAAATCGATGTTTGTGCAGTGACTGAAACCTGGTTCAAGGCTCAAGAGAGCACCCCAGCACTACCAGGTTACAATTCATATAATACCTTCCGGCTCAGTTACCGGATCGCAGTACAAAGAGTGGAGGTGTATCCATATTCATCAAGGATACCCATATCTCCAGGTTAGTAGCGCAGCATGATGCCCCAGAGATCATCCATGCGCAACTATCAGTAGGCAAAACCACATTTCAAGTCGTAACCGGTTATAGATCGCCCACCATGCCCCAAGATGCTCACTCTGCATTCCTTGAGACATTGGAAAATATAAAGGTCCTACCCAACACCATAAACTTGGGTGATTTCAACTACCCTGGTATAGACTGGGTGAACTACCAGTGTTCCAACTCCTATGCTCAGCGATTCATAGAATTTATAAATTCAAATGCCCTTGAACAACTAGTATGTTCCCCCACTAGAGGGGACAACATATTGGATTTAATAATCACAAATATGGGCGCCCATTGTACCACACCCGTTATCACTCCCTCCTTGGTCAGATCCGACCACAAACTGATAACCCTGGACATCCTCACCCCTCCACCTCCCCCAGTTAAAGAAACCATAGTCAAAAACCTTTCCAAAGCAAACTTCAAACTATTTGCATCTGAAGTGGAAAGCTTCATTATTCCCTTGCAGAAGGATAATGATATCCAGGATGCGGAATCCTACACCAAGGCACTCTATATGCATCTTCAGGATTGCATGGACTGTGCTTTCCCAAATAAAACCAAGACTCCTTCCTCAAGCAAGAAGAAACCAGTCTGGTGGACCCCGGCCATAAGCAAACTTTACAATAAAAGGAGGAGACTTGTACAAAAAAAGGCCAAATCTCAAGTAGAAAAATCATCCCTGATCAGCATTATTAAGAAATTGAGGACCCTCATCAAGTCAACTAAAGCTAATTTTGAATAGAAAGTTGCCAAGGATAACAGTAAGGCCTTCTATGGCTATGCCAAAAACCTAAATGGCAACGCTCAGGTCTGTTCTGAGCTAGTACAAAATGAAACAAAATATACTGACCCTTCTGACATTGCCAACATCTTGGCTGATGGGTTCAGTGAACCCCCCCCCCCCCACCGTCTACAGGGCCTATTACCATTCCAGGGGATTGTGTAAGTCCAATTATTACTGATACGTTTGTTAACAAGGCTCTTTCTAAAGCTAAAAACACTGCCTCCGTGGAACCAGATGGTGTCCCAGGCTGTGTCATATGCGAGCTCCAAAAGGAACTATAACCCCGCATCTTAATACCCTGTTCAGTCTCAGCCTCTCCACAGGGTATGTGCCCATAGAATGGTACATGGCAACGGTGGTCCCGCTACACAAGGGTGGGGCCACAACTGACCCTGTGAACTACCGACCAATAGGCCTGACCAGTCTGATCTGTAAGGCTATGGAGCGAATCATTATGGAACTCATAAATGGAGAGATTGGGAACCTCCAGTTGCTGGACCCCACACAGTTCAGCTTCGCCAAGGGCAGATCATTCCTCCTGAACCTGGTGGATTTCTTTGAGACAGTTACTCAGGCTATAGATAAGGGAAAGGAGGTACACACGGGTTACCTTGACCTTGCTAAAGCATTTGACACCATTCCACATTCAGGTGTTATTGATAAGCTCACCAGCCTGGGCATAAACCCTTACGTCACAAGATGGATCGCAAACTGGCTCTCAGACAGATCCCATAAAGTAAGAGTAGCGGGATCTATGTCCGAATCCAGACCAGTAACGAGTGGTGTGCCTCAGGGCTCTGTCCTGGGGCCCCTCCTGTTTAGCATATACTTCTCAGAAGTACAGGCAAGCATGGAAGCGCTGTGGCTGACTAAGTTTGTGGACGACTGCAAACTGGGTGCTATAATAGAGTCTCCGGCTGACATGGAAATCCTCCAGAAGGGCCTAAATGAGACTGATGCATGGTGTCAAAGCCATGTCTCAAGCTAAATGCAAAAAAATGCGTAGTAATCCCCTTTGGAAAAAACAGAGTACCCGCAAACTACAACATAGGAGTTAATCCCCTGAAATCAGAAGAAGAAATAAGGGATCTAGGGACCCAAGTAGATGGTTAGCTTTCCTTTGATAACCATGTTGGCAAAGTGATTAGAAAATCCTTCTGTGTGACCCATCTGATAACGAAAGGGTTCGCATCAAGATCTAAGGATGTAATGGTGCACCTTTACTCTTCCCTCATCAGACCCATTATTGAGTACAATGCACCAATTGGAATGTACCTGGCTAGACATCTCCAGCAGCTGGAGAGACCACAGAGGTACCTAACCAAGAGGATTACTAGCCTCAAACAGATGCCCTATGCAGCACGATTGAAAAAGCTAAGACTGTTCTCTGTTGCATACCATTTTCTCCGAGGCAATCTCTGTCTAACGTACAGAGCCATGTCCAGCCCAGAATTGTTGAACATGCTCCATCTTAGCAAAACCAAATCTACTCGAGCTACACGCTCTAGGGATATAAACCTCAACACAACATGAATAGAACATGCTGGAGGGATAGATTCCCTTCGCAGAGACTTCCCTTACTATGAAACAGGGTCCCGATCTACATAAGACAGAGCCCCTCACTGTCACTCTTCAAGCGGAACCTTGATGAGTGGATGGGTAACAAAAAGCTAACACCGGGGATCACACCAACAGCACTACTAGGTAGGGGCCAAGGGTACTAGCTGCTAGTACAAGGGTCTAGGGAACTACTAAAGGGGCGGTGAATACCGCACAACGTGGCTGGGCTAATATATGCCTTCAGGCAGATAGCACAGTATCAACCTATGAACCTATATGTGTGTGTGTGTGTGTGTATATATGTGTATATACATATATATATATATATATATATATATATATATATATATATATATATATATATGTATGTGTGTGTGTATATATATATATATATATATATATATATATATGTAATGCAACAACAACCGACTTAAGTAAACTATAGAAGAAAATCTCGTATACAAATCGACAACTTCTGTAACTCAAAACAAAAATTTGAAGAAACCACACCAAGCCGAAACTGTTGCTAAGTGCTTTCGTTCATCTATTGTTGCATCGAACTAATTGAGATCTTATAATAATCTTCAAAAAAGAGAAACTGTGTTTAAATACTTTGCACATCACTAAAAAACCATCAAGGTTAATGTAAACAATGCTGTGGAGTTTAGGAACAATTACAGTGAATCTCAAGTTACTAGTACACAATAAAACCACTAGGACAGGAAAGGTGTGCCTGGGCTGCTAGCCAAACCACTTCAAAAGCACATTTAAGTTTTCATTCAGCCCTGGGGCCATTTCAGCATTTAGCAACAATTGCCACCTTAGTTCTTTCAGTTCAAGCAGTATTTCACAGTCCCCAAAGAACTGGTTCACTTATTCAAGAATAAAAAACTTGAATCTAGTAGATGAAACACAAATTGCACTGTGTCTGCCTAAAGCATTGTTGTTGTCCTGTGCCCTGATGGCTGCTAAATGCTCTTTTACCCTGTCTGAAAGTTTCCTAATAGTTTTCCCCACATAGAAGGACTGACAAGACTCACAAACTGCAGTGTAGACTATAGAAGATGAACGGCAGTTAAAATGATTATTGAATTTGACCTTAATGTCACAGTGTTGAAAGTAATAATGCAACCCTGTGAAAATAAAAGGACAAATAACAGTTATTACAAATAAACATGCTTGTAGTGTCACTCAAGTGAGTCTGTGATTCTTGTGCTTGAGTCCCTTGTAAATGTTTTTTTAATTTCTTTCAAAAGATAGTTTAATCCCAAATGGGATGACTATGCATTTTTTGGCATTTAGCTTGGGGCCATGATTTTAACGCCAGATGTCCGTCTCAGTAAGGTCCTTTTGGAGGATGTCTGTGTCAGCCGGAGAGTCAGTTATGGCTCCCAGTTTACAGTCATCGGCGAACTTGGTTAGACATAGTCTTCCTGTCTTTGTCTGTACTTCTGAGAAGTATATGCCGAACAGTAGGGGTCCCAGGACCGAGCCTTGCCGGACACCACTTGTGACTGGTTTAGAGTCGGACCTGGAGCCCGCTATTCTTACCATGTGAGTTCTGTCTGTAAGCCAGTTGCCAACCCATCTCGTGACATATGGGTTTATGTTCAAGCTGGTGAGTTTTTCTGTAATACCCGAGTGGGGAATGGTGTCGAAAGCCTTGGCATGGTCAAGGTAGGCTGTGTGAACCACCTTTCCCTCGTCTATGTCCTTGGTGACTGTCTCGAAGAAGTCAACCAGATTTAGTAGGCATGACCTGCCCTTAACAAAGCCGAACTGGGTCGGGTCAAGTGTTTGGAGGATCCCAATGTCTTTGTTAATGAGTTCCGTTATGATGCGCTCCATAGCCTTGTAGACAAGGCTAGTCAGGCTTTTGGTGCGATAGTTACCAGGGTTAGTTGTGGCCTCTCTTGTGGAGAGGAGTAACCATTGCTGTGCGCCATTCTATGGGCACGTAGTTTGTGGAGAGGCTGAAGTTGAACAGCGTTTTTAGGTGGGGGGTTAGTTCATTCTGTAGTTCGTGGAAGACGCAGCCAGGGGCATCATCTGGTCCCATTGACGCTGTGTTTTTGGCTTTTGAAAGGGCTGTTTTCACCTGTGTCTGTGATTTTTGGGACACTACACTTTTCCGGTATTGTCTTCGACTCACCCATTGTTGGAGCCCAAGACCGTCGACCATCGTACCTGATGTGACTATTCCTCCTCTGAGCCGATCTGGGCCTTCGGGGCTGGGGGAGGGTGATCTGATGATTGTGGAGCCTTCGGAGACGAGGCCTGTTCCAATGCTATCGACTCCATCAACCCTGACCTCTTCGGTGCCGTTTGAAAAGTCTGGGTGCAGACACTCTGTTGTCAGTTCCGGGGGGAGTGTCGAACTGATGCGTCTGTTCTGACTCTTCCTCTCAGAGCTTCGGCGTGGATGAGCTCGGCTCCTTCCTCTGGGTCAGAGCCCACTGTCTCGGCGCCGGGGAGGTTGCCGTCGTCTTTGGAACCAGCAGCTTATTCGGGTCGAAGCAGTGGAGCCTTCGATGCTATAAGGAGGGTTATGTCTTCCAAGACACACACGTCATCAGTGCCCTCCTCCTCACCTTAAGTGCCACTTTCTGCCTCTACATTGCAGGTCCCCATGCCACGTCGAGACCCAGATCCTCAGGTAAACCCATTGGGTGACCCATGTTATACTGAGACCTCACCAGAAGCCCCCACTGATTAAACTTTGCAAGAGGAGGCATTTAGACTCCCCGCAGGAGTCTCTTACATCAGGCACCGACTTAGAGGAGTCAGAAGGGTCCCCACAGTCCTCATGGGAAGATATCTCCTTTGCTGATATCCTTGAGGTCCGTAAACAGAGGAGTGACTGACAGTCCTTTAGCCCTACTGAGGATGTCTGTGCTCCTGGAGGCCTTTGGGTCTCAACCTTCCACCTCCTGGGTGACTCCGCCCTTCGATGAACTAATGGAATTGGTTACTCAAAGGGCATGGGAGTCTCCTGATACTATGGAACCTGTCGCTCGGAGGCCCAACAAGTTTATTACGTCCCCCCAGGATAAGATGCTCCTCACTAAGGGAGTGCTAGTTGATGCCATGGTGGTGGCAGCGACCACCAAGAAAGAGATGTCTGAAACCTCTTCTACTGTCCATCCTCTTAGTTAGAGATTCCAGGACTGTGGACAGGTATGGGAATCACCTCTTTAATTCTGTGACCTTTGCTATGTGATTGCTCAACTACTTGACTCATTTTACCAGTCTTCAAAAAGATATCCAAAAAGAGCTTGGAGATGCTGTGCAGGGTAGTAGAGATGGGAGGTGTCTCTGAGAAGTTGACAGCCCAGTTTAATACCCTTAATTCCATAGTTAACTTGCCCATGCAGCTCATTTCCTATGCAGCCAATGGTTTGAGTCGGGCAGCGGGTTCAGTAATAGCTCTTCGGAGACATTCCTAGATGCGCTTATGCTCCTTTGCAGAAGCCTTCTTTCGTTAACATCCCATTCAATAGCTGGATTCTTTTGGGCTCAAAGTTAAGGAGACTCTTGCTAGGTGTGAGCAAGACGGAAAGACTATATCTGACGTAGGAGTCCATTTTTCCACCCCTACTAGACCATACCTCAAAGGGCAGAAAGGTGGAAAATTGTGGTTCCGGAAGTCCCAAGGAGCTTTCCAGAACACAAGTAGTGAACCCCCCCCTCCAGGGGTAGAGGAAGGGGTTATAATCGAAGATGCCGCTGCGGTGGCAGAGGGGGTCTGCAAAACCAGGGTAACAGGGATCAGTTCTCTGGTAAGCCCTACCAGCGCTGCTGAAAGGAGGATCGACTGTCCTACTCAGGAGGCAGTTGGGGGCACTTGTCTCTGTGTCCGGACGCCTGGCTAGGCATTACAAAAGATTCTTGGGTACAAAGCATTATTACCAGAGGTTACATCATCCAATTCTCAGAATCCCTACCTGTTCGGAAGAAAATCCATGATGTTCCACCCAGTTTGAGGTATCGATCAGCCATAGAAATCCAGAGGCTGCAGGAAAAGAGTCGTCCAGCCAGTCCCAGCATACTAGATAGGATCCGGAATTTAGTCCAGATTCTTTAGTTCCAAAGAAAACATGGGACTGGTGGCCCATCTTGGACCTCAGCCGACTCAAGACCTTTGTAAAGGAGAAGTTCCAGATTGTCATGCTTCAGTCGATCCTTCATTCCTAGGAACAGGTGATTGGATGTGCTCTATAGATCTCAAGGATGCGTACTACCATATCAAAATGGCCAGACCATCCAGAGATCACTTGCTTTTCCAGCTGGGAGCCAGTCGCTAACAATTTCGTGCACTGCACTTTGGCCTCACAACAGCCCCCAGAGTGTTTACCAAATGCATGGCAGTGGTTACGGCTCACCTGAGGCATGTAGGATTCTGAGTGTTTCCGTATCTGGACGACTGGCTCCTTACTGCAGCCTCCAGGCATCAACTAATTCTGTCCAGGGATCACACACACTCTTGTGCTCTCAGGGATAACTGTAAATTTCGACAAGTCTGCGTTGTTGCCATGTCGGCGTATCTCCTTTATTGGAGCAGAATTAGACACCATCACCGCCATGGTAAAATTGCCACTGGACAGAATAGCCACTCTTTGAAACCAGGTATTGGACATTCTGCAGAGGAAAAAAGTACCAGCCTCTCAAGTATTGAAACTACTAGGTACCATGACAGCTACACTCATAGCAGTTCCTCTGGGGCGTATGCATATGAGAATACTTCAGTGGTTGTTCTTCACCCAGTGGTCTTACCAACAACTTCCAATGTCATTCTTGATAGTGATTACAGACTCTTGCAAGAAGGATCTTTGTTGGTGGTTGACCAGCCACCAGGTAACCCTAGGACGACCATTTGTTTCTCCCCCGCCATCAGCCACAGTGACCACGGACGCTTCTCTGATAGGGTGGGGGGGGCGTTTTCATGGAAGAATAGCCCAAAGTACCTAGTCAGAAACAGAGTCACAGTTGCACATCAATGTCCTGCAGCTGAGAGCGGTGCTTTTGGCATTGCAGCACTTCCACGACTCTCTCCCTCTGGAGACGATTGTGATCCAGACAGACATGTCTTTGGTCTGGTACATCAGCAAGCAAGGGGGAACCAAGTCTTACCCCCTTATGTCGAAAGGCCTTGAGAATTTGGCAGTGAGCGGTATCCACCGGGCGCTTTCTGATAGCAATGCATATCCCCAGGAAATCCAACGTGATCGCGGACAAACTGAGCAGAGACTTTCTGTCACTGCACGAGTGGTCCCTCAAAGATGAGGTTGTGGAGTTGATACTCTGCAGATGGGCTCAGCCCTGCTGTTACCTGTTTGCATCCCCTATGAATGCCAAATGCAGAAGCTACTTTGCCCTGAATCCCCTACCATGGGACTGCCCAAGGGACTCGCTCATACACGATTGGCCCCCGGGACTCCTATATGCCTTTCCACCAATGCCCCTGATACCGAAATTCTTACAGAAAGCCAAAGCAATGACACAAATTAAACTTTTACAACCTTTTAGTTATACATCTGCCCATTGTTTCAATGACCTATATTAAAGTAACGCAAAACAGTGGATCCAGTTACTGGAACAAATAGTGAGAACTTTAGTTTTAGAAGTCTGTAAATGAAATGCAAGACAAGCACTCTGTATTTATTTTCATAAGGTCTTCAGTTTTCTTTTGCTTTGTACAAGTTGCCTTTTTTTATAGTGTACTGAACGGTATCCCACAAGCAGGCAGGAAAAAGGCAAGTTAATTGTTTTAAACAACACTGGCTAAAAGGGAAGATATGAGAACGTACAGTGAACATAAAATTGGATAGTCATAGTATTTCAGTATTTATTTATGCAGAAACTGATGTGGTAGAAAGTAGTAATCAGTATTCTCTTGATTGTAAAGGTATCTGAGAGGACCACAAACCCAAAGATGAGTTCACACTGGGTTCTCAAACAAAACTGGAACTGTAGAATCACAGGATATTCCAAGTAAAATGTTGCTGTGGGTGGGAATTTACATGACATCATTAAAGTGAGTGTTACTCTGGTCATCTTAAACTGGGACCCAAATTTTAAACACTGAGATTATCCCTTTAATCTTCTTTTCATGGACTACTATATCGGGTTTTCTCACATCTGTTTTTTTGAACTGTTGGTAATGGATGGTCCCATGTGATGTAAACATCATTATTTTCAATAATTCTTTGTGGCTTATGTTTCCAAAATTTGTCAGTTACTTCAGTATTCTAAAGTTTGAACAATCTTGCCACAGTGTTATGCCTTTCAGTATACATTCCTCCTGCCATTAGTATATCAAACCAGCAACCAGATGTTAAACTGTTTCCAATTCTGTTTTATAAAACCTACATTTGACTGTTTATCCCACATGTTCACTGAACTTGGCGTCCTGTGTGAGGGTGCTGCTGAAGATCAGGCTAGGATCATGTTCCTTTTCGGCAGAGGAGCAGCCATGATCTTCATAGTCCTGAGGATTCAGATATTACAGAGAGTTATATAGTGCCATTGGCTGTAGCGTCAGTAAGTGTTCATGTGTTATCTTTGAGCATTACACCATTGTCAGTAGACATTGGAGTAGTAGATAGCCTATATCCGTTTCAGTCTGGGCCTTCCATTCCTGTAGCCAGAACTCTCTGCAGGTCCTGATGTAGTCGTTTCCCTAGATGGAGAGCTTGCATGATTCTTTCACTAGCTGTAGTAGGTTGCCACTAAAAAAAGGGGAGAGACCATGTATAAACCACATGGAGTTAACCTGCAGAACTCTTTGTCTTGATGGTTCTGGAGAGTATCCATTTGTTAAAGTAGATTCATAACCATTTGACAGCAAACAAGCCAAGATGGACTGCTTGAACAAAACACCTGCTTGAACTGCATGTGACTAACAGAAAAGTACTTTTTTTTTTTTTTTTTTTTTTTAAGAGGAGGGCATGCTGTCTTGCATCCATCAATATGGGAGACTTTAACCCTCCCCCCCCCCCCCCTTACTTAATAAACTGTAGTCTGGCAGTTATCACAGAGGATTACAGTTTCAAACAATGAGCCTGTTTCCTGTAACCAAGGCTACAGGGTTTGATTTTGTATACCTGTGTTTATCTGCTGCATGACTCTGAGCAAGTCATTTAAGCAGACAGTGCTCCTGGCCCCCTGAGAAGGGACACATGTCCAGTGGGCTTCTGTATGTAACGTAACCATAGTTGTACAACCACTGAGCAATGAAGAAAACACTTTGCACAGCTGTGATCTAGCAGTTCAGTACAACAGTGTAAAACCATGCTGGGACTTTTGTATTTGGGAGGCAGTGATTATGGAGATGTATTTCAGTAAGTTGTTCTATGAAATGTATGACTGTCCTTTGGATATGGAGTTGAGAGCACTTCTTAATTTGGTCTAGGAACAGTTCTAACACCTAAACAAGTAGGGTGGCATGCATATATTTTTCCTGTGCAGAGAGCTGATGTTGGTCTCACAGTTGTCCACGGACAAGGGCCATCACATGCAAGTGAAATTAGTGGCATATTCACGGAGACACTCCATTATCTTCCTGGAGCTGAATATTTAAGGGTCTTGGTAAGAGTCTTCCTGAAATGGGGTGCCTCTTTGATCAAGCTGTTCACCATGGAAAGTTTTTTTTTTTCTGCCTTCACTCCATTTAGTCTGATTCCATCTTGCTCTCAAATTTTAAAAAGACCAGAATCCATATTTTTACCTTTTGGTGGCCAGAAAGGGTGTGCTTCAGGCTGTCATGTGTTTGGCTATGTAGGGAAACCTTTCCAATAGAGGCCAAGGAAGTTCCCCTTCGTTAGGATGTTGCTAATGTTCATGTCAAAGCATGCTGTTCTTGCATAGTGCTTAACATCATTGTGTATGCTAGAAAGAGATGCACCGCCCCCCCATTGTGATAGCGGAGTAGAAACTTAACCCTGTGTGGGATGGCAAGAGAATGTATCAGCTGCACACTCACTCATGAAAATTTCACACATCTTTTGCTGTAGTGAGGAGTTTTTTTTTCTCGTCCATTTTTACTACATGATGTAAAAGCTGAGCCTCTCTTAGCTTAAGTCTGATCAAGTGCTTTGTACTGTTCATTTTTGAAAAATAGAAGATTGAATACTTATCAGTATCTTCCAGTTGTCTTTTTTTTAAATATTGAATGATACTGGTAGAACATTAGAAGCTTTTTTTTTTACTTTTTTTTTTCTTTTTTAGGAGGTGAAACATCCACCAATTCTGGTGAGTATATTTCTAAATATTAGTCTTGCTGTTTTTTTTGTGATTTTGCAAGAATCTAAGCATGATAAAGATTAGTCACACATTTTTATGTCATTCAGTCCTGTCTCTCCAGATGTTTGCTTGTAGAAGGAATTTCTCATAATGATTTTTTCTTAAGGGATGTTTTATGTAGTCGATTGAGTCCTCGGTATCGTAGAGCCACTTTATGGAGATTGTTTGGCATCACTTGAATCCCTAAATGTTTCTGTTTTTGCCTTAAGTAAGGATTACTGTAATGGTGAATTACTTCTCTGTTAACCATCTGTAAAGACGTGGTGGTCTCATGCTTTCCTAGGTGCTTGTATATGTCTGGCATGTTAGTCCAATATTGTCTTATACATTCTTAACATCTACAACTGTTTGGTCAGTAGTGTCAGTTTTGTTTCAAATTCTGAGAGCATGTTACAGTTGTTTATTGGATGAAAGACTTGGCAAAAAGGACTCCCTTTGCTACCTTTTCAAGTAAGGTCATCTTCCCCAAAACCTTCAGTAACTTTACTTATTTTACCACAGTTACCACAATTTTTACCTGTTAGGGGTCAACACAGTTCTTAAACTTTAACAACTGTTGTAAAACTGCTAAACTAGGATACCTAAAAACTTTGATAACCTACTTAACTGAGAGAATTGTCAACATTTTTGTAAATGTGCGCACTTGAGATGAAACCTTTTCTGGCACACCAGAGATCTGTAGAGAGAGACAGGGACAGTGACATTAAACTGGAGGAAAGAAAGAAATCTAACGAGTAAAAATCCTCCGTGAGAAGCATCCTTGTAAAGAGAGAGTAGTTGTACATGTAAAAAAAAAAGTCATCCCCAAACTTCATACAGGATTGTACCTCCACATTAGCAGTTCAAAGTCAGAGATACAGAGATATGTCAGCCTGTCGTCAAGGGCCCAAGAGGAGGTTCCACTAATGTTTGTGCACTTGCAGCTTAAAGACGTAAATCAGGACCTTCTTTGAATTGTGTGCACATCATATTACAGGGGGAGGAATTATCTCTGCCAGACAAATAATGTGCTGTCTTTGTAGAGTTTATACTTCGTTTCTCATGACATCTTGGCACTCTTTAGGTTCCATCACCAGCCATAGACTTCAGGTTTGATTGTGAAGGAATATTTCATAGTACAGGAATCTGTAGTGTTGTTGCAGCAGCATGTATCATCGCAAGTACAGGCCAACAAAAATATTCAGAATCCTGAAAGCCGCCTTTGGTACTGTCACAAGGTCCATTAATTGAGAGAGAGAGAGAAATCTTGGCCTTTCCCTTTCGCATTAGAGGAAGAGTCCACCCCCCTCATGGCACAGATTGACTTTTTTTTCCTTTTCCTGAGTCCAGTTATGGGATATTTCAGCTTGTACTAGTTCCCCACCTGAAGGTACTACTTTCTCAAAAAACTCTGACTACACAAGGGAGGTTTTTATTTGGTCTGCACATGAGCCGCCTCCTTAAAGGAGGTGAGTTATGTGTCTATTGTATCTGCAGTTCAGAGATGTGAGAAAGATGCATTTTCTGTCATTCATTCCTCTGCCCCCAGAGGGACAGACAGGATGGACAGGACCCCACAAGATGGACAGGGCTTTTACAGCAATGGGCATTCTTCCTCGCATGCTCCTTTTTTACAAGACTTTACCTTTAACATCACTACTGTTTAATAGGGAAAATGGGTCACAGGATGCAGAAAAAGGTATACACATTTAGCAACTTGGCAGTTTAACTGTTAACTCTTTAGGCAGTGTAATAATTTATCAAGCCTATATAATAAACCAAACACAAGGTAGTATACAGGATATACCTCCTGCTGACACAAAAAAAAAAAAAAAAGCCTGAAAATATAAACGGAACAATTCATGTTAAGTTATCTATCTCGCCTTCGTTCTTGCTGTTTGGGTTCGGAGCCAATCCTCAGCTCCGACTCGGCCATCTTCTGTAGCTCGATAGCTATTTACTGGCTCAAGGCTACCCCTAATCCCAGAATGCCCAGCATCAGCTACCCAGATCTTGTTTGCCGCTTCAGCTGCGAGGTTGCTTCCTTACTGGCTCAGGCTTAGTATAATCTCTTTTCTACTGTATATTGCTATTTATCTTGAAAGTTTGTCAAGTAATTGTCTATTTTGTATATAGATAATATTCCTTTATCCCTTTTTTTGCGTTCTTGTGTATTTTAAATTTGTTGGCCAATGCTTCATTACTCTCGGGCCTTCTGTTCCCTTGAACTCGTTAAAATTAGAGAGTCCCCCCCCCCCCCAGATAGCCGTTTAAATTAGAGGCTTTCCTTCTATTCTTTAACTGTAAAAAAAAAAAAAAAAAAAAAAAAGTATATTTGTTCCTGTTTTTTATAGTATAGCTTTTCAGTATTGTTGTGTGGTTGTTGTTACTATAATGTCTAAAGATACTAAGGTATCCGGCTTCAAAAAGTGTGACTCATGCTGTCAGAAAATGTCTCTGACAGATGGGTACACTAGTTGTGTTTATTGTTTGGGCGCTGTTCACCTGCAGGACTCCTGTTCTATATGTCGTGCTTTTAGTCCAAGGGTCCTGCAGGAGCACAAAAACAAATTAATCCTTCGGGGATTATTGAAGCCTCAGGATTCTCTGGCTAAAAGTACTCAGCCAGCGAAATCCCCTAAGTCTATCAAGCCATCGGCTCCACCTTCGGAGCCAACTCCTTTACTTGACCAACCAAGTATGTCGGTACCGGCTGGTACTGACAAAACAACTACTCCGTCGGCTCCATCTGTTATTTCAGAGCCATCTCTGAGCCATAAGAGACTGAGGTCGCCATCCTTGGAGTCCATCCACTCGACACCACAGTCGCTTTATTATAGAGTGAACGTAGCCATCATTCTTCCCACTCCTTGCGATCCTCTAAGTTATCAGATCATGATGTGGAGAGAGTAGTAAGTAGGTTGCTTAAGTCACAGGCACTGGCAAAAATTCTGTCCAGCCCACCTCAACAGGTATCTGCTCCAACCGCCTCTATTTCTATTCCTCCTCCGACTACATTTTGCTCGGAGCCGGAGACCATGGATCCGCAGGCAGTAGAACCGTTGGCGCCAATCATCATTTCTCCTTTGGTTCCTATGTCTGCTCCGATTACCATGATTTTAACTTCTATCGAGGGATCTGGGTGCTGAGGCTCTCTGTTGACTCCGAGGGGGGAGTGGCATCGGACCCTTGTCCGACCCCGTTCTCCCCCTCGGAGCTTCAGCACAGATGAGCTCAGCTCCAACATCGGCCTCGGAGCCATCACCCTCGACGCGGAGAAAGATTCCTCTTTCTTCGGAGCCGGAGCTTTCTTTACCTAGTGGTCGGGACGTCTTCGAGGTCATGCGGAGTGTGCTGTCCCCCGAGACAGCTCTACTGCCAGCTCCATCGGCTCCTCCCCCGTGGTGTCTGTGCCAACCTCTACTCCTCCAGACCCCAAGCGTAGGGAATCTATGCCCCAGGACACCCCATTAGGTGATCCCTCTTCTTCCGAAGCCTCCCCTGATCATTTGGAGGAGCCTCCCCGGAAGAAGTACAAGAGGAAGCACATAGACTCCCCTGAGTCCGTCACTTCAGATACAGACATGGATGAATCGAATGGTCCCCAAGGTCTCCCTCTGAAGATGTTTCCTTTTTGGACATCCTTAAAATGCTTAGGCAGAGGAGGGACGGGACTTCCTTAGCCCCTACTGAGGATGATTCTGTATACCTGGACGCATTTGGTTCCCGACCTTCCACCTCCTGGGTATCTCCTCCTCTCGATCCACTCATGCCTGTAGTTGCTCGAAAGGCTTGATCAGCTCCAGATTCTGTGGAACCTACTCCGAGGAGACCAAATAAATTTATAACAGCCCCCCAGGACACGCAGTTCCTCTCCAAAGGTGTGCCCGTTGATGCCATGGTGGTAGCAGCAGCCACCAAGAAAGAGGTAGCAGAGACCTCTTCATCTGTTCATCCTCCGAACAGAGAGTCTCGGACGATGGACAGATATGGAAAGAGAATGTTTGCTTCAGCGACCTTTTCAATGAAGTCCTTGAATTATCTATGCCATTTTACACGTCTTCAAAGGGATCTCCTGAAAGAGCTTGGAGATACCCTTCAAGATCCTACAGCTGAGGGAGCACCAGCCAAAGTAGCTTCTCAGTTTGCGACTCTTAATTCCATAGTTAACTCCTCCATGAGGCTGATTTCCTATGCATCCAATGGAGCGAGCAGAGCCGCAGGGACAGGTGTGGCTCTCAGGAGACATGCTTGGATGCGGCTGTGTCAGTTTGGGAACCCTTTCGAGCGTCCTTCACCAATACTCCCTTTGATGGCTCTTTTCTCTTTGGGCCTCAGGTGAAAGACATGTTGACCGTGTGAGCAGGAAGGCAAGACTCTCTCTGCCGTGGGAGTCCGTTTTTCCACTCCTTCTAGACCTTATCCCAAGGGTCAGAAGAGCGGAAAGATGTGGTTCAGAAAATCCCAGGGACCCTTGCCTGACGCACATGGTGATTTTTTTTCCCCCCAGGAGCAGAGGGGGAAACGACAATAACAGACGCCACCCTCGTGGCAGAGGGGGACCGCAAAACCAGGGTGACAGAGAATCTTTCTCTGCCAAACCCTTCCAGCAACCCTGTAGGGTTGCCCAACTGCTCATCTCTGGAGGCAGTCTGGGGAAAGACTTTTGCTGTACCCAAAAGCCTGGCAAAATATAACGAGACAGATGGGTACTATCCATCATATCCGGAGGTTACAAAATTCCCTTCCATCAATCCCCCATAGAATCGAAAAAGCCCATCCCAGATGGTCCCACCCAATCTAAGGGATCAAGCAGTCACAGAAGTTTCAAAACTGCTAGAAAGAAAGCCATTCAAGAAGTCCACGCAGGCCAACTAGGATCCAGAATTTACTCATAATTCTTTTCAGTACCAAAAAAGACAGGGGACTGGAGACCAGTACTGGATTCTCAGCAGATTGAACAAATCTGTACAAAAAGAAAAGTTCTGGATGGTGACACTGCAGTCCATTTTCCCTTTTCTGGGTCAGGACAATTGAAAGTTCTCCATAGATCTTCAGGATGTGTACTACCATATCAAGATGGACAGACGCTCCAGGAGATTTCTTTGCTTCCAGGTAGGGGCCAGTCATTACCAGTTCAGAGCTCTGCCCATTTGGTCTCACCTCAGCCCCCAGGGTGTTCACCAAGTGCATGACAGTAGTCACGGCTCACCTGAGGCGTCAAGGATTCCAGGTGTTTCCCTATCTAGACGACTGGCTCCTGACTGCTACCACCAGGCATCAACTCTTAGCGGCATGGGATTATACAATCACATCATGCACTCAACTAGGAATTGCAGTAAATTTCGAAAAATCTGCCTTGTTGCCCTGTCAGTCTATTACATACACAGGAGCAGAGTTAAACACAAAAGAAATGTTTGCAAGATTACCACAGGGAAGAGTTTCCACTATTCGTCAACAAATGTCGATTCTAATGCAGAGCAAGAGAGTTCAAGTCAGACATGTCCTTCAAGCTCTAGGCTCCATGGCAGCTGCAATTCTTCTTGTCTCATTAGCTTGTTTCCACATGAGAATCCTACAGTGGCTTCTTTTCACGCAGTGGTCTTTCCAGGAACTACCCATGTCTCACATGATCCTGATCACAGAAACATGCAAAAGGCACCTTTCTTGGTGGGTGGTCTCCCCACTAGTAATTCATAGATTCATAGGTTCATAGGTGTGTACTGGGATAATGGCCCTGGAGCCTTTACAAGCCTAGCCCAAAAAAAGATTGTCCAGGCACCATGCCACCCGATGTTAGTTCACAGTGCCCATATCCAGTAGAGCAACTGGAATGATCCCTGGAGTGAACTTTGTTACCCATCCACTCGTCAAGATTTCTCTTGAAGAGGGCCAGCAAAGTGCTCTGCTTGACATGAATGGGAAGCTTATTCCAGAATATGGGCAATCTTTGGGAAATGAACTTGTCCCTCCAGCGTGTTCTGTTAATTGTGGTAATGAGGTTATGATGTCTGGAGCGTGTGGGGGGGAATTGGGATTTCTTTAGGTGTAGCATTTCAAGTAGGGCTGGGTCAGACATGGCTTTGTAAGTCAAGCAGAGGTCACCTCTAAGTGGACAATAAGAGACTGAGAACAGCTGAAGTTCTTGAGTCTGTCCATGTAGGATATGTGTTTAAGGCCTAGGATCCTTTTTGTGAGGTACTTTTGTGGCCTCTCCAGCTGTTGTAGGTGTCTGGTCAGGTACATGTCAAATGGGACATTATATTTGATGATTGGTCTAATGAGGGATGAGTAGAGAGGGATGATGACCTCTTTCTTCATAGATGAGAAACCTTTGGTTATAAGATGTGCCATGTCGAAGGATTTTGTGACCACAGTGGCAATGTGATGGTCAAAGGTGAGGTGGCTGTCAACCTGGGTGCCCAGATTTCTATGGCCCCTTCAGTGTTCAGTGGGCTTCCATCTGGGCAGGCCTTTCATACATTCCCCTCCGGTTGCCACAGTGACCACGGACGCCTCCCTGATAGGGCGGGGGGGGGATGCATTATCTAGGCAGGACATTCCAAGACTCTTGGCAACCTCACAAGTACCATCTGCATATCAATCTCCTAGAAATGAGAGCTGTTCTCCTAGTGTTGCAAGCCCTTCAAGACTCTCTTCCTTCCGGGACCATTGCAATCCAAACAGACAACATGTCAGTGGTGTGGTACATCAACAAACAGGGCGGGACCAGGTCTTACCCCTTGTGTCGAGAAGCACTCAGACTGTGGCAATGGGCGATTTCCTCCCAATGTTTTCTGATAGCAATGCACATCCCTGGGAAATACAACGTTATAGCGGACAGGCTCGCAGAGCTATCCTCATGCCTCACGAGTGGTCTCTGAATCAGGAAGTTGCGGATCTTATCTTAGACAAATGGGGACAGGCTTGCTGCGACCTATTTGCCACTCCTCTCAACAACAAATGCAGCAGCTACCTCTCCCTTCTTCCTCTCCCAGGTCATATACCCAGAGATGCTCTAGTCCACGATTGGCCTCATGGACTCCTTTATGCTTTTCCCCCTTTTCCCAAGACTCATACAGAAAACAAAATCGTTGGGTTGGAAAATGATCCTCATTGCCCCATACTGGCCTCGACAAATATGGCTCCCATTCCTACACCTCCACCTTCTGGATCAACCGTGGATTCTGGACCCGGTTTCAGATCTTCTGATTCACCAGTCAGGCAGGTTGCACCAATCCCTTCAAACTCTCAAGCTCCACAGCCTGGTTGCTCCACTTCCAACTTTAGCCAGGCTTTCCAATATCTCTCCAGCAGTCCGTGATATTATTGTTTCCTCACATAAGTCTGCTATGAGGAAAACGTATGCTAGTAAATGGAAATTGTTTTCTTACTGGGCAGAATCTAGAAATTTGGATCCTTTCTCAGCCCCAATCCATGAAATTCTTGAATTTCTAACGCAGCTTTTTCAGTCTGGTGTGGCTTCTGCTACCATTAGAGTACAGCTAGCTGCCATTTCTAATTTTCATATCTGTATGCTTGATTCTAGCATAATGTCTCGTAAGCTCTGCAAAGCCTTTATGAAAGGAACATCTCTTCTTAGACCCCCCAGTTAGAGATCCTACCCCTCCTTGGGATCTCAATTTAGTTTTAGCCTCCTTAATTTTGCCTCCGTTTGGACCGGCAGCATCATGCTCTTTAAAATTTCTTTCTTAGAAGACACTTTTTCTGGTTGTTATCACTTCAGCTGGACGTGTGTCAGAACTTAAAGCACTATATGTTTGTCCCCCTTACCTGGTGTTTCACAAGGACAGAGTTTCTCTGAGGACCAATCCATCCTTTATTCCTAAAGTCTGCTCAGAGAACAATTTAAATCAATCCATAGATCTCCCAGTTTTCTTTCCTAATCACAGCAACAAGGCAGAATGCAAGCTCTACCAACTGGATGTACACAGACAATTGCATTTTTACCTCCATAGAACTAAGGAACTAAGAAAGTCAGACCAGTTATTTCTTATGCTTTCAATAAACAAGGCCTTCCAGTTTCCAAAGTGACTTCATCCAGATGGTTATCTGATACCATTGCCTTTATTTATCAGTTACGAAATAGAGCTACCAGCTAAACCAAAAGGTCATTCCACTAGAGCATTAGCCACATCTGTAGCATTTCAGTATAGGTTGCCCATAGACTCAATCTGTGCAGCTGCCACTTGGGCAAACCCCCACACTTTTATCTCTCATTACAAGGTAGATATGGTCTCCCGGAGCAGAGCTTCCTTTGGTTCTACTGTTCTGAAGAGTTTGTTCCAATGAGCCACCCGGGATTTTAGGTGTTAGGGACGCTGTCCCAAACAGCAAGAACGAAGGCGAGACAGACAACTTAACATAAAGAAGTTATGTACCTACCATAACGTTCCAAGTTAGTTGTCTTCATCTCGCCTTCCTTCTTGCGTCCCTCCCTCCTTCCCCCTTCCTAGAGGATTGTGAGGAGTTCCTTTTTGTTTTTCACTGGCTGAGCATCTTTTATTACTTCACATGCCAGGTAAATCTATAACTCTTTCCTTGTTTAGGTGTATTGGACAACCAGTTTTATTAACTGGTTACTCTACTAGTGTCTAGTGTGCGCTATCACAAACAAGATCTGGGTAGTTGACGCTGGGCATTCTGGGATAAGGGGTAGACTCGAGTCAGTAAATAGCTCTCGAGCTATAGAAGATGGCCGAGTTGGAGGCTCCGAACCCAAACAGCAAGAAGGAAGGCGAGATGAAGACAGCTAACATGGAACGTAATGGTAGGCACATAACTTCTTTTTAAAGGTGGTGATGCAGTTATAATTTTCTCCAAATGTTTTATTTTTTTTAATATTGTGACAGGAGTGAACCTTATTCCTGATTCAAGGCACGATTATAGTTCACGAAATTAGTATTGCTTCATTCTTTGATGTTTATTCACAGTGCTTTTCCCATCAACCACACTGTACCCATAATTAACTTCTTCTGCAGTGTATATGGGGATGTTCATCGTGCATACAGCTGCAGTCATAACAGATGGGTTATCCTGCCGTCAGGCGGGTCCTTGGTCGGCCGAATTCCAAAGTCTAGGTCCGGCGTCTGTTGTCGTTGCTTCTTCCCTGACGTCAGTGCAGCAGGGGTATAAAAGAACCAGCCGACGCCATCTTCTTCAGTCTTTCTTGCCGCGCGGTGCCCGAAGCAGAAGCAGTTCGCAAGTGCCAGTCAGCCAGCTCCTGAGATTTACGAAAATATTTCGGCCGAAGTCTTCTTGAAAGCTAAGTATCCCATTGGGGAAACTTTTCTTGCCTCAGACCGATGTCAAAGTTAATAATTGCATTTCATGTGGGAAGCAAATACCGCATAAGGATTTCCATTCTTTCTGTATTCCTTGCTTAGGCCCAGACCACGACGTCTCGGCCTGCCGTTTTTGTGCTAGATTCAACAAACGCACTATTAAGTGTCGGGCGGAGTTCGCCCACCACTATTTTGGTAAAAAATTTAATTACATTATGTCGTCGGATACTCCGACTCCAGTTTTGAGTAAAAGATGCAAAGATAAGGACCGACATACGAGGTCCGCGACTTCTACCGACACCACGCTAAAGCCGACTACCGGTGCTCCAGTTCTCAGCGAGGTGCCTACGCAGCCCCTGAGTACCGATGACGCTTCATTACCGGTGTCTTCTGTGCCTGAGGTCGCAGGCTCCTCGGCCCCCATTCCGACTACAGATAACGACGCCACTCTTGGCGGGGAAACTCTGAGTTTAGACAGGCCTGCCACTTCTCAAGGTGTCTTCAGGCCTTCCTCCTTTTCCATTAAGGCTTTCACAAAATCTAAAGCAGCCATGAAAACTATAAAACAAGGACCACAGACACCCTCTCAAGGCCCCATGCCTAAAAAACAGGTGCTCAAAATGGCTGAGGATTTGATTACTCTTATCAGGGGTTCTCAACCCCCCTCAGACAAAAGGCCCAGATTGGAGGAAGACTACCCTTCCTCAGATCAAGCCTCTATTACCTCAGAACATTCTGAGGACCAGGAATATACATATTCCCCTTTTGAAGACTCTGATGCAGAGGAGTCCATTCCCTCTGTCCCCCCCCCCCCCTGAGGACTATTCTTTTGGGGAAACCCTACATACCTTGAGGGAACACTTTCACTGGGAAGGCCAAGATTACTCAGATTCCAAGAAAAGGCTCAGGGATTTTCTCTTGCTTCCCCAGCACAGGCCTCTGGCTATATCCCTCCTGTCTTAGATATATTAGATGATGTGCACGCAGAAGACAGCCTCAACCCAGACTGTTTACCTCCAGCTCCTGTTAAACCTGACAGGTATTACCGGGTTCCTGATTCACACCAGTTCCTATACAAAAGCCATGCTGCTGACCCAGAAACTATTTCACAGGGTCCCAAGGGAATTACGGCCTCTACTGCTAAAAACCCATTACCTTCAGAGAGAGATTCCAGAGCTTTAGAAAGGTGGGGGAAAAAGGTGTACACCTCGGCCACTTTAACCATGAGGGCATTAAACTGTCAGTTCCATATATTAAAGTATCAACAGTTTTTGTTATCTCAGTTGAAAAGCAAAATGACACAACCTGAGCAACCAGATTTAAAGGAGTTGCAGGATTTGTTGCATAGTGCAGAGCAAGTGGGTAAACATACCTTGCAGTGTGGTTTTGATGCTTTAGAGGCCTCATGTAGAGCTGCTGTTACAGGGTCTGTCATACGTAGACATGCTTGGCTCAAAGAGCAAACCTTACCAGATCATGTCAAAGCTAAATTACTAGATGCACCTCTTCAAAAAGATGTATTGTTTGGTGTTGAAGCTGAGGAGGTACTAAAGAAAATGGAGGAAAGGGCAAGATCAATGCAAACAGTGAAAGATTTCCTACAGGTACAACCTCCACGTTTCAGCAGAAACTGGCCTTCAAAAAATTGGTCCTTTCCAGCCACGGACAGACCTCAAAGAGGCAGATACAGGCACCCGAGGGGTAGAGGGCAATCTCAAGGATCATTCAGAGCCAGACAATGGCAAGCACCAACCCCAAGAGGTGGAGAAGATAGATCACAGTCATTCAGAAAGCAAACACAATGACTTTCCCCTTTGCATGCCAAGCAAAGCTTTAATGGCAGCACCTTTAGGCGGAAAACTGGCATTATTCTCAAAAAATTGGCATATTGTCACAAAAGACAAATGGATCCTGGATATTATAGACAGAGGCTACAGATTCCACTTTCACACTCTACCAAAAATGAGAGGCATGCCAAACCTGCCACAAAATCAAAGGGCAGAGGCACAAAAACAAATTTCAGCTCTCATGGACATGAAAGCTATTCAAGAGGTACCTGCAAAAGAACAAGGTCAAGGTTTTTATTCCAGACTATCTGGTACAAAGGAAGGACAAAGATTGGAGACCTATTTTAGACCTATCCATCCTAAACACATATTTACACGTACCAAAATTCAAGATGCTCACATTACAGCAGCTTCTTCCCATGCTGGGCAAGGAGTCTTGGCTGGTAACATTGGGCCTCAAGGAGGCATACCTGCATGTCCCTATCAGACAAGATTGCAGAAGATACCTCAGATTTCTTGCAGGTTCAACCCATTATCAATTCTCTGCATTGCCCTTTGGCTTATCTACTGCGCCCAGAGTGTTTACGAAATGCTTGGCATCAGTAATTGCCTTCTGCAGACTTCAAGGGATACAAATATACCCATATCTGGACGACTGCCTGATCCAAGCGGACAGCAAGCACATACTTCTGAAACACCTGGTGTTTGTAATAAAACTGTTGAACTTTCTGGGATACACAGTCAACAAAAATAAATCAAAACTAATACCCTCTCAAACAATAATTTTCCTGGGTGCCAGCTTGAATACAAACACCCAGATGGCCTACCTCACGCCAGAGAAGCAAGGGAAACTATCTCAATACTTCAGCAAAATGGCAACCTTCAGCAGGCTGACTGCAAGGAAAGTCCTGCAGGCTCTGGGATTCATGGCATCTTGCATCCTGCTGATCCCATGTGCAAAGCTGCATATGAGGAAACTTCAATGGTACCTAAAAAACTTATGGTCTCAACACAGCCACAGTTTGGAAACAATTATACCACTCATTCCATGTCTTCAAAAGGAATTTATGTGGTGGGCTCAAGCATGCCAAAGAAACATAGGTCTCCCCTTCTGCATACCTCAAGCAAATCAAATCATCACAGCAGACGCCTCAGACTACGCCTGGGGGGCGCACATGACAGATCAGTGCATTCAGGGAAAATGGTCCCAAAAAGAGAAGCACCTACACATCAATCAAAAGGAAATGCTAGCAGTGCAAAATGCTATTATGGCCTTCAAAGACCTACTGCATCCAGGCCAGCTATTGATGACAGACACCACCACAGTGATGTGGTACATAAACAAACAGAGAGGAACTCATTCATACCCCCTGTGCAGACTAGCCATGTCCCTTTGGAACACGGCTCTGGAATTGCAAATCCAACTTCAAGCACAGTTCCTGCCAGGGAAGGAAAACACATTGGCAGACAGCCTAAGCAGAAATATGACAGATCCACACGAATGGAAGTTGCATCCTCAAGTTTTCGCAAAGATAACTCAGGCATGGGGACAGCCAGACATAGATCTGTTTGCTACCCACAGAAATTACCAACTGAAAAAATTTTGCTCAAGGACCTATCATCCACAGGCCTGGAAAGTGGACGCACTTTCTTTCAATTGGACAACATTGACAGTCTATGCCTTTCCACCTCTCCTTCTGCTGCCCAAAGTTCTTTTAAAAGCCAGAGCAGAGAGGCCAAACATGATTCTCATTGCTCCAGACTGGCCAAGACAACACTGGTATCCACTCCTGAAGAGCCTGACTCATTCCCCACCATGGATCCTGCCTCTAGTGCCTCTTCTGTTGTCCCAGCACAACTTCAAAACTCTTCACAGCCAGCTAAAGACCTTCAATCTAGCCGCATGGAGAATCCCTTGATTTCCCAACAGACCCTCCTCTCCAAGGAGGTGCAGGATGTCATCTTGGAGGCCAGAAGACCTTCTACTAGAAAAGCCTACTCCGCCAAATGGAAATGGTTTTGTGCATGGAATCAGAAAAAGGGCCAGAATCCTTGGGTAATAAATTTACCTCAAATATTACAGTACCTAGCTGAGATGTTAAACAGTGGACTTTCCTTCTCCTCCATCAATATCCATGCTTCAGCCATTTCTGCACAATACAACACAGATCCTCCTTTATTCTCTCATCCTCTCTTAAGACAGTTCCTCAGAGGGGCTAAGAATATAAAACCCCCAAGGAAACCACTAGTACCTGCTTGGGACCTCAACTTCATTTTGGAAAAACTGACCCTGCCTCCATTTGAGCCAGCTGCTTCAACGGAACTACAATATTTGTCATGGAAAACAGCCTTCCTTCTGGCTATCACCTCAGCACGCAGGGTTTCGGAACTACAGGCCCTCATGGCTGTGCAACCTTTCATCATTTTCCATCAGGACAGAATTTCCTTACGAACCAATCCTTCCTTTATGCCAAAGGTAGTATCAAGTGTAGCCTTGAATCAGACTATCCACTTACCTACCTTTTACCCTAAACCACAAAACAAAGGGGAAAGACTACTACATTCCATGGATGTTCACAGACAACTTCGTTATTACTTGGACAGGACAAAGCCATTCAGAAAATCCGAGCAACTCTTTGTGTCCTATGCTACAGGTGCTCAAGGAAAGACTATCTCCAAACAGACAATCTCAAAATGGATAGCCCACTGCATACGCTTTTGTTACTCATTTCATGGAAAAACTGTGCCTTCAAGCATCAGATCCCACTCCACAAGGGCCGCAGCTACCTCTGCAGCTTTCCTCAGGGGGGTTCCTACCAAGGACATTTTGGAAGCAGCCACTTGGAGTTCTGTGCACACTTTCTCCAAACACTATCACCTTCCACTTTACTCTAAATCTAGAGAGGGCTTTGTCACAGCAGTCTTGCAGGGCATCATTGCTCCTCCTAATTCCACTTAGTGCCTGCCACCCCTTTTTAGCTTTGGGATTCTACCCATCTGTTATGACTGCAGCTGTATGCACGATGAACATAGTACAGTTTTGTACCTACTATAAATGTAGATGTTCGAGTGCTAATACAGCTGCAGTCCAGGTTTCCCTCCTCCATCCCCTCTTAGGACAGGCCTTATGACAAACACCTTCACATACAACCTGATTGGGGTATTCTTTTATGGTGTATTTGCTTGCAAACTACTGTTTTTTGATTATTCTATATTGCATAATTACATAAGTTTATGTTTTGCCTTCCTTCTGGGGGCACCTGACATCTGGGGCAAGAAAAACTGAAGCAGATGGCGTCGGCTGGTTCTTTTATACCCCTGACGCACTGACGTCAGGGAAGAAGTGACGACAACCGACGCCAGACCTAGACTTTGGAATTCGGCCGACCGAGGACCCGCCTGACGGCAGGATAACCCATCTGTTATGACTGCAGCTGTATTAGCACTCGAACATCTACATTTATGGTAGGTACAAAACTGTACTTTACTTGTATTGGTCGCATATTTAAGTATGCTTACTCCTGCAATACATATGAGGTTAGATGTATTGGTAGCATTTTTAAATACGTTTCAGTATTTTTTATTAGTCCTATTGCTCCTACTGCTTTTGTAACTGGGTATCTTCAACATTGCTCTAGTTTCTGCTTTTGCATATTACTATTCTATTACTTTGACTCAATCAGTACATAGGACTCTATTTCCATGACTAATGCTACTTTATTTCTTTTTTCTTGGACTACTATATGTGGTTTTCTTGCATCTGTTTTCTTAACTGCTTGTGTTGGATGAACCCAAGTGAACAAATCATCAGTACTTTTTGTAATGCTTTGTGGATCATGTTTTCAGTGCTGCTCAGCTACTCGTATGTTGTAGTGTTTGCACAATCCCCAAATGAGGTAATCTTGCTTATTGTTGTGGTTTTCAGTATACAGACACTCAGCCTTGAGTGTATAGAAACAAACCATGACATGTGAAACTGTTTTCAGATTTGTTTTACAGTACTTGGATTGTCTGTTTCACCTCCTTTTTCTTTAGACCATGTTTTTGCCATTTTTCTGTTGCTGTCTGATTCTCATCTACATCTGGTGTGATTTCCATTCCCACTCCTCTCTGATAATGTTTCTGCTAAACCAAGTAAAAACGCCATCTCTTTGTGTTTTAGAACTTTCACCATGTTTGTATCTGATGAGGTCACCAGAGACGTATGTAGTTGCATGACTGCAAACCTAGACTTAGTCCATTTCAAGTATGCTTGTACTTCCTTCAGAATGAGGGATATATACTTTCAGTATGCACTGATGTCCTTCAAGGATGCATCTGCAGTCATAACATATGGGTTGTCCTGCCTCAGGCAGCCCTTCGGTCGGCCGGATTCCAAAGTCTGGGTCTGGCCTCGGCTGATGTCGCACTTTCCCGGCGCCAGAGCGCCTGGGGTACAAAAGCACCAGCCGACGCCATTTTCCTCAGTCTTTCTTGCCGCGCGATGCCCGAAGCAGAAGCTGTTCGCAAGTGCCGGTCGGTCAGATCCAGAGATTTCAGCTACCAAGACTTAAAAGCTAAGTACCCGTTGGGGACTCTTTCTTGCCTCAGCTGATGTCAGACAAAGTAAATAATTGTTTAACTTGTGGGAAACAAATACCTCATAAGGATTTCCATTCTTACTGCCTTCCTTGCTTAGGCCCAGACCACGACGTATCAGCCTGTTTAGCCTGTGCCTCCTTCAACCGGCGAACTCTTAGACGTCGGTCGGAGTTTGCAGAGGAATTTTTTGGAGCCGTTTTTGCTTATAAAATGCCGTCGGAGACTCCGACTTCGCATATGGTCAAAAAACGCAAGGAAAAGGACCGACACTCGCGGCCCGCGCTTCCGGCTGAAACCACGGCTAGGCCTACCGCGAGTGTCTCGGTTTCGGCCGAAACAGAGTCCACGGCGATTCCTTCAACTGAAACCATACTTCCGACCACCGAGGCCCGAGAGGCCCTGGCTGAGTCAGCTTCTGAACTCCCTACCGAAGCTAGTGTTCAGGAATTGTCCGACACCATACCTTTGGACATTTCTACCCCTGCACGTGGGGCAGCTAGGCCTCCAGCTTCTATGTCTATTAAGGCCTTTTCCAGGGCTAAAGCTGCCAAACTTTCAAAAGCTTTGCCTGCCAAATCTACATCCCAGAGGCCTTCCTCTAGTTCACAGATCTTCAGCCTTGCTGAGGACCTTATCTCCTTAATCAGGGGTTCACAACCTCACCCAGACAGGGCCTCTCAACCTCCTCCAGACAAAAGGCCCATGACTGAACCCTCTGAACCTCACTCCTCAGATTACTCCACAGATGGATCTGACTTGTCAGACCACCAGGAAGGGGCTTATTCGCCTTATGAGGATTCAGATGCAGAGGAATCTATCCCTTCGGCCTCCCCTCCTGAAGAATTTTCCTTTGGGGAGACTTTACATTCCATGAGAGAGCACTTTCAATGGCAAGGTCAGGATTTCTCTGATTCTAGAAAAAGATTAAGGACCTTTTTGCATTTGCCTCAGCATAGGCCCTTAGCTATACCTCCTGTTCTAAATGTAATTGATGATGTGTACAATGATGTCAGTACAGCCCCTGATTCTCTTCCTCCGGCCCCTGCCAAACCTGACAGATATTACAGGGTCCCGGATTCTCATTTCCATCTGTATAAAGCCCATGCTGCAGATCCAGAAACTATTTCTCAGGGCCCTAAAGGGGTTGCAGCCGCTACTGCCAAAAATCCCCTACCCTCTGAAAGAGAATCTAGAGCTTTAGAGAGATGGGGAAAAAAGGTGTATACATCTGCAACTCTTTCTGCCAGGGCATTAAACTGTCAATTCCATATGATACAGTACCAAGAGTTTTTGTTAGATCAACTGAGTAAGAAACTTTCTTCTCCTGAACCCTTAGACCGTAAATCCCTTCAGGATTTGGTACATAACTCACAACAGGTTAGTAATCTTTTTTTACAATGTGGCTATGATGCACTGGAGGCTTCATTTAGATCAGCTATGACTGGGGCAGTTATTCGTAGGCATGCCTGGCTGAAGGAGCAATCTTTGCCAGACCATGTCAAAGCTAAACTCCTCGATGCTCCAATGGAGAAACAAAATTTATTTGGCTCCCCTGCACAGGAGATTCTAAAAAAGGTTGAAGAAAAAGCAAAATCTGTGCAAACAGTTAAAGATTTCCTGCAAGTTCAACCACCGAGGTTCAGCAGAAACTGACCTACAAAGAATTGGTCCTTTCCAGACTCTACCAGAGCCCAGAGAGGCAGGAACAGGCGCCCTAGAGGCGCAGAGGTCAATCGAAGGGCTCCTACAGAGGCCGTCAGTGGCAGCCTGCCAACCAGAGGAGTAGTGCAACTGCTACAACTACAACCACTACTACAGGACAGACCCAATGACTTGACTCTGATTCTGCCTACCAGGGATCAACTGGAAGCACCCTTGGGCAGAAAGCTGGCTTTATTCTCAAAAAACTGGCATTGCATTACAAAGGATACATGGACATTGCAAATAATAGACAAAGGGTACAGGTTTCACTTCCACACTTTGCCAAAAAGAAGCGGAATGCCAAACCTTCCACCAAATCAGAAGGCAGAGGCTTTAAGACAAATCAGCAATTTACTTCAGATGAAAGCCATAGAAAAGGTACCATGTTCAGAACAAGGCAAAGGATTTTACTCCAGATTATTCCTTGTACCAAGAAAAGAAAACCAATGGAGGCCTATTCTCGACCTGTCCGCACTGAACACCTATCTCATTGTGCCAAAATTCAAAATGTTGATCCTACAGCAACTTCTTCCCATGTTGGGCAAGGAGTCTTGGCTGGTGACTCTAGATCTCAAGGAGGCATACCTGCACGTCCCTATCTGACCAAATTGCAGAAGACACCGCAGATTTCTTGCAGGATCAGAGCATTATCAATTCTCAGCATTGCCCTTTGGCTTATCTACTGCACCCAGAGTATTCACGAAATGCCTGGCATCAGTAATTGCACATTGCAGGCTTCAGGGAATTCAAATTTATCCATACCTGGACGACTGCCTAATACAAGCGGACAACAAGAAAAAATTGTTAAAGGACTTGGCCTATGCCATACACCTGCTACAGACCTTGGGATACACAGTCAACATCCAAAAGTCAAGACTAGTACCATCCCAAAGGATAACCTTTCTGGGTGCAGATCTGGACACAATCACCCAGATGGCTTTTCTCACAGAAGAAAAACAAAAACAACTTCCAGACTACTTCATGAATCTGTCAAGACAAACTCAGCTTACTGCAAGGAAAGTCCTGCAGGCCCTGGGTTACATGGCATTCTGCATAATTTTAACCCCACATGCCAGGCTGCATATGAGGAAATTACAATGGTACCCAAGGAGTGTATGGTCTCAACACAGTCACAGTTTAGAAACCATGATACCAATCATTCCATGCCTTCAGGAGGAATTCCTGTGGTGGGCTCAGGCCTGCCAGTCCAACAGAGGGTTGCCTTTCAACAAACCAAAAACAAGGCAGACCATCACCACGGACGCCTCAGACCGAGGATGGGGAGCACACATGGAGGACAAATGTATCCAAGGCCTATGGCCTCAAGGGCAGCTAAGCATGCACATAATCCAAAAGGAAATGCTGGCAGTGAGGCATGCAATCGAGGCATTCAGACCCTTCCTCCAACAAGGACATCTGTTAATAAGGACAGACAACACAACAGTCATGTGGTACATAAACAAGGAGGCACACATTCCTACCCGCTATGCCGGATGGCTATGAATCTGTGGAATCTATGCCTGAATCTCAATATCCAGCTGCAGGCCCAATTCGTACCAGGAAAAGAAAATACACTAGCAGACAGCTTAAGCAGAACTACCATGGATGCACACGAATGGATGCTGCATCCAGACATCTTCAAACTCATAACAAAGACATGGGGAATGCCGGAGATAGATCTGTTTGCCTCCCCACTCAACCACCAACTGAAGACATTCTGCTCAAGGACATACCACCCACAAGCTTGGAGGGTGGACTCTCTCTTTCAGCTGGAATGCCCTAACAGTATATGCCTTCCCACCTCTCCCATTGATGTACAAGGTTCTACTGAAGATCAGGGAGGAACAGCCAAAAGTGATACTAATAGCTCTGGACTGGCCAAGACAACACTGGTATCCATTATTGAGAAGCATGTCTCAGGCAAAATCATGGCCTCTCCCCCTATGGCCTCTTCTTCTGACGCAGAACAATTACAAGACCCTGCATCCCAACTTGAAAACATTGCAGCTAACTGCCTGGAAAATTCCTTAAATCCCAATCAAACTATTTTATCTCAGAGGGTGAAGGACATTATCCTGGAGGCTCGCAGGCCCTCCACAAGGAAGACTTACTCTGCTAAATGGAAGAGATTTCTCATTTGGAGCACATCAAAGGGGCACAGATGTCACAGTGGCAAACCTAACACATATCCTAGAATACTTAGCAGAATTGTTCCACAATGGCCTGTCCTATTCTTCCATTAAGATTCATGCTTCAGCAATTTCAGCAGAATACAATGTGGATCCACCTATCTTCTCACACCCTCTCAGACAATTTCTGAGAGGGATCAAAAATATTAAACCTCCAAGAAGACCCCCTCTACCTGCCTGGGATCTCAACTTTGTGCTGGAGAAACTGACACTACCTCCTTTTGAACCAGCAGCATCAGCGGATCTACAGTTTCTATCTTGGAAAACTGCATTCCTTCTGGCAATCACTTCAGCAAGAAGAGTTTCTGAGTTGCAAGCATTAATGGCAGTGCAGCCTTTTCTTATTTTCCACCAGGACAGAGTGTCACTAAGAACCAATACTACTTTTATGCCAAAGGTGGTATCTAGGGTATCCTTGAACCAAGCTATTCACTTGCCTATGTTCTTCCCTAATCCACAGAATAGAGGGGAAAAACTTGCACACCCTGGATATACACAGACAACTACGCTACTACTTGGACAGAACAAAAACTAGCAGAAAAACTGACCAACTGTTTGTAGCATATGCAACTGGGCTGCAAGGAAGAGCAATTTCCAAACAGACAATTTCAAAATGGATAGGAAATTGCATTCGCTTTTGCTACTCCTTTCATGGAAAGACGGTGCCTGAAAATATCAGGCCTCACTCCACAAGGGCCACGGCCACCACTACAGCCTTCCTACGGGGGGTGGCTACCAAGGACATTTTAGAAGCTGCTACTTGGAGCTCCGTGCATACATTTGCCAAGCATTACAATCTACCTTTATACTCTAGATCCAGAGCAGGGTTTGCAACTGCAGTTCTGCAGGGGATCTTAACTACACCATCCTTTTCTTAGTACCTCCTCCTCCAGATTGGCTATGGTATTCTACCCATATGTTATGACTGCAGATGCATCCTTGAAGGACATAGTACAGTTTTGTACCTACCATAAATGTAGATGTCCGATAGGTATGCATCTGCAGTCAGGATTACCCTCCCTCCTTCCCCTCTGTGGTAGTCCTAGGGTGCTTACCCCTCTTTTAGCTAGCTGGGGGAATCTATTATGGTGTATTTGTTTGTTTATACATGTACATAATTTGCAAATGTTTGGAATTTTTCAGCATTTATCCAAATTTAGCCTTCCTAGAGGGCACCTGGCATCTGGGGCAAGAAAAACTGAGGAAAATGGCGTCGGCTGATGCTTTTGTACCCCAGACGCTCTGACGTCGGGGAAAGTGCGACATCAGCCGAGGCCAGACCCAGACTTTGGAACTGCCGACCAAGGGCTGCCTGAGGCAGGACAACCCATATGTTATGACTGCAGATGCATACCTATCGGACATCTACATTTATGGTAGGTACAAAACTGTACTTTTTTTTATACATTTGACACACGTGAAGCATTTTTCTTGTTCAGCTATTTTTTTTTTTTTTGTTGTTTGAGGCCATTCATTTACAACAAAGCTTTAAGAACAGGAAGAGAAAGCTAATGTATAGATTGATCTTTATTCCTAGATGTCCGAGCATTTTTCAGTATTAATTTTAGTCGTCTGAAGTATGTCTTACTGAACTTTGTTCTCATTTGCTCATGTTTTAATGCTGACCTCTCAACAATTCCCAAATATTTATATGATTTCCTATTCAAGTTCCTTTATATCACATTCCTGTGATATTTTCTTACTGCTGCAGCTTTCCTGCAGTAAATGATACTTTTGCAGATTTATCAAGACCAAATGTTTATATCATTTGAAGAAGTTTTAAGTGTAGTTGTGCTTTCATGTCCTTGTCCAGTGAGCTGTACAGTTGTAAGTCTATCACAAAAAGTACTTGATGTCTTTTTAAACAAGTCTGGTTTCTGGGAAGTAATCTATAACTATAGCTTAGTCTGTTAAGTAAACACCTTAATGGGTTAAGTACAAGACATAACAGTGACGGTTACATAGAGGAATAATCCTCTCTGACTTTTTCTCCCTGGGGTGATGATTTACTATTTGTCATGACTTGGCTGTAAAGTGGTTTGCTACTGTGTCATATTCACTGAAGTGTAATTGATTAGTAAAGGATTCAAGAATGGGGTTCAGCGGATTACCTGGACCTGTCAGCCAAGGGTAGACGCATGCTGATGCATTCAGTGTAAGCACGTATGTAGCCTTGGACATCTAAGAGGTCACATACCTGTTATTGCTCAATCTTGTGTGGCTGAAAGCCACTTGTCCCTCTAAGAAGTTAGAGACGACTGCATTGGGCTGGATAACTATTTAGTATGGCAGAGTCTCGTATGTTATCGGAATTAACCAGACAAATCGCTCCACCTACTAAGAATGACCATGCGCCACCACCATGAGTTTGGGAAGTTGCCTTTTTCTTTTTTTGTAATCTTGCCATGCCATTCTTAGATTCTTCTATTTTTTATGAGTCTTTTCTATGGCTTTAACAATAGATGAACCTTTGTTCCATATGGCTTTCTTTTAGTACCTTTTTGTGTGCTATTGTCACTTTTTGTGCTGTAAACTCTGCATCAGTTTTGGTGTGTAATTTATGTATTTGTTGGAATGCAAGTTATTAGGCTGTAGTCCATAGTATGGCTTCCAAAATCACTTTTAAGGAGGAGAATATTTTTTTCCTATTGTTAATCAGGTTGGTGTATGTCTGGGATGAGCTTATAAGTAATTTTTACTCGAGGCTAAATCTTTGTGTAAAGATGTTACTACTTTTTTACCCAGAAGTCAAGTACTGCATCTGGACCTGGGGCTTTCCAGTTAAGAGCTGCTGTTTTTAATTTTGTCAGTTTGTCTTGGCTCTTGCTTTCTTCCTTTTCATGTTCTCTGTATCAGAGCTTCTTACTCTTTTTTTTTTTTTTTTTTTAACTCTTCTATCCGTTTAACATGTTTGTTTAACAGAGTATTCGTAAATGGTTCCCCAAAAATGCATCTCTTTTTTTTTGGGGGGGGGTTCTTTTGCTTCAGCTTTATTTCCTAATTCTCCTATCACCTTTTTTTTGTGTCGTCAGTGAATTGCTTGTTTTGGATATTTTCTTTATATTTTTGCTTTTGCTGATATCTTTAGTCTGTTTATGATGGGGTGCTGTTTTTTTCACATCTACCTAAGTAAGCACTTTTTGATTAGCTGATCCCTTTTCTGTTTTCTTCAAACAGTGATACTTAACCTTTGTTTTATAATTTGTACTATTCGCTTCTTCCATGTACACCTTTTGCTTGTTCCATTCCTTTTCTTTGCCGCACTACGTTTTAACACTTCATTAGTTTAGCTGCCCGGTAGTCTATTCTGCTTATTTCTGTTATATCACATGAATTCCTTTTAATACCCCCCAATTGCTGTGTTTATCTTTTCAACAAGTATTCTAACTTTTTGGGTCTTAATCACTTTCTGTAATCTGTTGTTATCTGTCTTATTATATTCTATCTGTAAATTATGCAGGTCTTCCCTTAGATCATTCTCTTGTAGACTGCGAACATCCTCTTTGCTCTGTTTCCTTCTGCTCTTTCATTTTTTGTGCAGTTCTTCCAGGAGTTTCATGTTCTGAAACCTTTTGCAGGAGACTTGTATCACTCTGTGGCTTATCTTCAGATGTGTCTTGCCCCATTTGGGGATATACTTAACCATCTTGTTGTGAAATTGCCCATGCTGTGTGTTCCACACTGAATCCTTTCACTTTGCAGTTTGTCATATCAATTGCTATTTGTTTAATTTTCACCCCACTAAACTTTTTTCTGATTCCACCTTTGTGACCTTATTTTTTATGAACTATACCATATCCAGGTATCTTTATATTTCTCTTCAAATATCTTTGGAGCTGCATTTTTCATATTCATTAGTTTGGCTTTCTTTGCTGAGTAAATACTGCACCGTATCAGATCACTTTTTCTTTCTTATATTTGTTTCTTTTTAATAACTTCCAATAACATCTGATCTGATGTCCTTTCTGTCCTTTCCTCAACATATGGGTCTTGGGATCCAAATCGGATTTGACTTTGGCTACTTTCAAGCTTTGGATCCATTGCTTACCAACTCCCCTCACCCATAATACGCTGTGTTGGCCCAAATACCTCAGATCTGGTATGCCACCACAATTGTAAGATAGATCTGTTGGTGCTATTAGTGAGATACATGGCTTCCACGAAAATATTTGTTTGTATATTGATATATCTTAAAAAAGCATTTTTATAAGTATAGATCTGAAGTAGGATATTCATTTGTCTGCAACCTGTGGGTTATGGATCCGATATCGGATCCGAACCGGCATGGTTTTCCAGCTATGGATCCAAGCTCTCAGCTCCTCCCCTCACCCATAATGCCCTGCTCTACCCTCATGACCTCAGATCTTGTTTGCCGCGCTGGTAACTGGATGTGGGTACATAGCTCTCAGCTAAGTGAACTCTTTTCTTGTTTAAAAATAGAAAATTTTTTGATTCTTTGACTAAATTTGTGTGAAAGTATTAGGTTTCCCTTTAATATAGACTATTTTGAGTTTATTTTAAGTTAAAGTAAATAATTTTTATTCCCTCCCCTCGCTGTTGCGTAGAGTGTGTGTGTAGGCCTGTGTGTTTTTTGTTGTTTAAGTTACTTTCTGTAACTTTAGGTATTATAGATTATGGCTGACCAGCCTAAATCTATATTTTAATAGCTCGAGTGTGGCCATAAGCTCTCACCGCTGATGGCCACTCTGTGTGTTAAGTGTCTTGGGGTTGAACACCTCACATCTGGTTGTTCCATTTGTGCAGGGTTCAACCCCAGGGCACTGAGGGAGCGGAGGTCCAAGCTGGTCTTGGCGGGTCTTTACCGCCGGACTCGCCCGCCTCCGCCTCCTTCGGGACTACTGTGCCTGCAGTTGTTCCCCTGTGGCACCCCTCCTGCTCCTGGGACTCAAACTCCCGCTTCTGGAGAGGAGAGGGATGCTGCTAAAAAGGACCGGAGGGAGAAGCACCACAAGCGGCGGGCCGAGACCTCTGTTTCGGCCCCGCCAGCCAAGCGGGCTTCTCCCCGGCTCCTGTCGGTTCGGTCTCCTCCTTCGGCTCCGGTCCCCTGTGTGCTTCTCACCGGGTCCTGAGGAGGAGGAGACCCGATCTCCGTCGAGGCTATCGAGGAAGCACTCCAGGCCTACCTCGGTAGCCTCTTCGAGATCTACCCATAGCCTTTCTGATGCTGATCTGGACCGGATGATGAGAAGGTTCATCCAGGCCCAGATGCAGATGGGAGTGTTTGCCTCCCCTCCGGGAGCTCAACAACCATTTTTAAGCCTATTGCTCGTTGTGGGACGCGCTATCCGGGTTCGGAGCAACTGGAGCCGAGCAGCTTCGAGCCGGGAAGGTCGGAGCCGATAGTACTTGGTACCGGACCCGACCCTGCCCTCGAGTGCGCCGGACCCGATCTCGGAGCCTGGATCCGAGCCGGATCCGGGGATCAGTGCTCCCGGCGCCGCCTGTGTCGGAGCGCACTGTCCTTCGGATCCGGTGCCGCGCCGCTCCGATCCACTCTTCGGATCCGAGGGGAGCCATTGTCGGATCCTTTGGTCGAGGTCGGCCCTTCGCCTTTGATGTAGTGGAGAGGGCTCTGTTGAGGGTCTCCGGACCCCGGCACTTGCTTCGGCTCCGTCCCGCTCCTCTGCACTGGGCCAGGCTTCCACCATCCGGCCCCTGGGACAGCCCGCTTCTGTGCCCCAAGTTGCTCCTATGGAGCAAATTGCTGCTCATGAGGACTCCTCTGACAGCCCCCAGAGGAGGCCCTCGCAAGCATACGTGCAAAAGGAGGCACGTTGACTCCCGAGTCTCTCACAGAAGACACGGACTTGGAGGAAGGGAAGGCTCCCCACGGTCACCCCGAGGATGTCTCCTTTGGAGACATCATGGAAATGCTCCGATAGGGGTGGTCTGCCCCAAGTCTTCCTCGGACGAGTCCGTGTTCTTGGAGGCATTTGAAACGGGCCCGTCTACCTCTTGGGTGTCCCCCCCTGGCGACCCCCTGGTGGCCCTTATTACCACCAGGGCGTGGAAGGAACCGGACACCGTGGCGCCAATTCCCAAAAGACCGGATAGGATCCTTAGTCCGCCTCCGACAGGACCCATTGGAGTAAGGGGCCTCCTGTAGATGCCATGTTGATGGCGGCGGCCACAAAGAGGGAACTGGCTCAGGAGAGTCCTCAGTCCACCCACCGAGCAAGGAGTCTCGATGATGGACCGCTTGGGGAAGCGGATGTTCAGTTCGGCGACCTTCTCGGTAAGGGCGCTGAACTATTTGGCACATGTTATTCGGATGCAGCGAGATCTTATTAAGGAATACGCTGCATCCCCCCCTGAGTCCATTTCGGAGGAGGACAGAGTTCTGCACTCCACCAAAATGGCCACTCTTAGGTCAGTTACAAATACTTCTATGCGGCTACTCTCCCATGCAACGGAGGGCCGCTAGAGCTGCGGGACAGGACTGGTCACTAGACGCCAGGCCTGGCTCCGTCACTGCGATTTTTCTGAGCCCTTCAAGGCGCTGCTTAACGCCTTTGATGGTTCTGCTCTGTTTGGCAAGACCGCTCATGACGCTGACCCAGAGCGAGAAGGACGGAAGACGCTGTCTGCCGTCGAATCCGCTTCTCTGCACCCCAGAGGCCCTATTCTAGGAACCAAAAGGGTCAGAAGAAGATGTGGTTCCGAAGTCGCAGCAGTCCCAGCCTGCTCCGGACAACCAGTCCTTCCGTGGCAGAGGAGGACAAGGAGGACGCCGCCCTAGAGGCAGAGGGGCTCCCAGAAACTTCGGGTCCAGGGAACCTTTCTCTGAACGCCCGCAGCAACCCTGAGGGTTGCCCGACTGCTCTACTCTGGAGGCAGTCGGGGACGCTGGGCACCTAGCGGCATGGGAGTCCATAACATCGGACCGCTGGGTTCTCCAAATCATATCCAGGGATATCGCATTCCTTTCCTTCACCTTCCAAAGTTGAAGTCCCTCCCAGACGCCCCACCCGGTCAACGGGAGGCCGCTTTGGCAGAAATTGGCCATCTGCTAAAGAAAAGAGCCATCCAGCCCGCTCCCCAGACCAGATCGGATCAGGGTTCTACTCCAGATTCTTTTAGTGCCAAAAAGACGGGGAACTAAGACCAATCCTAGACCTCTCTCTCTTGAATCTGGCAGTCCCCAAAGAAAAATTCAATGGTCACTCTGCAATCTATTCTCCCCTTCTGGGAGAAAATCACTGGATGTGCTCGATAGATCTCAAGGACGCGCACTACCACATTCTGATGGACAGGCGCCCAGGAGGTTTCTCCGCTTCGGCTGGGAGCCAGTCACTACCAGTTCGGGTCCTTCCCTTTGGTCTCACCACAGCCCCAGGGTGTTCACCAAAGTACTAGCAGTGGTAGCGGCCCACCTGAGGCTTCAGGGGTGCAGGTCTTTCCCTACCTGGACGACTGGCTCCTTACCGCCCAACAAGGCATCTACTTCTCTTGGCGAGACTCCTTTCTCCATCTTGCTCCATTTCTGGGCATCACAATAAATACAAAAGTCCAACCTGGCCCACACAGCTCTTAGATTTCATAGGGGCCAGACTAGACACAAGGAGTTTACGAGCCTTCCTCACTGCGGACAGAGTTCTAAATCTGCAGCTCCAGGTGCGGGCCATTCTCCATTCAAGTTCTGTTCCAGCGGAGTTGGTCCTGAGGGCTCTAGGGTCCATGGCTTCGCTATAGCACTTCTTCCTCTTGCCAGGCTCAATATGCGCATTCTGCAGTGGACGCCTTAGTACAGTGGTCATACCTTGCTCTCCCATGCATCATCCCATAGCGATCAGCAAGGCTTGCAAGCGGTCCCTCTTGTGGTGGCTCCATTCCCGGATCTCCACGAGGGTCGCCCATTTTGTGCTTCTCCCCTCTCGCCACGGTGACCACGGACGCCTCCGCCTCGGGTGGGGGCACTTTGCGGGGCCGGACAGTCCAAGGCACGTGGAACGATTCAGAGACCTTACTGCATATCAATGTTCTAGAGATGAGAGCAGTGCTCTTAGCGTTGCTAGCACTTCAGGACTTTCTTCCCTTGGGAACAATTGCGATTCAATCGGACAACATGTCTGTTGTCTGGTACATCAACAAGCAAGGGGGAACAAGGTCTTACCCTCTTTGTCGGGAAGCCATGAGAGTTTGGGAATGGGCAATCTCCACCAATCGCTTTCTCATAGCAACGCATTCCGGTCGGTCCAACATCCTAGCGGACAAGCTCAGTCGCACCATTCTGACCCCTACGAGTGGTCTCTCAATTGTCAAGTAGCGAACGCATATTCGCACGGTGGGGAACCCTTCTTGCGATCTTTTTGCTTCTCCCTCAAACACCAAGTGCGACAGTTTTTTCGCTCTAATACCTCCTCCCGGAGGTACCCCAAGAGACGCTCTGGTGCATGCTTGGCCACCCGGTCTTCTGTATGCCTATCCACCCTTGCCTCTGATGCTGCAAGTTCTTCAGAAAGCCTCTCGGGTGGGTTGCAGAATGATTCTCATTGCTCCATTCTGGCCCCGACAGATCTGGTTCCCCTTCCTAAGGTCTCACTCGGTGAATCCTCCTTGGATTCTAGATCCCATCCCGGATCTGATATCCCATCCATCCTGCATTCCTCCTCCGAACCTGGACAACCTGAAGCTGACCGCTTGGCTGCTCCAGTTCCACTCTTGATAAGGACTCCCGGTATTTCTTCACCGGTAAAGGCTATTTTGGTGGCGGCTCATAAACCATCCACTAGAAAGGTTTACCGAAGCAAATGGAAGCGTTTCTCTGTGTGGGCGGAGCGGCAAGGCCTGAATCCCTTCACGGTTCCTCTCCCTGTAGTGCTTGATTTTTTAACCTCTCTCTTTAATGATGGTGCCAGCAGTTCCACAGTCAAAGTTCAACTGGCGGCAATTTCTCACTATCACATTGGTCAAGATTCTAATCCTCTTATGTCAGCCAAATTGTGTAAAACATTTCTTAAAGGTACTTTTCTTCTCAGGCCCCCTATAAAACAAGCAGTTCCTCCTTGGGACCTTTCTTTGGTCCTACAGGCCTTGACCGCTCCCCTTCGAGCCCGCAGCTACGGTGGATCTTAAGTTCTTGTCCTACAAGACAGCCTTTTTGGTAGCCATTACATCAGCCAAGAGAGTTTCTGAACTTCAAGCTTTATCAGCTAAACCTCCTTACTTGGTATTTCATCCGGACCGTGTCTCCCTCAGGACCAATCCGTCCTTCCTTCCTAAAATCGCTTCTGAAGCAAACATCAATCAATCCATTAACCTCCCTGTTTTCTTCCCTAAATATGAAAACAAAGGTGAATATAAGCTACATTCACTAGATGTTCACAGGCAACTTAGATTTTATTCAACAGGACAGCTGGTCATAGGCAATCCGACCAGCTGTTTATTTCCTTTGCAAAATTCAATTTGGGCAAGCCAATTTCTAAAGTTTCTCTGTCCCGCTGGATTTCACACTGCATTTTATTGGCTTATCAAGCGTCAGGAAGGCCCGCACCGCGGGGTGTTCATGCCCATTCAACCCGGTCAGTATCTACCTCGGCAGCCTTCAAGGCTAGGATTCCTCTAGATGATATTTGTGCAGCAGCCACGTGGGCTTCATCTCATACATTTATTTCCCACTATAAGTTGGATCTTGCATCTAGGGGTAGAGCATCCTTTGGCTCATGGGTGCTCCGGAATATCCTTCCATGATGGCCTCCCAAGATTCAGGTAGCTGGGGACTCTGTCCCACAGGTTGCAGACAAATGAATATCCTACTTCAGATTTAGAAGTTATGTACTCACCATAACCTGCCACCTGCGTAGTTGTATTCATTTGTCTCCAAGCATCCCGCCCTCGTATCCCCTGGCCTTTCAGTTTCCTGCATATTCTTTGTTACCCTTTTTAGGGTATTGTTGCTTTGGCAAACTCGATCTGAGGTCATGAGGGTAGAGCAGGGCATTATGGGTGAGGGGAGGAGCTGAGAGCTTGGATCCATAGCTGGAAAACCATGCCGGTTCGGATCCGATATCGGATCCATAACCCACAGGTTGCAGACAAATGAATACACCTACTCAGATGGAACGTTATGGTGAGTACATAACTTCTAATTTCTTTTTATCTGCTCCTTCTCTAAGCCTTTTTTCTTGTTCTTCGCCTTAGGCATTGGATGTCTTTTCTAATTTTTTTTTTTTTTTGAGGAAAAGAAACTTCCTTTTAGTTAATACTTTTTTATTGTTGGCTGTTATAGGTAATTGTTATTGGGTATTAGAGTTTTTCATAGTTGACATTTTTTTTCTTTGTCTGCTGCCTTTCTATCTTGTTCCTTTTTATAAGATATCGGACAAACCGTCAAGTTTTAAAAAGTACATGGCTTGCACCCACAAGTTACCAAACTCAGATGCAGATGACAAATGTATTTATTGCCTAGACCCCTCACATTTTTTGTTGTGATGGTCATTTGGCCAGGCAGTGCAAAGATGTTCGTGTTTCACTGTTGCGGTCATCACATTTCGGTTATCCATGCCAGGGTAGCCCTCGGCCGGCCCGAAAACCAGAGGCTTGGTATTTCTGCGTCAGTTGCTGTCGCTTGAAGACTGATGTCAGGTCGTCAGTAGCATGAAGTAAGGCAGCCGATGCCATTACATCAGTCTTTCTTGCCGTGGATCTGAGAGTTCAGATCGTCTAAAAAAACGTAAAGATAGACAGAGACAGAGACCACACAGGTCCAAACCTTCCAACAATGCTTCAGTTAAGCTAGTAGTCCACCGGTACTCAGTGAGACGCTTTTGAAGCCCCTGACGCCCGCTTCTATTGATTCGCAGGCCGCTACTGAGACCCTTTCGGAGTCCGGTATGCCACAAAACTTCTTCGACTACGGATCCTGCGGTCATCTCTACCTTGGATGGGTCCAGAGCCTCTGATTAGGCACCAGCTTCCGAGGAAGTCCTTTGCACTACCGAATCTCGACACAAACAGATGTCTTCTTTCGTGACTACCGTTCTTTATAAACACTGAGATGTTCTTCGTGTTTCACTGTTGCAGTCATTACATTTGGGGGTAATCCTGCCGGCAGGTTGCCCTCAGCTGGCCTGAATTCCAAAGTCTTGGGTCCTGCGTCGGCTGCTGTCGCTACCTCCCTGACGTGAGGTCGTCAGGGGTATAAAAGAAGTGGCCGACGCCATTTTCTCTAGTCTTTCTTGCTGCGTGGTGCCCGAAGCAGAAGCAGTTTGCAAGTGCCGGTTGGCTGACTCCTGAAATTTTCGTGTTTGAGTTTCAGAACCAAAGTCTTCAGTAAAGCTAAGTACCCCATTGGGGAAACTTTTTTCTTGCTCCAGACCGATGTCAGAAAAAGTTAATAATTATATTACTTGTGGAAAGCAAATACCTCATAAGGATTTTTATTCTTACTGTATTCCTTGCCTAGGCCCTGATCACAATGTTTCTGGTTGTCGGTTTTGTGCTAGATTTAACCAACGCATTATTAAGCGTTGGTATTCTTTTGCTTTAAAATATTTTGGTAGCAGGTTTAATTATCCTAAAATGTCGTCTGATAGCCATCCGACTACTGGAGTTTACAAAAAATGCAAAGAAAAGGATAAAGAGAAGCAACCGAGGTCCAAAACTGACGACGAAGCTTCTCCTAAGCCAGTTGCCAGTTCTCAGTGAGGTGCTTTCGCACCCGCTACTTTAAAATCACAGGCCGCTACCGACTCCCACGTGGAGTTGGCCATGCCACTGGATACTCAAAGTATTGGAGCCTCAGACGCTATTCCCTCAGATGGGTCCGGAGCCGCTGAGCAGGTACCGGCTTCTGAGGGTGTATTCAGACCACAACATCTTTACATTAAAACGACTTCAGCTTCAAAGACAGACTAAAGCAGCTTCTTAAGCAGAGAGACAAACTCAAGAGTCAAGTGTACAGGCCTCTATGCCCAAAAAACAGATGATCAAGATGGCCGAAGACCTGATTACTTTGATCAGGGGTTCCCATCACCCTCCTGATAAAAGGCCTAGGCAAGAGACTGACTATGAATCTTCAGATCAGGTTTCTGATGTTCTTCGTTCCCCATTGCTGCAGTCCTTACTATTGGGTATAGTCCGCGTCCAGTCGGCCCGAATACCAGAGTATAAGGCTGACGTCGGTCAGGGCGCATTAGACTGACGTCAGTACGTCAGGGTACTAATGCGCATGACCGACGTCATATCCTCAGTCTTTTTTGCCGCATGGTCCGATGCAGAAGCAGTTTTGCGAGTGCAGGTTGGCGTTCTGAAATATTTCCGAAACCGGAGTTTCAGACCGAAACAGAGTTGGCTAAGTACCCCGTTGGGGAGCATTTTGGTTTTTTCTTGCCTCAGTATTTAACCGGATGTCAGAAAAAGTGAATAACTGTATTTCTTGTGGGAAACAGATACCTCATAGGGATTACCATACCTTGTGTATACCTTGTTTAGGGCCTGAGCACGACGTTGTTGGTTGTCGCTCTTGTGCTAGGTTTAACAAACGCACTATTAAGAGGAGGTTAGACTGTGCCAGGTTAGTGTTTGGGAAGCGTTGCAATTATAAAATGCCGCCGGATGCTCCGACGCCCGCTTCGGCCCAAGAAGCGCAAGGACAAAACAGCGAAGCCTAGGGTTGATGAACCGCAGTCCCGGACGCCGGTTCTTTAGAAGGCTCAGTGGAGCCAGAGGTTTTGCCAGGAGTTTCCATGGAGTCTCAGGCAGAAACTTTACTGTTACAGGATGTGCCTTCTCAGGAGGTAGGCCAGGCTGAGGGGGCTTCTCAGGTAACTGTTCTTCCCTCTCTTACCAAGGTAGTTAGAGCCTCTCCTTCTGTTGCCAAAACTTCTTTGAGAGGTAGGCCTAGTTCAGCTTCAGTGCGGGCTTCTCCTAGCATTTCGGGTTCTGTACCTAAGAAACATATGCTTAAAATGGCAGAAGATTTGATTACTATGATTAGAGGTTCTATGCCCCCTGATATGAGGCCTAGGGTGGAACCGAGTTTGATAGTTTTGAACAGTGTTCAGAGGCTTCAGAGACTCCTGCAGAAGACTTGCAGGAGTATCCTACTTATTCTGATTCTGATGTGGATGATTCCACTCCTACAGCTTCTCCTCCTGAGGATTTCTCATTTTCAGAGACTCTGCATTCCATGAGGGAGCACTTTAAATGGGAAGGCCAGGGTTACTCTGATTCCAGGAAAAGG
Organism: Protopterus annectens; assembly: GCF_019279795.1. Lineage (NCBI taxonomy): Eukaryota > Metazoa > Chordata > Ceratodontiformes > Protopteridae > Protopterus > Protopterus annectens. The sequence continues at coordinate 705,054,151 of NC_056730.1, read as the reverse complement.
CTTAGGAATTCTTGTTTTACCCCAGCATAGGCCCTTAGCTATTCCTCCTGTGTTGAATGTGGTGGAAGATGTTTTGCAGAGGCTTCACTGAACCCTGACTCTTTGCCTCCTGCTCCTGTTAAGCCTGATAGGTATTATAGGGTGCCCGAAGCTCATAAGTATTTGTTTAAGAGTCCAAGGGCGGACCCAGAAACTATTTCTCAAGGGCCTAAAGGTGTTAAGGCCTCTGTGGTTAAAAATCCTGTTCCCACTGATAAAGAGGCTAGGGCTTTGGATAGGTGGGGAAAGAAAGTGTATACTTCTTCCACTCTAGCCATGAGAGCGTTGAATTGTCAGTTTCACATGCTAAAATATCAGAATTATCTCCTTTCACAATTAAAATCTAAGGTGGATGCTTTGGCGGAAGGTATTGAGTGTAAAGAGTTGCTGGATTTGGTTCATGTGTCTGAACAAGTGGGTAAGCATTCTTTGCAATGTGGTTTTGATGCTGTACAGGCCTCCTCGAGGGTGGCTGCTACTAGTTCTGTACTTCGCAGGCATGCCTGGTTGAAGGATCACAATTTAGCTGAGCATGTTAAGAGAAGGATTTTGGATGCTCCTTTACAGTCTGATGTGTTGTTTGGATCGCCTGTGGAAGCAGTTTTAAAGAAAATGGAAGACAAAGCTAAGTCTATGCAAACTGTTAAAGATTTTTTGCAGGTGCAGCCACCGAAGTTTAGTAGAAATTGGCCTGCTAAGGGGTGGACATATCCTGCTTATGATTCCCAGTCTAGGGGTAGGTCTAGACGTGGTAGGGGCAGGGCTCAAGGTTCTTTTAGGCCTAGAACAGGGAGTTCACCTGCTCAGACTTCTGGTGAGGGCAGGGGTCAGTCCTTTCGTAAACAGACCCAATGACCTGTCTTTTCAGCTGCCAGTAGATTCTCGTCTGGCAGCTCCTTTGGGAGGAAGACTGTCTCTTTTCAAAGAAAATTGGGATTTAATTACTCTAGACAAATGGGTGTTGGATATCATTCACCACGGTTACAGATTTTATTTCCATACAATGCCCCATTTCAAAGGCATGCCAGATGTTCCTCCTCCACAAAGAAAGGAGGCTCACAAGCAAGTTTCTCAGTTACTCCGGATGGGGGCCATTCAGCCAGTCCCTGTATCAGAAAGGGGCCTAGGATTTTATTCTCGCCTGTTCCTAGTACCAAAGAAGGGGAACATGTGGAGACCAATTTTGGATTTATCTCTCCTCAACATTTTTCTGGACATTCCCAAGTTCAAGATGTTGACGTTACAACAGCTTTTACCTCTGCTGGGCAAAGATCACTGGATGGTAACTTTAGATCTCAAGGAAGCTTACCTTCATGTGCCTATAAGACTAAGTTGCAGGAAGTATCTGGTTCGAGCTGGAAATTCTCATTATCAGTTCTCTGCATTGCCCTTTGGCTTATCTACTGCGCCCAGAGTATTCACAAAGGTTCTGGCTCCAGTGATAGCTTACTTCAGGCTTCAAGGAATTCAAATCTATCCTTACTTGGACGACTGCCTGATTCTGGCTCAAGAAAAGGAAGACCTCCTACAGCATCTGGAATATGTTATAGCAGTGCTAAGATGCCTAGGGTATTCTGTGAACGAAATAAAGTCCAGTCTAGTACCCTCTCAAGACATGTGCTTTCTGGGTGTGAGACTGAATACAGCAGCCCAGATGGCCTTTTTAACCCCGGACAAACAACAGAGTCTGTCACTTTACTTCCATCAACTATCTCATCAGTCCGTGCTGACTGCAAGGACAGTCCTTCAAGCATTAGGGTTCAGGGCATCTTGTATTCTGGTGCTTCCCAATGCCAAACTGCATATGAGGAAGCTACAATGGTATCTCAAAAATGTATGGACACAGCACTGCCAGGATTTGGACACTGTCATTCAAATAATACCTTGCCTTCAAAAAGAATTTTTGTGGTGGGCTCAGGAATGTCACCTAAACAAGGGACTCTCTGTGACCCGGCCAGAGGCGAGTCAGATTTTAACGACAGATGCCTCCGACATTGCTTGGGGAGCTCATCTAAATGGAAAGTGGATACAAGACAAGTGGCCTGCCAGACTACAGCATCTACATATCAACATGAAGGAGATGTTAGCAGTCCAGTTTGCATTAATGGCTTTCAAGGAGTTACTTCTTCCAGGGCAGGTGTTGATTCTAACAGACAACACAACTGTCATGTGGTACATCAACAAACAAGGGGAACACATTCTTATCCTCTATGCAGGCAAGCAATGATTTTATGGGAGACTGCTAAGCTTGCAACTAACTCTTCAGGCAAGGTTTCTGCCAGGAGCACAGAACTCCTTAGCAGATGTGTTAAGCAGACAAATCATGGATCCCCACGAGTGGAAACTGGATCTTCATGTATTTCAAAATTGACAGTGTCATGGGGACTCCAGACATAGATCTGTTCGCTTCTCCACTAAACCACCAGCTGCCACAGTATTGCACAAAGGGGTTTCATCACACAGCTTGGAAAGTGGATGCTCTGTCTTTCAGTTGGAAAAACCTTCATGTGTATGCCTTTCCTCCTCTGCCTCTTCTTCCAAAGGTACTATTAAAGGTCAGACAAGACAGGCCAAGGATGATTTTGATAGCTCCAGATTGGCCTCGCAACACTGGTACCCACTACTACGGAGTCTGGTAAGGAAGCCTCCATGGCCTTTACCTCTGATTCCTCATCTGTTATCTCAGAAGGATGGTCATCTGCTCAATGTCAAGCTTCACTCTCTTCATCTAACAGCCTGGCATATTCTGTGTTGAAACACAGCAGGTCTCAACTTCCTCAACAAGTTTTAAATGTGATTATGGAAGCTAGAAGACCTAGTACAAGGAAAGTGTACAGAAAAATGGAAGAGATTTTTATTTTGGAGTACAGCAAAGAATTTGCAGGTTTCTGAGCCTAATTTGAGTGTGGCTCTTCAATATCTTACTGAGTTATTGGACAAAGGTTTGTCTTTCTCTTCCATTAAGATTCATGCTGCAGCAATTTCAGCTCACTATGATTGTGACCCACCATTGTTTTCGCACCCTTTGTTCAAGCAGTTTCTTAGAGGGGCAAAGAATATAAGACCCCCACGTAGAGCTCCTACTCCTGCTTGGGATCTCAATTTTGTGTTGGAAAACTTACTCTACAACCTTTTGAGCCTGCGGCTACTGCTGAATTGAAATACTTGTCATGGAAGACTGCTTTTCTGTTGGCTATTACTTCTGCAAGAAGGGTGTCTGAGTTGCAGGCCCTTATGGCAGTAGAGCCATTTTTGATTTTCCATAAGGATAGGGTATCATTACGTACTAATCCTTCCTTTATGCCTAAGGTGGTTTCTAGTGTGGCTTTAAACCAAACTATTCATTTGCCTACTTTTTATGCAGACCCCCAAAATAAAGGGGAAAAGATTCTGCACACTTTAGATGTACATAGGCAATTGCGTTATTATTTAAGCAGGACTAAGGATTTCAGGCAGTCTCAGCAGTTGTTTGTTTCTTTTGCTTTGAGTTCACAGGGCAAGCCTGTGTCAAAACAAACTATTTCTAGGTGGATTGGCTTTTGCATTGCATTTTGTTATTCCCATCATGGCAAGGAGATCCCAGCTGGGATTAGGCCTCATTCCACTAGGGCTACTGCCACTTCAACAGCATTTCTAAGGGGGGTGGCAACTAAGGATATTTTGGAAGCAGCTACTTGGAGTTCAGTGCATACTTTCTCTAAGCATTATCACCTTCCTATCTACTCTAAGTCTAGGGCTGGTTTTGCCACAGCTGTTTTGCAAGGCATGTTGTCAGCTCCTGCTTCTTTATGATTTGCCAGCCTCCCTTACCTCTGCTTTGGGATTCTACCCAATAGTAAGGACTGTAGCAATGGGGAACGAAGAACATAGTACAGTTTTGTACCTACCATAAATGTAGATGTTCGAGGATCCCCATTGCTGCAGTCCAATTTACCCTCCCTCCTTCCCCTCTGTGTTTGGGGTGGTTGTGTAGGTGAGGTTACATGCTTATATTTTTGTATATATATATTCTTGTATATATTGTACATATTTTTGGTGCAGGTATTTTGGGCCTTGTCTTTTTAGGGTCTTCTGACATCTGGGGCAAGAAAAGACTGAGGATATGACGTCGGTCATGCGCATTAGTACCCTGACGTACTGACGTCAGTCTAATGCGCCCTGACCGACGTCAGCCTTATACTCTGGTATTCGGGCCGACTGGACGCGGACTATACCCAATAGTAAGGACTGCAGCAATGGGGATCCTCGAACATCTACATTTATGGTAGGTACAAAACTGTACTTTTCTTCTCAATCCTCTTCTGATCAGGGATATTCTTTAACCCCCCCTATGAGGATTCTGATGCTGAAGCATCTATACCTTCAGCATTCCCTCCTGAGGATTATTCCTTTGGGGAAAACTTGCATACCATGAGGGAGCATTTTCACTGGGAAAGCCAAGATTTTTCAGAATCAAAAAAGAGGGTCAGGGATTTCCTCTTACTACCACAGCACAGGCCTCTAACCATTCCTCCTGTGTTAGACGTTGTAGATGATGTGTTTTCAGTCTAGTTTGACCCCTGACTCCGTACCTCCAGCTCCTGTTAAGCCTGACAGATATTACAGGGTTCCTGACTCTCACAAATTTCTTTTTAAAAACCCTGCTGCTGACCCAGAAACTATTTTGCAGGGTCCTAAGGGAGTTAAGGCATCTACAGCAAAAAAAACAACTCCCACTGACAGGGATTCAAGAGCATTTGATAGATGGGGAAGAAAGGTTTACACATCTGCAACTTTGGCTATAAGGGCCTTAAACTGTCAGTTTCATACGCTCAAGTATCAGCAACATCTCATGGGATTGCTTAAACAGAAAATGATGTTAAATTCTGAATGTGCTGAGAATAAGGAAATGCAGGATTTATTGCATGCAGCTGAACAAGCTGGAAGGCATACTTTGCAATGTGGTTTTGATTCTTTGGAGGCCTCCTGCAGGGCCGCAGTTACGGGTTCTGTAATTAGGAGGCATGCTTGGTTAAAGGAACAAAATCTGCCAGATCAGGTTAAGGTTAAGTTACTAGATGTACCTTTACAGTATGATACTTTGTTTGGTGCTAAGGTAGAAGAGGTGTTAAAGAAAATGGAAGACAAAGCTAAATCTCTGCAAACTGTTAGAGTTTTTACAAGTACAGCCACCTAAGTTTAGTAGACACTGGCCTACAAAAAATTGGTCCTTTCCTGTGTCAGGGAGACCTCAAAGGGGCAAATCCAGACAACCAAGGGGCAGATCCCAGGCGCAAGGTTCTTAAAGGTCAAAACAACAAGGTACTTCTACCTCCAAAGCTGGAGAAGATAAAGCACAAACATACAGAAAGCAGTCCCAATGACTTCCCCCTGCCTGCACCAAGCACTTATCTTCTGGCAGCACCCTTAGGGGGGAAATTAGCACTTTTTGCTCAAAATTGGCACATTATAACCCAGGACAAATGGGTTCTAAATATAGTGTCACAGGGTTACAAATTCCATTTCCATACTCTGCCAAAGGCAAACGGCTGGCCAGATCTGCCAAAAAATCAATGGGCAGAGGCACAAAAACAAGTTTCATCTCTCATGGACATGGGGACCATTCAGCAAGTACCAGAGCAAGAGCGGGGACAAGGATTTTACTCAAGACTGTTCTTGGTACCCAGAAAGGACAAGGCCTGGAGTCCAATACTGGACCTATCTATTTTGAACACATTCCTGGATATTCCAAAATTCAAAATGTTGACTTTGCAGCAGCTTCTGCCTATGCTGGGCAAGAACGCTTGGCTTGTGACTTTAGATGAAAAAGAGACATACCTGCATGTCCCAATCAGACAATCATATTGAAGACACCTCAGATTCAAGGCTAGTTCAATACATTACCAATTATCTGCACTGCCCTTTGGCTTATCTACTGCGCACAGGGTCTTTACAAAGTGCCTGGCACCAGTAATTGCATTCTGCAGACAAAGAGGAATACAAATATACCCTTACCTGGATGACTATCTAATTCAAGCAGAGAACAAGGACATTCTTCTTCAACATCTGGCATTTGTAAAAAGACTACTAACATGCCTAGGGTACACAGTCAACGAAAAGAAATCAAAATTAGTACCCTCTCAAAATATAACATTCCTGGGTGCAAGCTTAATTACAGCTGCCCAGATGGTTTATATCACGCCAGACAAACAAAGGCAACTGACTACCTATTTCATAATGTTGGCAGCAAAGGCCCAGTTATCTGCAAGAAAAATTCTGCAGGCTTTGGGCTTCATGGCATCCTGCATCCTACTAATTACATATGCAAGACTGCATATGAGGAAACTTCAATGGTACCTAAAAAGTGTTTGGACTCAACATAGCCACAGCCTGGAAACAGTGATTACTCTCATTCCCTGCCTGCAACAGGAGTTTCGATGGTGGGCAAAGGCTTGTCACCAGAACAAGGGACAGCCATTCACATTACCCCCAGCCAGGCAGATACTAACAACGGATGCATCAGATTATGCCTGGGGGAGGCCCACATGGCAGGAAGATGCATTCAGGACACATGGACCTCAAACCAAATGCATCTACATATCAATCAAAAAGAGATGCTAGCTGTTCAAAATGCCCTGACAGCCTTCAAGGACCTACTTCAACCGGGACAGCTGCTGATAGAGACAGACAACACCACGGTCATGTGGTACATAAACAAGCAGGGGGGCACAAGTTCTTACCCCCTTTGCAGACTAGCTATGACATTGTGGGACACAGCTGTGACTTACCAAGTACATTTGCAGGCACAATTCCTGCCAGGAAAGGAAAATACTCTGGCAGACGAACTAAGCAGAAACCTCATGGATCCCCACGAGTGGCAGCTGGATCCACAAGTCTTCAGCATGATAACAAGGAAATGGGGATGCTCAGACATAGATCTATTTTCCTCCCCTCACAACTACCAACTAAAAAGATTCTGCACAAGGACTTATCACAGACAAGCATGGAAAGTGGACGCCCTATCTTTCAGCTGGAAAAACCTGTCAGTATATGCCTTCCCTCCACTGCCTCTCCTCCCCAAGGTACTCCTAAAGGTCAGACAGGAGAAACCAAAGATGATACTGATTGCCCCAGGCTGGCCCCGCCAGTACTGGTATCCAATCCTAAGGAACTTGTCTTGTTACCCAGCTTGGACCTTACCTCAGTTACCTCGACTACTGTCCCAGCAAAACAGTCAGATCCTGCACAGCCAGCTCAGGACATTAAACCTGGCAGCATGGCGGATAATATAGTCATACAAAAAACACCTCTCAGCAAAGCTGTGATGGATGTCATTCTGGAAGCCAGAAGGCCTAGTGCAAGAAAGTCTTATGCTGGAAAGTGGGAGGAGATTCTGTGCTTGGAAACAGGCATGAGGAATTGATACAACAGTACCAAATATTCCTCAGATTTTGCAATACTTAACTGAGATGCTGGATAAAGGCCTATCCTTTTCATCAATTAAAATTCATGCCTCTGCCATTTCGGCTCATTACAATACAGAGCCACCAATTTTTTCTCACCCTTTATTAAAGCAGTACCTCAGAGGAGCCAAAAATTTAAGGCCTCCAAGGAGATCACTAATACCTGCATGGGACCGCAACTATGTTTGGAAAAGCTCACCCTGCCTCCTTTTGAGCCAGCGGCTACTGTTGATATAAAGTTTTTATCTTGGAAAACAGCTCTGCTACTAGCAATTACTTCAGCAAGAAGAGTTTGAGAGCTACAGGCGCTCATGGCTGTGGAGCCCTTTATCATTTTTCATCCAGACAGGGTCTCTGAGAACAAACCCAACATTTATGCCTAAAGTGGTGTCCACTGTGGCTCTTAACCAAACTATTCATTGGCCAACTTTTTATCCAAATCCACAGAACAAGGGGGAGAGAATTCTGCACTCTTTGGACGTACACAGACAGCTTAGATTCTACTTGGGACAGGACCAAAGCTTTCAGGAAGACAGAGCAATTACTAGTGGCATATGCTGCAGGATCACAAGGAAAGGCTATTTCAAAGCAGACTATCTCAAAGTGGATAGGCCACTGCATTTGTTTATGCTATTCACACCATGGCAAGCCAGTGCCTAAGGGCATTAGGCCACATTCCACCAGAGCTGCAGCCACTTCAGCAGCTTTTCTCATGGGGGGTTCCAACCAGAGACATTTTAGAGGCAGCTACTTGGAGTTTAGTGCACACCTTTACAACGCATTACCATCTGCCATTCTACTCTAAATCCAGAGCAGGCTTTGCCACTGCAGTTCTGCAGGGACTCATAGCCGCTCCTAATGCTGTTTATCTCCAGCTTCCCAACCATAGCTTTGGGACTCTACCCAAATGTAATGACTGCAGCAGTGAAACATGAAGAACATCGTACAGTTGTGTACACTTAGCATAAATGTAGATGTTCGAGTGTATTCACTGTTGCAGTCCAGGTTACCCACCCACCATCCCCCTTTTTTTTCAATGGATCTTATCTTTCCTTCTCTGATTTATACAACCTATGTGGTGTATTTGCTTATAGATGAAGGTAAAATTTAGATTTGTGCATTTGTTAATGTTCTTCGTGTTTCACTTGTTGTAGTCATTGCAGTTGGGTTATCCTGCTGGCAGGTTGCCCTCAGTCGGCCTGAATTCCAAAGTCTTGGGTCCTGCATCGGTTGCTGTCGCCTCTTCCCTGACCGTCAGGGGTATAAAAGATGCAGCCGACGCCATTTTATTTAGTTTTTCTTGCCGCGCGGTACCAGGAGCAGTTTGCAAGTGCCGGTCGGCTGACTCATGAGATTTTCATGTTCGAGTTTCAGATCCGGAGTCTTCATTAAAAGCTAAGTACCCCATTGGGGAAACTTTTTTCTTGCTCCAGTCCGATGTCAGAAAAAGTTAATAATTGTATTTCTTGTGGGAAGCAAATACCTCATAAGGACTTTCATTCTTATTGTATTCCTTGCCTAGGCCCTGACCATGATGTTGCTAGTTGTCGGTTTTGTGCTAGATTTAACCAATGCACTATTAAGCATCTGTACGATTTTGCATTAAGCTATTTTGGGAAGAGATTTAATTATACAATGTCGTCGGATAGCCATCCGACTACCGGAGTTCACAAAAAACGAAAAGAAAAAGGCAAGCGAGGTCCAAAACCGACGATGAAGCTTCTCCTAAGCAAGTCGCCGGTTCGCTGGTCCTCAGTGAGGTGCTTTCGCAGTTCCTGACGTTGCTACTTTAGAGTCGCAGGCCAGTACCGACTCCCACGTGGAGTCAGCCAGGCCGATGGAAACTCAAGGTATTGGAGCCTTGGAGATTATTCCCTCAGATGGGTCCAGAGCCGCTGAGTAGGCATCGGCTTCTGAGGGTGTATTCAGAACCAAACAATTATATATTAAACCGACTTCAAAGACAAAGGCTAAAACACCTTTAAAGGCAAAGAAACAAGTTCACCAGCCCCAAGGATAGGCCTCCATGCCCAAAAAACAGGTGCTCAAAATGGCCAAAGACTTAATTACCGTGATCAGGGGTTCCCATCCCCCTCCTGATAAGAGGCCTAGGCAAGAGACAGACTGAATCTTCAGATCAGGTTTCCATTTCTTCTGATTCCTCTTCTGATCAGGAATATTCTCTTCCCCCCTATGAGGACTCTGATGCTGAAGAATCAGTTCCTTCAACTTCTCCTCCTGAGGACTACTCTTTTGGGGAAACTTTGCATACCATGAAGGAGCACTTCCACTGGGAGAGCCACGGTTTTTCAGAATCTAAGAAAAGGCTCAGAGACTTCCTTTTACTACCTCAACACAGGCCTGTAGCTATTCCACCTGTGTTAGACATTGTAGATGTGTTCTCGGAGTCTAGTCTGACCTCTGACCCTACCTCCAGCTCCTGTTAAGCCGGACAGATAATACAGGGTCCCTGACTCTCATAAATTCCTTTTCAAAAACCCTACTGCAGACCCAGAAACCATTTCTCAGGGTCCGAAAGGGGTCAAGGCTTTTACTACAAAAAACCCTACCCCCTCTAACAGGGATTCTAGGGCACTGGATAGATGGGGGAAAAAAGATTTACACATCTGCTACTTTGGCTATAACGGACTTAAATTGCCAGTTTCATATGCTCAAATATCAGCAATATATCATGACTCTGCTTAAACAGAAAATGTCAAATTCTGAATGTGCAGAAAACAAAGAAATGCAGGATTTATTGCATGCAGCTGAAAAAGTTGGAAAGCATACTTTGCAATGTGGGTTTGATTCTCTGGAGGCCTCCTGTAGGGCCGCTGTTACGGGTTCTGTCATTAGGAGGCATGCTTGGTTAAAGGAACAAAATCTGCCTGACCATGTTAAAGCAAAATTATTAGATGCTCCTTTACAACATGATACCTTGTTTGGTGTTAAAGCGGAAGAGGTGTTGAAGAAAATGGAAGACAAAGCTAAATCTATGCAAACGTTCAAGGATTTCTTACAGGTACAGCCACCTAGATTTAGCAGATACTGGCCTACAAAGAATTGGTCCTTTCCAGTCTCAGACAGACCTCAAAGGGCCAGATCCAGACACCCTAGTGGCAGATCACAGCCGCAAGATTCCTACAGGTCTAAGCATTGGAGTGCCCCTACATCCAAAGGCGGAGAAGACAAATCACAACCATACAGGAAGCAGTCCCAATGACTTACTCCTGCCTGCACCAAGCACTTATCTTCTGGCAGCACCCTTAGGGGGAAAACTAGCATCTTTTTCTCAAAATTGGCACATTATAACCCAGGACAAATGGGTTCTAGACATAGTGTCACAAGGCTACAAGTTTCATTTCCATTCCTTGCCAAGGGCAAATGGTTGGCCAGACCTGCCAAAAAATCAATGGGCAGAGGCTCAAAAACAAGTCGCTGCTCTCATGGACATGAGGGCAATTCAGCAAGTGCCACAGCAAGAGCAGGGACAAGGATTTTACTCAAGACTGTTCTTGGTACCCAGAAAGGACAAAAAATGGAGACCAATACAAAACCTATCTATTCTAAATACTTTCCTGGACATAACAAAATTCAAGATGTTGACCTTACAGCAGCTTCTGCCCATGCTGGGCAGCAAGGCTTGGCTCGTGACTTTAGACCTAAAAGAGGCATACCTGCATGTCCCAATCAGACAATCTTGCAGAAGATACCTCAGATTCATTGCTGGCTCAAAGCATTACCAATTCTCTGCACTGCCCATTGGCTTATCTACTGCGCCCAGGGTCTTCACAAAATGCCTGGCACCAGTAATTGCTTACTGCAGACAATGAGTAATGCAAATATATCCTTACTTGGATGACTGCCTCATACAAGCAGCTACAGCATCTGACTTTTGTGATAAGACTTTTAACATGCGTAGGGTACACAGTCAACAAAAAGAAATCAAAACTAGTACCCTCTCAAGAGATATTATTCCTGGGTGCAAGCTTAAATACAACTGCCCAGATGGCTTATCTCACTCCAGACAAACAAAGGCAACTGACTACCTAGTTCAAGGAAATGGCAACAAAGGCCCAGTTATCTGCAAGAAAAATTAAGCAGGCTTTGGGCTTCATGGCATCCTGCATCTTACTAATTCCATATGCAAGACTGCATATGAGGAAAATTCAATGGTACCTAAAAAGTGTCTGGACATAACATTGCCACAGTCTGGAAACAATGATTACTCTAATACCCTGCCTGCAACAGGAATTTCGATGGTGGGCAAAGGCTTGTCATCGAAACAAGGGACAGCCATTCTCACTACCCCCAGCCAGGCAGAGCCTAACGACGGATGCATCAGATTATGCCTGGGGGGGCACACATGGCAGGAAGAGGCTTTCAGGGCACCTAGTCCACAAACCAAAAGCATCTACATATCAATCAAAAAGAGGTGCTAGCTGTTCAAAATGCCCTAAAAGCCTTCAAGGACCTACTTCATCCGGGACAACTACTGCTAAAGACAGACAACACCATGGTCATGTGGTACATAAACAAACAGGGGGGACCTCATTCTTATCCTCTATGCAGACTAGCCATGGCTTTATGGGACACAGCATTGACTTACCAAGTTCATCTGCAGGCACAATTCCTGCCAGGAAAGGAATACTCAGACGAACTAAGCAGAAACCTCATGGATCCCCACGAGTGGCACCTGGATCCACAAGTCTTCAGCATGATAACAATGGAATGGGGTCACCCGGACATAGATCTATTTGCCTCCCCTCAAAACAATCAACTAAGAAGATTCTGCACAAGGACTTATCACAGACAAGCTTGGAAAGTGGACGCCTTATCTTTCAACTGAACAAACCTATCAGTATATGCCTTTCCTCCACTGCCGCTCCTCCCCAAAGTACTCCTAAAGGTCAGGCAGGAAAAACGAAAAATATTTCTGATTGCCCCAGACTGGGCACGCCAGTACTGGTATCTGATCTTAAGGAACTTGTCCCAATGCCCAGCCTAGACCTTACCTCAAATACCTCATCTACTGTCCCAGCAAAACAGTCAGATTCTGCACAGCCAACTCAGGACCCTAAACCTGGCAGTATGGCAGATAATGTAGCCATACAAACCGCACCTCTCAGCAAAGCTATGATGGATGTCATTTTTAGAAGCCAGAAGGCCTAGTACTAGAAAATCCTATGCTGGGAAATGGAAGAGATTTTGCGCTTGGAACCAAGCTCAAGGAACTGATACAGCTGTCCCAAATATTCCTCAGATTTTGCAATATTTAACTGAGATGCTGGACAAAGGTCTATCTTTTTCGTCAATTAAAATCCATGCCTCTGCCATTTTGGCTCATTACAATACAGAGCCACCACTCTTTTCTCATCCTTTATTAAGGCAGTACCTCAGAGGAGCCAAAAGGCCCCCAAGGAGAACTCTAATACCTGCATGGGACCTCAGTTATGTCTTGGAAAAACTCACATTACCTCCTTTTGAGCCAGCTGCTACTGTGGACATAAAATTCTTATCTTGGAAAACAGCTCTGCTCCTAGCAATAACTTCTGCAAGACGAGTTTCAGAGCTACAGGCTCTCATGGCTGTGAAACCCTTTATCATTTTCTATCCAGACAGGTTTCTCTCAGAACAAACCCTACATTTATGCCTAAGGTGGTATCCAGTTTAGCCCTTAACCAAACAATTCATTTGCCAACTTTTTATCCAAATCCACAGAACAAGGGGGAGAAAATTCTGCATTCTTTGGACGTGCACAGACAACTTAGATTCTACTTGGACAAAACTAAAGTTTTTAGAAAGACCGAACAATTACTAGTGGCATATGCCAAAGCATCACAAGGAAAGGCCATCTCCAAGCAGACTATTTCAAAGTGGATAGGTCATTGCATTCGTTTCTGCTACTCACAGCATGGCAAACCAGTACCTAAGGGCATTAGGCCACATTCAACCAGAGCTGCAGCCACTTCTGCAGCTTTTCTCAGGGGAGTACCAACCAAAGACATTTTGGAGGCTGCTACTTGGAGTTCAGTGCATACCTTTACAAAACATTACAATCTGCCTCTTTACTCTAAATCCAGAGCAGGCTTTGCCACTGCAGTTCTGCAGGGCCTCCTAGCTGCTCCTAATGCTGTTTAGCTCCAGCCCCCCAACCATAGCTTTGGGACTCAACCCAAATGTGATGACTGCAACAGTGAAACACTAAGAACATAGTACAGTTGTGTACACTTACCATAAATATAGATGTTCGAGTGTATTCACTGTTGTAGTCCAGGTTACCCACCTGCCATCCCCCTTATTTTTGCTGGAACTTATCTTTACTTCTCTAATCTATACAGCCTAGGTGGTGTATTTGCTTACAGATGAAGGTAAAACTTATTTTGGTGCATGTATGTTTTATTTACATAATTTTAGCCTACCCTTTTGGGGGCACCTGACATCTGGGGCAAGAAAAACTAAATAAAATGGTGTCGGCTGCATCTTTTATACCCCTGATGACCTGATGACAGGGAAGAGGCGACAGCAACCGATGCAGGACCCAAGACTTTGGAATTCAGGCCGACTGAGGGCAACCTGCCAGCAGGATAACCCAAATGTAATGACTGCAACAGTGAATACACTTGAACATCTACATTTATAGTAATTGTACACAACTGTACTTTTTATATATATATATATATATATATATATATATATATATATATATTTATATAAAATTTGGCTACCCTTTTAAGGGGCACATGACATCTGGAGCAAGACAAACTGAAGAAAATGGCTTCGGCCACTTCTAATGTACCCCTGACGACCTGACGTCAGGGAGGGGGCGACAGCAGCCGACGCAGGACCCAAGACTGCCAGCAGGATTACCCCCAAATTTAATGACTGCAGCAGTGAATACACTTAAACAGCTACATTTATGGTAAGTGTACACAGCTGTACTTTTGTTAAGCCCCGGGTTTGAACCACACCCACGAAACCGACAACCCACTCTCAGACGCCTGCTACCTTGCCTCAGTCTCAAATGCTTAAAATGGCAGAAGACCTTATCATACTGATCAGGGGAAGCCAAGCTACCCCCTCAAAAAGGAAGAGAGATCTGTCCCCTGTAGTTTTATCTGAACAAGAGTCAGGTGAAGCTGATGCATCTGACTATGAAGACATGCAACCAACCTATCTCCACTTATGAGGATTCTGATAAGGAGGACTCTATTCCTTCAGCCTCTCCCCCAGAGGATTTTTCCTTTGGGGAAACCCTGCATACTTTAAGGGAGCATGTCCAGTGGGAGAGTCAGGACTACCCTCAGTCTAAAAAGAGACAGGGAATTCTTAGAGCTTCCGCAACACAGACACTTGGCCATTCCCACAGTCCTGAATGTTGTGGATGATTTTTTCCTTGAATCCTACTTGACTCCCTGACTCGCATCTTTTTAAAAAATCCAACAGCTGACCCCTCAAGGGCCTAAAGGGATTAAAGGAATCTCTGCTAAGAATCCCACACCCTCAGACAGGGATTCCCAAGCATTGGACAGATAGGGTAAAAAAGTATACACCTCAGATACTCTTGCTATCAGGGCACTAAATTGTCAGTTCCATATGCTGACGTTTCAGCAACATACCCTGGAACTCCTTAAACAAAAAATGTCTACCCTTCCTGCTTGGGCAGAATCTAAAGATTTACAAGACGTAATGCATTCTGCAAGCCAAGTAACCCAAC
Organism: Protopterus annectens; assembly: GCF_019279795.1. NCBI lineage: Eukaryota > Metazoa > Chordata > Ceratodontiformes > Protopteridae > Protopterus > Protopterus annectens. The sequence continues at coordinate 705,038,953 of NC_056730.1, read as the reverse complement.
ACACTTTGCACTGTAGTTTTGAAGCCCTAGAAGCTTCTTGCAGGGAAACCGTCACTGGATCTGTCATTAGAAGGCATGCATGGCTTAAGGAACAACTCCTGCCAGACCATGTCAAATCAAAATTGTTGGATGCCCCCTTGCACAAAGATAACTTATTTGGCACTAAGGCAGAAGAGGTCTTAAAAAAGATGCAAGAAAAAGCAAAATCTATGCAAACAGTTATGGATTTCTCACAAGTCCTGGCCCCAAGGTTCAGCAGGCATTGTTCCTCTAAGCACTGGTCCTTTCCTGCTCCGAGTAAACCAGCCTAGCCTAGGCCCTGGGAATCGGACCCCAAAGATAGCCGCCCTAGGGAATGCAGAGATCTAATCGGTGAACTACCCCCACTTCAAAACCAGGGAGTTCTAAGCCACCCCCTTAGGGTAAGAACTCACAATGACTCGCCACCTCCTCCTCCTCCCCCCTCTGCCCACCTTCACTTACCCCTAGGAGGAAAACTCTCATTTCACTCAAGCAATTTGGCCACCGTAACCAAGGACCAGTGGGTTCTGAACACTGCATCACAGGGATACATATTTTCCTTCCATACCCTTCCAACCCCAAAAGGGTTCCCAGATCTACCACCAAATCAGTGGGCAGAGGCTCAACAGCTCGAATGGCATAGTGGTAAATCACTGTGGCTATGGTGTACAGGGTCCTGGGTTCGAGACTTTCAAGGGCTGATTATTTCTACTGCTCCCAGGGTTTTTACAAAATGTCTGGCTCCGGCCATTGTCTTTTGCAGACAAAGAAATGTTCAGATTTACCCATACTTAGACGACTGCCTTATTCAGACAGACAGCCAGGAAAAGCTGCTCAAGCACCTGGCCTTTGTAAAGACACTACTAACCTCCCTAGGATACACAAACAATGAAAAGAAATCCAAACAGGTGCCTACCCAAAAGATAATCTTCCTGGGTGTAAGTCTGGACACTGCATCCCAGATGGCATTCCTTACACCACAGAAACAAATTTTCCTGACAGCCTACTTCTCTCAACTAGCCACCAGGCCCCAGCTATCTGCAAGGAAGATCCTGCAAGCTCTGGACTTCATGGCATCTTGCGTACTACTCATTCCGTGTGCCAGACTACACATGAGGACACTTCAGTGGTACCGGAAGAGCCTTTTGTGTCAACACTCTCATGACCTGGAAACTATTCTACCTATAATTCCTTGCCTCAAAAAGGAATTTCTTTGGTGGGCAACAGCATGCTTCCACAAGGGACTGCCCTTTTCCCCACCTCCCCGTCACCTAGACCCTCACCACAGACGCATCAGACTATGCTTGGGGTGCACACCTGTATGCCAGGTGCATACAAGGCCAATGGAGCCCTTAGGAAATCCCTCTGCACATCAGGCAAAAAGAGATGATGGCTGTGCAGCACGTCTTAATAACTTTCAAACCCCTTCTCTCTCGAGGGTTCTCCTGATCAAAACAGACAACACCACGGTGATGTGGTACATCAGGAAGCAGGGAGGGACTCACTCCTACTCTCTATGCAGGCTGGCCATGACCGTTTGGCTCGCAGCCTCTTCATGCAACTACACCTGTTAGCACAGTTCCTACCAGTCGCTCTCAACACTCGGGCAGACCAAGTAAAACCTTCTGGACCGACACAAGTGGCAGCTCAACAGAAGTAGCTTCACCCTAATAACTCAGAAATGGGTAACCCCGAAGGTCGACCTCTGCCTCCCACACCAACCATCAGCTCAGAAAATTCTGCACCAGGGAGCATCACTGCATGGCTTGGAAAGTGGATGCCCTGTCCTTCCCCTGGATCAATCTTTTGATCTATGCCTTTCCTCCCCTACCTCTTATCCCCAGGGTAATCCTCAAAATAAGGAAGGAAAAACCAGGGACCATTCTTAAAACTCCAGACTGGCCCCGACAACACTGGTACCCCCTTGCTCTGCAGCCGGTCCCCTCTGCCTCCATGGCATCTTCCTCAGATTCCAAACCTCCTGATCCAGAGGGAAGGGGAATTCATGCATCCCAAACTGCAGGCACTCAATTTGGCAGCTTGGTTTATTCCCTAACCTCCAACCAATCTGCCATTCTAAGTAAACAGGTTCTGGATGTTATCTGTGAGGCCAGATGTCCTAGCACCACAAAGTCTTATGCAGATAAATGGAAAAGGTTCTGGGCCTGGATCCAGGCTAAGGGAGCCAATACAGCACAGCCCTCCGTCCCTCTCATCCTGGATTACTTAGCTGACCTACTCCACAGTGGTATCTGTTTCTCCTCTATAAAAATTCATGCCTTTGCTATTTCTGCTCATTTTCCCACTGAGCACCCCCTTTTCCCGCGCCCTTTAATTAAACAGTTCCTCAGAGGGGCTAGCAACTTGACGCCTCCCAGAAGGGCACCAACGGCATCTTGGGACCTTAACTTTGTCTTGGAAAAGCTCATCCTGCCCCCTTTCGAACCAGCTTCTTCTGCAGAGCTAAAATTTCTCTCCTGGAAGACCGCTTTCCTTCTGGCCATTACTTCAGCCAGAAGTGTCTCTGAGCTGCAAACATTCATGGCTGTGGAACCCTTCATCATCTTCCATGCAGACAGGGTATCCCTCAGAACTAACCCATCCTTCATGCCCAAGGTTGTGTCCAGTGTAACTCTCAACCAATCCATTCACCTACCCACCTTCTTTCCTAATCCCCAGAACAAGGGGGAAAGGATTCTTCACTCTCTAGATATGCACAGACAACTCAGATTCCATCTGGACAGGACTAAATCCTTCAGTAAGCCTGATCAATTGCTGGTTAGCTTTTCGACAGGGGCAGAAGGCAAAGCCATCTCCAAGCAAACCATTTCCAAATGGATAGCACACTGCATCCATGTCTGCTACAAACAGCGTGGAAAGACTTCCCCCAAGGGGGTCAGGACACACTCCACCAGAGCAGCCTCCACCTCTGCAGCTTTCCTAAGAAGATTCCCCACTAGAGACATCCTTGAAGCTGGCACCCGGACATCTGTTCACACTTTTGCCAAGCATTACCACCTGCCTCTCTTCTTCCTAGCCTTCCCCTAGTTTCCTTGACTGCCTCCACCGATTTCCTCCACTTCGGGGAATCTACCCAAATGTGATGACTGCAACAGTGAAACACAAAGAACGTAGTACAGTTGTGTACACTTACTGTAAATGTAGATCTTTGAGTGTATTCACTGTTGCAGTCCTGGCTTCCCTCCCACCATCCCCCTTTATTCTCTTTCTGTCCTTACAAGGGAAATATTAGTATTTATTTCCACTGGTGGGATTCTTCCACCAGAACCTGGTCTCCTACTTTGGGGGCTCTGACAGGTTAGGGCAAGAAAAACTGATGTAATGGCATTGGCTGCCATACTTTATACTACTGACGACCTGACGTCAGTCCTCAAGCTACAGCAACTGATGCAGAAATACTAAGCCTCTGGTATTTGGGCCAGCCGAGGGCTACCCTGGTAGGGATAACCCAAATGTGATGACTGCAACAGTGAATACACTCAAACATCTACATTTATGGTAAGTGTATACAACTGTACTGTTTGTTTCATTACTTCAAAGAAGACCCTACTGAACTGTACCCTGAGAGTGAAGTCACATGGCACACAAACCCCACTTACATGTAACTCCCTTTTTAAACATATAGTATCAACACTGTTTAATATACATGTTCACATAAAGCAGCCTTACTTTTAATAGTGATTGCGTCTAAGTATGCGTGCACTATCCTGTGTTCAACCAGTACACAGAAATGTTGGCTGTTTTTTCATAACCAAATATTTTATTAGCAAGTCTTTAACTTTACAGTGGTTAATGTGCTTTCATCATGCATGATACACAGTTATTCTCCCAATTGCTGAAGAATTTTTGACTCTTTAAGGAAAAAAATTTATTTTTGTACAACTTGTCACAACCTCAGTGCTAGGAATTACGGTAAGTACTTTTTTAAGAAAGAGAATAGACCAAAACACACCATGTAAAACGCACCATATCATTTAACCATCACCCAACAATTTAAATCATCATCATATTCCTCTTAACAAAGTGCATGCATACGTTTTCCTTATCAGGTTTGCTTATCCCCATCTTTCGAATTTTCTGTCCATCTCATTCAGTGAATACATCTTGCTTGGAATCTTTTTTTTCCTTTGAATCAATCTCTTTTCCTCATGTTGTTATAGCTGTACTATTGTATGCCTTCCCCATTTGTGGTGGATCTTTCCCTTTTTATGGTATTTAGTTATTGCCTTTTTTGAAGCCGTGGTAGCATTTTTGCCTCACAGCAAGAGGTTCTCCCGTTCGATTCTCGGCTGGAGCGCCTTCTGTGTGGAGTCTGCATGTCCTCCCCGCGGTTGAGTGGCATTCGAAAGACATGCGTAGAATGGGCGTGTCTTCATTGAAGGTTGGGCGTCGAGCTGGCACCTCAGCATCCGTAAATAATCTACTGCCAATCATTAGCAGACCGGGGTTCCGCTGTGGAGAACCGGGAAAAGCTGAAAGAAGTTGTTGTTGCCTTTTTTGCCACTAGGATTATTATCCAAATGAACTCCTTGAGCTCTTCATGCATGTGTCTTTTCTTAGCAATCCTAGGAAATATTCTTCTGTGACTATGACGTTCCTTTCCAATAACAACTACATTTATTAAAGCTGGCAAGTCCAACATAAATTTATGTTTTGGACAGTTCCAAAAAATGTCTCCAGTCTTCCAGTTGTTTTGCCCCACAAGACCAACAAACTAGTAGGAAAGCCTCTATCTTACTACTAGTGTATAAAATGTCTGTGGAGATGCTTCTAGGTAGTTGTGGCATTTTGTTGATCTGTTTACCTTTTCAGGAAGTACAAGTTTGCTCCCAATGTTTTTCTTTTGAAATGACTAAAGAAACTGCTCATTCATTTCTCATCTGTGATACTATTGTTCCTATTGCTTGCTGGAGGATGCTATGTATATATTGGATATTAAATTTCTGCTCACTGTACCAATTTCTCTCCCTCAAGTTGTCAATCTTAAGGCTGACCAGATTTGTTCTGATGTTCTATAGCGTTCATTTTGAGCTATCCCCTAAGCTAAACTTTGAAATTGCAGCTGTGTATTGACTAACAATTCCTGCTTCTCCTTGGCTTCTACTACTTAAATGCTTCTCTTTCTCTCCCTAACTTTACACAATTTTTGAGTTTTGTATTTTGCTGTCTCGGTTGCCGTCCTGTAGTCAGTTCTCCACTTTTTAAGTTTTGTCTTAAAGAAAAAATGACAACTCCCTGCTTACCATAATTTATGCTTCTTGATCAACAGACTTAATTCCCTGCTTACCCAGTTTCTGTTGACTTCTCTAAGTTTTGAGCACATGCCTCCCAGAATATGTCTAGCAGGTTTTTCTGCAGTATTCTTGGCTGTCTTTCTTAGATTATTTCTTTTTGTTTAGTGTTGCATGTTCCATCCTGACATTTAGCATAATATGCAAGTTGAATAGATTTTACAGTTCTTGTACCTGGGGCACCCCCCCCTTTATATTTTTATCAGTGTCACCTTTTTCCAACTAAACTAACTCTCAGCTTTCCTCTTAACCATATAAAATCTCTCATCCCATTTTCTAATTTTATGTACTATTACCCCCACTAAGGATGTCCTGAAGGCTTGTCCCAGAAAGAGACATGGAATAACATGCCAATTATGTGTGTACCCTCTGGTAAAAGTTTAGCCCTTGGGTCTTCCATGTCTGATTCTGTTTAAATTTTGTCAGCATGTCTTCATAACCTTTGTTTGGAATCCTTGTAAGCCTCTTATTTTAACCTCCAATTATTTTTAATTCCTTATCTTTCCAAGTCTCTGAATACTCTTTCATTGCATTGAGATCTACCCCTAAATTGATCACGGTTGCTTTAGATTTCCATTTATTGACTTTATAACGTGCAAATGAGCCTGTGTGGTCCATCAGTTTTAATATTTTCTGCATATCCATTTTTGGCTTTGTCATTGTCAGGATTCTTCATTGTAGTATAATGCAGTTTTAAGCTCTCTGGTCCCCCATTAGCAACGTCTTAGGGATGATGACTCTAGCAATCCCAAATATAATGCAAACGGGAGAGGGGAGAGTGAGCATCCTTGTTTTGTACTCCTGGCTATCAGTATACTGTCTGAGAGCAGTGCTGAAATGTTAACCCTTAACATCATAACCTTCTGAATCTCTTTCAGTAGGATGTTTAGAGTTCAATAGCCTCTACCTCCTTAAGACCTGAAATAGGAGTGGCCACGCAGCTCTATCAAAAACTGTCTAAGGGAAACTGTTGCCGCCTGTCTCACTCCGTCTTTTGCATCCTGTGCAACTGTCAGTATCCTGATTATATTCTCAAAGGTTTGTTTGTCTCCCTTCTTTAAATCCACATTGTGTAATACTGCGCAGTCTTGTTCAGCTGTGCTGCCAAAACCCCATAAAAATGTATAGTTATGATTTAGAACTATAATTGGCTGGAAAGAGTCTTGTTTTACTGTGTTTCCCATTTGTATGTATTGTCGGAATTGTATCTTTCCTCTAAGATCTCTGGATGATCCGTTTCCTGAATACTTCTAGTTTCTACCAGAATTGCAGTAATCACTTCCTAGTTTCCAAATCTTTATCAGGATCCCATCTGAACCACATGAGTTACTGGATGCCTGCTCACCAATGGTTTCCTTAATTTCATCTGTAGTTATGGCTTTAGTATGAAAGTTTATCATATTCCAATCTACAGTGGATATAAAAAGTGTACACACCCCTGTTAAAATGCCAGGTTTTTGTGATGTAAAAAAATGAGGCTGCAATAAATCATTTCAAAACTTTTCCCACCTTTAATATGACTTATAACCTGCACAGTTCAATGTACATTAAGCTGGTTGCATAAATGTGCACACGCTTAAACTAATACTTTTTTGAAGCACCTTTTGATTTAATTACAGCATTCATTTGAGCTTTGGCAGTTAGAGTAAGTTTTTCTCTATTTTTTTCTTATATATTCTATTTTTTATTTCTACTTGTGTGCTTTCTTTTTCTACTTGCTGTTCTCCTTTCTGCTCGTGTGAGTGATCCTTTTCTTTCACTTTCCTCTACCGTTGTGTAGTTCCTTTATGTACTATTGTTGGTACAATCCTCTCCCTTTCTTTACCTGGAGGTATTTCTAGTTACCATTGCTGGTACCTTTTTCCTTGTCTGTCTATATTAAATTAATATAAAATAAAGCTTTTTCTTCCTTTTTCCCTTGTGTGTGTGCCTGTAAGTGCTGTCAGTGCTAGGCCTTGTTAAGCTGTCATGGCTTATAAATTTTCCAAGGGCACCTCTGGTTTCAAGAGATGCCAAAAATGTGAACAAAAGCTGCCCAGTTCAGATGGGCATGTCTGCTGCATTTACTGTTTAGACACTGTCCACCTAGAGGAGGATTGCGACATTTGTCATGGTTTCTCCACCAGGACCTTGACTTAGCGGAGAAGCAAATTAATATTGAAAGGTCTGTTAAAAGGAGACTTTGAGGAGGTCGTATCTAGTCCGAGAACTGAAGTCAGCTCGTCATCCTCTTCTTCCAAACCAAAGAAACAATCTCATTCAGTTCTAGGAAGGTCCTCTGAACCACCTACAAAATTGACCAAGCAGCCTACAGTGTTTACAGCTTCGGCACTGATGGGCAATAATGATTCAGCATCAAGCATTGCTGTGGAACTGACACCTGCAGCTTTGATACCACTGGTTTTATCAGTACTGAAGCAGACTACCTCTGTTACCTTACCAAGAACTACATATTCCCCTTCAATCGATCCATTTTTGAACAGACCACCCAGCCTGCTCATGGAACCAAGACCACGTAGGTCTCCTTCGGTGTCATCCGTTTGGTCCAGTAAGAGTCTCTCAGAATTGGACATCATGAGACTGGTTGACCAGCTCCTGATTGTGAGGGAATTACCTCCATCTTCAGTTCCCAGCCAACTCTGCTCTGGAACCTGTCCTTTGACACCATCACCTAATCCTCCTCCAGCTCCAGCCGAGCCTTTGGAGCCCCTTGCACCGACTTGCCCATTTCCAACTGCCTCGGTTCCGGTTAGAGTCTCTTCTCCCAAACTGAGATTTGCCGTGAGTTGTTCTGGTTTGTCCTAACTGGAGACCTCCTGGGGTTAGGGCTTCATTGCTGGCTCCGAGGGGCAGGGTTCGACTTAGATTATTTCGGAGCCTTCCATGCCCTCTGTGCCTCGCCATTTATGGGCTCGACCCAGACTTCTGATTTGGGGGTGGCTTCCTTAGTGCGGTTCCAAAAGAGTCTATTTTTGTTCCGGTCTCTCATTTCTGTATTGGGGTGGTGGCCTTTCAAATCATGGAGAGGGCCTTGTGCAAATCCTTGCCACCCCTGTCAGCCAGTCAGTATCTATATCCCCTCTATTGGAGCTTCCACCAACCTCATCCCTGGGACAGGGGGCACAAAAGCCTCAGGAGCGATCCACCTTGATGGTTTCCTCTTCGGATACTTCCCTGGAACATCCCACAGAGGAAGTACCTTCGAAGAAAAAGTGCAAGAGGAAGCACTTAGACTCCCAAGCGGAGTCCTTCACTGTGGATACTGATTTTGATGAAGAGGAAGGTTTCCCACGTCAGCCCTGGTGGTGGTTCCTTCGGGGACATCCTGGAAATCCTGAAACAGAGTGGTGGTTGGACTTCCTCGAGCCTTCCTCGGAGGAATCTGTATACTTGGCGGCTTTTCATGCCCATCCCTCTCGGATTTCTCTGCCTGCTGATGAGCTTATTAAATTGATCGCTCAGCGGGCCTGGAAAATTTCTGACTCCATCGAGCCAATCCCCAAAAACCCTGACCAGAACCTACCTGCCCCTAAGGATGAGCAGCATTGGGTTAAGAGTATCCCTGTAGATGCCATGTTGATAGTGGCAGCCACAAAAAATGAATTTTCAGAGTAAAGTCCTACTATCCATCCTCCTAACAAAGAGTCTAGGACTATGGATAGATTTGGGAAGTGCATTTACGTCTTAGGTCTTTTAACTATATGGCACACTTTACCAAGTTGCAGAGAGATCTGATTAAAGAGCTATCAGATACTCTTACAGGAGCAGTAGCCAAAGGGGTCCAAGACAAGGTTACCTCTCAGCTTGCCACCCTTAAATCGATTTCTAACACGTCCATGAGGCTAATTACTCATGCAGCTGAAGGAACAACAAGAGCAGGGGGTTCAGGCATAGCCATCAGGAGACATGCGTGGATGCACTTGTGTGACTTTGTGGAGCTATATAAATCTTTGTTCATCAATGCTCCATTTGATGGATCTTCCCTATTTGGACCCAAGGTAAAAGACACACTGGCCATATGTGAGAAAGATGGGAAGACTTTCTGCTATAGGTGTATGCTTCTCTACTCCTCAACGGCTCTAATCTAAGAGCCAGATAAGTGGGAGGATATGGTTCAGAAAGTCCCAAGGGCCTTTCCAGGACTCAATGCAACAAACACGCCTCCTGGGGCAGAGGGGGGAAGTAACAATGGAAGATGCCATTTAAGAGGCAGAGTTGGCCTGCAGGACCAGGGTCCAGAGGTTCCTTCCCTGGTAACTTCTACCAGCGCTCCTTAATGGAGGCCCGATTGCTTTCCTCTGGAGGTAGTCTGGGGACGATTATCCCTGTATCAATCTGCCTGGCTACAAATGACATTGGACAAATGGGTGCAGGGGATCATTTCCAGAGGCTACATCATTCCCCTTTTGATGAATCCAAAAACCAAAAAAAGAGTCCCAGACGTCCCACCCAGTCACAGAGAAGCAGCAGTCCTAGAAATTCAAAAACTGCTAGGAAAAAGAAGTCATTCAGGAAGTCCCACCAAACCGGAGAAGATTTGGGTTTTACTCAAGATTCTTATTAGTGCACAAAAAAAGAGGGGACTGGAGACCCATCTTGAATCTCAGCCAGTTCAACAAGTCAGTTCAGCAAACCAAGTTCCGGATGGTCTCTGTACAGTCAGTACTTCCTTTCTTGGAAAAAGATGATTGGGGATGTGATCTCTAGATCTTCAGGATGTGTATTACCATATAAAAATAGACAAATGCTCCAAAAGGTTCATTCACTTCTGGCTGGGAGCCAGTTACTTTCAGTTCAGAGCACTGCCCTTTGGTCTCACCACCGCCCCCAGGGTGTTTACCAAATGTATTGCAGTGGTAGCAGTTCATCTCAGACTGCTGGGATTTCAAGGTTGTCCTTACCTAGATGACTGGCTCTTACTGTTACCACCAGACGTCGACTCATAAGGGCAAGGGATTATACCCTACATCTTTGCACTTCGTTAGGCATTACAATAAATTACGAAAAGTCAAATCTGCAAACTACACAACAGCTGGAATTTATTGGAGTTCTGCTAAACACAGTTACAAGAATTACTTCACTCCCAGCAGAAAGGCTGCAAAAGATCAGATCACAAGTAAACCATATTATTCAGAACAGAAGTGTTCCAGCCAGACTCATCTTACAGGACTAGGCTTGATTGCAGCCTCTTACTGTAGTTCCCTTGGCCAGATATCACATGCAGATTCTCCAGTGGCTTCTGGCCTCCCAGTGGTCATTATTGAATCAGCCGATGTTGCATTACATCTTTATCTCTCCAGTCACTATAAACAAGACCTGTCTTAGTGGCTCCATTTTAACGACATCCTTTCAGGCCATCCTTCCCTCCTTCCACAGCCCCAAGCCATAGTGACCATGGATGCTTCCTAGAAGGGGGGGTATTGCCTGCGAAGGACAGTCCAAGGCACTTGGTCCCAACTGGAGGCCAATTTGCACATCAACGCTGTAGAGATGAGGGCGGTGCTCTTAATATTGTAAGCATTTCAAGATGCCCTTCCCCTGGGAACAGTGGCAGTTCAGATGGACAACATACTGCTATTCTGGTAAAGCAACAAACAAGGAGGAACCAAATCTTATCCACTTTGTCGAGAAGCTCTTGGCAATGGGCAATTTCTTCCAACCGTTTTTTCATGGCAATGCATATTCCAGGGAGCTCCAGTGTGATAGCGGACAAGTTAAGCAGAATTATTCTGATGCCTCACGAGTGGTCTCTCAATCCAGTTGACAAAAAAGATTTTCCGCCACTGAAGCCAACCTTGCTGCGATTTGTTTGCATCCCCTCTAAGCAACAAGTGCAGCAGTTACTTTGCCATGATCCCACCTCGGGGGGGAGTCACCCAGAGAAGGTCTTCTCCACGATTGGCCCCCTCAGTCACCTGTATGCCTTCCCCCCTACTCCTCTGATATCTCAATTTCTAAAGAAAACCAAGAGGTCAAAGAAGACAATAATCTTCATTGCCCTGTTCTGGCCTGGACAGGTTTGGTTTCCCTTCATTTGGCCTCACCTACTTCGGAAACCTTGGATTCTGGACCTAGCTCCAGATCTGTTCTCATCCAGGAGGAGGGGTTCATCCGAATCTCCAACATCTTGAGCTTACTCTGTGGCTTCTCCAATTCCCACTATTGCCAGGAGCTGCACACGAGGCAGTATCACTGTTAAGAGCCCATTTAGCAAATTATTCCCATTTACTATGATGCAGCTTTCTAGTAGAAGGTTTGTGATGGGTCAAAATGATTTGTCGGACCCATCACAAACCTTCTACTAGAATAGCTACTTTGCCCTTCAGTTACTTGTGATTTAAAATTTCTGACATGGAAAACGTTTTTATTAGCTATTACTTTGGTCAGAAGAGTATCTGAAATTCAAGCTTTGTCCAGAAACCCCCCCTATTTAATATTTCACAAGAACAGGGATTCCCTCAGGACTATTCCTTCCTTTTTGCTAAATGTTTTGGAATCTAATGTCAATCAAACCTTACACCTACCAGTCTTTTTCCCCAGTTTCTGCAATAAAGGGGAGTACTTGTCTATACTTATTAGATGTTCACAGGGAATTACCTTCACAGAACAAAGGAGGTCAGAAAATCTGATCAACTGTTTGTTGCCTTTTCCTCACTTTCTTTAGGTAACCCAGTTTCTAAGGTTACCTTGGCTAAATGGCTTTAGGGATTGCATCACCTTTATTTATCATTCAAAGGGCTTCCAACCACCACATCCTGTGAAAGCTCGTTCAACTAGAGCCTTAGCGGCTTCTGTAGTTTTTCATGCTAGAGCTTCTTTAGATTACATTTGTGCAGCAGCTACTTGGGCATCTTTTCATGCTTTTATTACTCATTACAAACTGGACCAGGTCTCTAGGGGGACATGCATCATTCAGTTCAGTGGTGCTCAGGAATATTCTGTCATGAGACCTACCAAGATTCAGGTAGCTAGGGACTCTGACCCACAGTCAAGAATTACATGAAGATTGACAACATCAGATAAAGTTATGTCTTACCATAACGTTCATCTGTGTTGCCAATCTTCACTAAATCCTTGACTTCCCCACTCCTTCCCCCAGCCTAAGACTCTTAGTGGACCAAATGCTTTCTAAGACTGGCTTCATAATTGGAACACAGATCTAGTCTCTTATCTCTCTGCCACTATTATAGGCAAACTTGATCTGAGGTAAATTAGATAAGAAAATTATGGGTAGAGCCCAGCTTGAGAGTTTTGGGAGGCGCTAGCTGAAGTAAACAGCAGAGACTGTTCCAAGGCTCGGAACCGAGCCCACAGTCAAGGATTTAGTGAAGATCGACACACAGATGGAGCTTTATGGTAAGACACAGCTTCTTTTTATGCGACTGTACTGTACTTTTAAATAAGGGCACACACTTTTTTTCCTGTCAGTTTAAAAGTTGTTTAAAGTAACTGAACATTTTTTTCTGTGGAGAAATTGTTTATTTTACTTTTGTTGGGATGTTAAAGCATTTTAAGTGTTTTTTACTCTGTTTTGTCTATGATAAAAGTGACTATTAAAATGTAGTTTATCAGCATGTGCTGCTTGTTTTCCTTGGGAAAGAGGGACTATTTTCGGCTTAACCATGGAACAATCTGTTGGTCCTTCTTCCAGCCACAAAAAAAGTTAGGCAAGCAGCCTTTGCTTTCACAGCAGGTTTGCCTCTGCTCAAGTGGAGGATTCTGCTATGGCCATTAGCTGTATCTTGGACCACTAATTTTTTACCTCATATTCCTCTGGTGTGCACCTACAGCCACTATGGACTGGGGGTTATCCATGTCCTTTGTGGCTGTTGGGGTTCTCTCAGTGGGCAAGGAAAAGCCATTCTTGTCTGGCATGGTAGAGGAAACGGTGAAAGCTCTACTGTTTTGTCAGAATGCTGTGCCCATCCCAGGGGAAGCTCTTCCTACCATCAGTAACACTACTGGTCCAATTTTTCTTATCAAAAAGAAACAAAACTAAGCTTGTATCTACTCTCAAAAATTTCCTTAGACATGAGTAGTTTACTGCATCAGGCTCGTGGTTTAGTCCAGGCTATTGATCCTTCTTAAGTAGCTTTTGCTAAATAAAAGAGGAATCATCTTTCCTGGTGAGAGTTGAGATTCTGAATCTGGACATATACAGGTTTTTCTCTTCAGATTTCTGATTCAGACTCTGAGGAGAGCTCTGTTTCTGACTCTCCATGTGAGAGGTTCTCTTTCTCTGACACTATTTCTAAAGTGTGGCAGTGTTTTCAGGGGGAGAACACTGAAGTTTCTTATTCCCTCAGAAAATACTATGAGTTATTACAGAAGGAATTTCCAGAACCTTCTCTATTTTTGTTAGCTTTTACAGATGTGTGTTGCTACCTGCAATCTCCTGACAGTCAGCCGATTGCCCCTAAATTGGATGTATAATAAAGTTCCTCAGTCTTTTTAAGATTTTATATACTCTTCCAAAACCTGATCCAGCAGCTATAACTTTAGTTAATCCTTCTGCTGCTAAACAATTAGTTAATTCCAATCCTACTGTTTCTGATAAGTATGGGGAAAAAATGTATGCTTCTGCAACTTTGATTTTTCCGAATTTTGAATTGTCAGGCTCATATGTTAGGGTTTGTTATGACCATTTGTGTAAGTATGAAAATATTTTATCAGCAGTTTTGTGTTGTGAGGAAAATTGGTTTTAATTATTTAATTCTTTTACTGTTCAAGTCACTACTCATTGTTTACAGTGTGTATATGACTGATATCTCTCCAAGGTGTATGGCCACTGGTAGCTTTGAAGTGGTTTGCATGGCTGTTTTCTCAGAATCTATCAGATGATAAAGTAATGACATTTTAAGTTTTCCTTTTGATAGAGAGTGTTTTTGATGATGTCCTTCATGGATGCATCTGCAGTCATAACAACTGGGTTGTCCTGTCGTCAGGCAGCCCTTCAGTCGGCCGGATTCCAAAGTCCGGGACCGGCTTCGGCTGATGTCGCACTTCACCCGACGTCATCTCTGTTGGCACAATGTCACGCACTTTCAGTTTTGTTCCTTGTTCAACCCCCAAACTATTCGTCATCGGTCTATTTTCACAGCAAATTATTTTGGTACTCTGTTTAACTATCCAGAAATGGCTTTGGTAAGCCATCAGACTACCAATATTCTGAAAAAACATAAGGATAATGACAGAGACAGACCGCATAGGTCCAAAACTGCCGACGAAGCTTCCGTTAAGCTAGTTGCCAGTTCGCCGGTACTCAGTGAGGTGCTTCCGCAACCCCTGATACCCGCTACTTCAGATTCGCAGGTCTCTACTAAGACCCATTCGGAGTCCGGTATGCCGCGAGATGATGCTTCGACTATGGAACATGTGGATGTCTCTACCTTGAATGGGTCCAGAGCCGCTGTGCAGGCACTGGCTTCTGAGGGTGTATTCAGGCCTACAGATTTGCATTTTAAACCAACACCATCTTCTTCATCCAGGCCTAAAACTCGACCCATGTCCAAACCGCATGCCTATAAAAAAACAAATGCTTAGAATGGCTGAAGACCTTATTACTTTAATTAGGGGAAGCCCGCCTTCCCCCTCTAAGCGACCTAGAACTGATTTTCCTTCTGATTCTTTTGATCAGGATTCTGAAATCTCCATTTCTTCTGATTACCAGGATTTTCCATTATCTGCGTATGAGGATTTTGATGCAGAGGATTCCATTCCCTCTGCTTCCCCTCCAGAAGATTTTTCTTTTGGTGAAACCTTGCACACTCTTAGGGAGCATTTCCGCTGGGAAAGCCAGGATTACTCTGACTCCAAAAAGAGGCTTAGGGAATTCTTACTCCTCCCTCAACACAGGCCTTTAGTTATACCTGCTGTTCTGGACATTGTAGATGATGCCTTCTTGGAATCTAGCCTGTCCCCAGACACTTTGCCTCCAGCTCCCAGAAAACTGACAGGCATTACAGAGTACCTGACTCACAGAAGTTCCTTTTCAAGAATTGTTCTGCGGATCCAGAGACCATTTCCCAAGGATGGAAAGGCATTAAGGCTACTGCTGCTAAAAATCCTACCCACTCTGATAGAGATTCTAGGGACTTGGACAGACTGGGTAAGAAGGTGTACACTTCTGCTGCTTTGGCCATTATGGCCTTAAATTGCCAGTTTCATATGTTAAAGTATCAGCAGCATATTATGGGGCTACGTAAACAGAAAATTATGTTGATTCCTGAGTGTGCTGAACATTAAGAGTTGCAGGATTTAATGCATTCTGCTGAACAAGTTGGTAAACATACTTTGCAATGTGGTTTTGACTCTTTAGAAGCATCTTGCAGGGCTGCTGTCACTGGGTCTGTACATACTTGGCTTAAGGAGCAAAACTTGCCAGATCATGTTAAAGCTAAATTACTGGATGCTCCCTTAAACCAAGACCGCCTGTTTGGCAACAAAGCAGAATTTGTCTTCAAAAAGATGGAGGAAAAAGCTAAATCTATGCAAACCGTTAAAGATTTCCTGCAAGTACAGCCTCCCAGATTTAGTAGGCATTGGCCTTCAAAGAATTGGTCCTTTCCAGTCTCTACCAAGCCTTCTAAGTCCAAACCCAGGAGCAGCAGACCACCTAGGTTACAGTCTCAGGTTACACACAGGCCTAGGCAGCGGGGGGCTCCCACTTATAAAACAGGAAGTAGTAAGACACCCCCCACGGAAAAATGTCACAATGACTTTACCTTAACCCTTCCAAGCCCTGCTCAACTGCCTGCTCCCTTAGGAGGAAAGCTCGCCCTGCATGCAAAAAACTGGGTACTCATTACTCAGGACAAATGGGTTTTAAATATTGTTTCCCAAGTATACAGATTCCACTTCCACACCCTACCAACCCCAAATGGTTGGCCAGACCTACCCCCAAATCAGTAGGCAGAGGCTCAACAGCAGGTTTTCTCTCTTCTAAGTATCAGGGCTATTCAGCCTGTCCCAGCAGAAGAAAGGAGACCAGGCTTTTATTCAATACTTTTCCTGGTACGCAGAAAAGACAGCTCCTGGCGTCCTATCCTGGACCTCTCTATTCTAAACACCTTTTTGGTAATCCGTAAATTCAAAATGCAAACACTTCAACAGCTGCTTCCTACACTAGGCAAAGGTGCCTGGTTGGCAAGCTTAGACTAAAAGGAAGCTTACCTGCACATTCCAATAAAGGAATCTTGCAGGAAATTCCTACGCTTCAGGGCAGGCTCCCTGCACTATCATTTCTCTGCACTTCCCTTTGGCTTATCTACTGCACCCAGGGTATTCACATAGTGTCTAGCTCCAGCCATTACATTTTGCAGGCAGAGAAATATTCAAATATACCCATACCTGGACAATTGTGTGATTTAGGCAGAAAGCCAGGACATGCTATTAAAACATCTGGCATTTGTAAAGAAACTTCTAACCTTGCTGGGGTACACCATAAATGAAAAGAAATCTCATCTAGTACCCTGCCAACAGATTGTATTCCTGGGAGCAAGCTTGAACACAACTTCCCAGATGGCTTACCTCACACCAGAGAAACAAGTTTATTTGACAACCTACTTCAGACTACTGGCCACAAAGACCCAGCTATCTGCAAGGAAAATTTTGCAAGCCCTGAGGTTCATGGCCTCTTACATTCTACTAATTCCATAGGCAAGACTGCATATGAGGAAACTACAATGGTATCTAAAAAGCCTATGGTGTCAACATTCTCAGGACCTGGAATCAATGATTCCTATCATTCCTTGTATAAAGACAGAGTTCCTTTGGTGGGCAGAGGCCTGCCACCACAACAAGGGGCTCCCTTTCAATCTACCCCCTGCTGCCCAAACCCTAACAACAGACGTATCAGACTATGTATGGGGGGCTCACATGACAGGACAGTGCATTCAGGGCAAATGGAACCCGAGTCAGATGCACCTGCATATCAGCCAAAAAGAAATGTTAGCTGTACAGAATTCCCTGACAGCTTTCAAAGACCACATCCTTCCAAGACAGTTATTGGTAAAGACAGACAACACCACAGTTATGTGGTACATAAGCAGGGGGGGAACCCACTCTTACCCTCTCTGCAGACTAGCCATGGCTCTGTGGAACACAACCTTGAGCTACCAAGTGCACCTACAAGCTCAATTCCGGCCAGGCAAGCTAAATTCACCGGCAGACTACCTAAGCAGAAATCTCATTGACCCACACTAATGGAAACTGGAACCAAAAATATTCAACCTCTTGAGGAACAAATGGGGCACTCCAGAGATGGACCTGTTTGCCTCCCCTCAGAACTACCAGTTGGACAAATTCTGCACAAGGGCTCCCCACAGTCAAGCTTGGAAAGTGGATGCCCTGTCCTTTACCTGGGAAAGCCTTTCGGTTTATGCCTTTCCCCCCTCAGCCTCTCCTCTCGAAGGTTCTGCTAAAGATCATACAGGACAAATCAAGGATAATACTTATTGCACCAGACTGGCCCCGCCAGCACTGGTACCCCCCTTTTGCGCAGCATGATATTGCTGGATCCATGGCACCTACCTCAGACACCTTCCCTGCTGTCCCAGCAGGCAGGCCAGATTCTGCACCCTCAGCTTCAAACCCTGAACCTTGCAGCCTGGCTAATTCCTTGAGCTCTCCAGTAGCATCCCTCAGTAAGCAGGTGCTGGATGTCATTTTGGAAGCAAGGAGACCTAGTACTAGGAAATCCTATGCTGAAAAGTGGAAAATATGCGGTTTCTGGAACCAGACCCAGGGTATGGACACTACGGTGCCCAGCTTACCTCATATTCTTCAGTACTTAACAGAAATGCTCCACAAGGACTTATCCTTCTTGTCAATTAAAATTCATGCCTCTGCAATTTCAGCACATTATAATACTGACGCACCCCTCTTCTCTCACTCCCTGTTAAAGTTCCTCAGAGGGGCTAAAAATTTAAGAGCCAATACTCCAGCCTGGAACCTTAACTTTGTATTGGAAAAGCTCACTCTCCCTCCATTTGAACCAGCTGCAACTGCAGAGTTGAAATTCCTTTCCTGGTAAACAGCCTTCCTTCTAGCCATCACTTCAGCAAGAAGAGTGTCTGAATTACAGGCCCTCATGACAGTGGAGCCCTTCATTATCTTCCATGCAGACAGGGTTTCCCGCAGGACCAATCCTTCCTTTATGCCCAAGGTGGTGTCTAGTTTGGCCCTAAATCAGTCAATTCATTTGCCTACCCTTTTCCCGAATCCACAAAACAAAGGAGAACGAATTCTGCACTCTTTGGACGTGCACAGACAAATGAGATTTTATTAGGACAGGACTAAGCCTCTCAGAAAATCTGAATAGCTGCTAGTGGGCAGAGGGGAAGGCCATTTCAAAGCAAACCATTTCTAAATGGATAGCCCATTGCATTCATTTCTGATATAAGCACCATGGAAAACCTACCCCACAGGGGATAAGATCACATTCCACCAGGGCTTGCGTCTACCTTTACAGCTTTTCTCAGAGGAGTCCCTACCAGGGACATCCTAGAAGCTGCTACCTGGAGCTCTTGTACATACCTTCACCAAGCATTACCATATGTTTATTTTTTTCTAAATCCAGAGCTGGTTTTGCCACTGCAGTTTTGCAGGGCTTAATAGCTGGCCCTAATGCTCTCTAACTTCCTCCTCCCTTCCTTAGCTTTGGGAATCAACCCAAATGTAATGACTGCAACAGTGAAACATGAAGAACATAGTACAGTTGTGTACACTTAACATAAATGTAGATGTTTGAGTGTATTCACTGTTGCAGTCCTGATTCCCCTCCCTCCCTCCAGCCCCCTGACTTCTCTTGGCTCTACCTTTGCTTCTTGTTTTAAGCTTTGTGGTGTATTTGCTTTTTGATGGAGGTGGAACATAACATATAATTGTTTCCCTTTGTGGGGGCACCTGACATCTGGGGCAAGAAAAACTGATGTAATGGCATCGGCTGCATGTTTTATACCCCTTACGACCTGACGTCGTGGAAGAAGAGACGGCATCCGATGCAGGAATCCAAAACTCTGGTATTCAGGCCAGCTGAGGGCTACCTGCAGGCAGATAACCCAAATGGTAATGACTGCAACAGTGAATACACTCGAACATCTACATTTATGGTAAGTGTACACAACTGTACTTTCTCTCTATTGCAGAGGTGGGCAAAAAGTATGACGAGAGGGAAAAGCTGATACAGGAACTCTCTACTGGTTTTGCTTTTCCAAGGGATTATCTAACTTCTCATCCAACCTTGTCCAATATGCCAGCGATTCAACAATAATCTGCTGTCCCTCTTCTATACCCACCATAGTTAAATTAACCCAAGATGCCTTCTCCTCCACTGAGCAGTGGATAATGGACAACCACCTAGCACTCAATGCTACTAAAACTAAACTCGTTATATTTACTGCTTCCAAAACGACCACCCTAGGTAAAACCTCATTCTCAGTCACAATAATACTTCTCTCGAAATAGTCTCTAATGCTAAACTACTAGGAGTCCTGATAGATGACCAGCTAAAGTTTGATAATCATCTACAAGTAAATATAAAAAAAATGCACAAAACAAATAGTCATGCTTTACCGCCACAACCGTTGCATCTCTCCCTCCACTAGGCTCTCCCTTGCCAACACTTACCTTATCCCATCCCTCCTATATGGTGCCTCTATCCTTACTAACCTGAAATCCTCCCTCAAGACTAAACTCTCCTCTTGGTATAATAAAATAAAATTTGCAACCGGTCATAGATCCCACTTCCCATCACTGCACTGCACTACACCAACTGAATTGGCTTGAGTTGTCCAATTACCTCATGTGTATTCAACTTGTCCAAGCACACAAACTTATTTTCCCCCCTCTCTCTGTCCCTCTGTTGCCACCACTTTTAAAATGCACCAACCAATTAGACTTTTGATATCGAATTCCCAAAATCTAATTGACCTGCATAAACCTGCCCGTCCACCAGGCAAACATCTAATGTCCTTCTCTAGCATGCCATTGGAGTTCCCGCCCACCTCTCATCCGCACCACCAAAAGCCTGTCTTCATTCACAACCTTACTTCAAACACACCTAACTTCACTATGGGAATGCTCTTGCTTCCACCCCACATAATCTCCTTACACTGTAGCTACTCCTCTGTAAGCTATAATTCACAATAGCCTCCCATTGTTTTGTACCCCTAATAAAGTCTAGGAATTAGCATAACTCCTAAAATGGTACAGTTCAGTAGCCTAGAAATTAACTGCATGAATTAGCATAACTGTTAAAAAATAAATAAACAAATAAATAAATAAATTAGACAGTTTCTGTTATTGCATTGTGCTAATATGTTAAAGTGTTAAAAACTTTGCCTGTTTATAAATATTACTCTTATTGCATTGTACTAGTATGTGCACTCTATTACATTTCTCTAATAACTTACTCTTATGTTAAATCTGTAATTTGTAATCTTTTTGTAAATTGTAATTTGGATCTTTTCTCCCCAGGACTCCATTGAAAATGGGCTCCTCATGGCCCAATGGACTGTCCTGGCAAACAAACTAAATAATAATAATAATTTTTGTAATATCTAAATCTTTTTCTAGTGAGTTCTCAGACTTCAGTCACTGCAGAGAGTATATGTCAGGATTTTGAGTCTCATAGCTTCTGTGATTCTTATGATGTCCCTGGCAAACCTTCACATGAGAAAGATGCAATGATATCTAAATTCTCTCTGGTCCCAGCACCAACACATCTTGTCTTTTTGAGATACCAGTGCTGGGGTTTGTCAGAAGGGAAATCACTTGATTGAGACAACAGATATCCCAAAACCCAGGTCTCCCCTTCTCCTTACCTTTTCCAAACCAGTCAGTCACCATAAATGCCTCTGACTTTGCTTGGGGAGCAGTTTCAGGAGGGATAAAATTGCAAGGTGTTTGGGACACCAAGGACAGATACAACACATTAATATAAAAGAGATGCTTTCCCTGATCAAGGCATTCAACTCTGAATCATCTTTGGTCCCTGGGATCACTTCAATTGTTTCAGACCGTACCACAATCTTGTGGTACATCAGCAAGCAAGGAGAGAACAAGGTTGTATCCCATCTGCAAATAAGCTGTTTTAGCTTGAGGTATAGCTTCACAGCACAGTCTCACTCTACAGGCATCCTACATTCCATCAGAACAAAATTGTGTGGCAGACAAACTGATCATGGAAGGACAGGCCCTCACAAATTGAAACTAGATGAGGAGGTTCTAGTTTTGATCCATCTGTTGGGGGGGGGGTTCCTCAAGTAGACATATTTGCCTCCTCTCTGAACATTCATCGGGCAATGTTCTGTACCAGGATTCAATGTAAGATGGTTTGGAAGACAGATGACTTTTCTTTTCTTTGGACAGAATTCTGTATACTTTCAGCCTTTCCACTAATATCCAGGGTACTTCATCACAAGCTTCCTCACAGACTGGATCTACTTGCCCAAGAACAGGGGTATTTGATAAACCCTGACCTCAGCCAACTTAATTTGGCTGCTTGGATGACAGGGCCTTAATTCAGTAACCATTTGAAATGTTGGGACCTGTTAGAGCAAGTCCTAAAATTGGAAACTGAATGGTTGAAAGAACAGACTTATATGCGAAGTCCTAGATGCCTTTTCTCAAAATGTTCATGTTTCTCCAAGGTATGGTGATTTCAGAGGTGGTATATATATGTTCCGGGAGTGTGTGTGTTGGGGGGGGGTGCTTGCTCCCATGCCAAAAGAGTTAAAGGAGAAGAGTGATTTTCGAGGTTCACTTCTTTGTATTTTTGGTCTTTTTTTCCACTCTTAGCATTTTCTAATGCTAACATTTCAATAGGGAGCCTTTCGATTCCCTTTAGGCACCGTTTTACTGAGAAACATGCAGCAGCTATTAATAAAAACAGAAAACCCTACTAGAAAATTGCTTATTAGCAAATGGAAAAGGTTTTCTAGTTGGTGCCAGTAACATGACCAGTGCCTATTCAGTGCTAATTCTCTAGTATTACAGTATTTGTGAGTTACTATCCTTGGCCTTTTCTTACTCCTCCGTCAGGGTTCATTTATTGGCTATTTTAGCATGTCTACCCAGGTTTCATCCTCTTTCAATGCATTCTCATGTCAAAATGATTTTGAAAAGGGATTTGCATAAGAGGCCTCCAAGAAAATAGGTGGCCCCTCCTGGGGATCTTAATTTTGTGTTGGAGAAGCTAACGCTTGCTCCATTTGAACCAGCTAATCTAGCTTTTTTGAGGTTCTTAATATGGAAAACAATATTACTTTTTGCCCTAACCTCTGCAAGAAAGGGTATCTGAGTTAGTAAACCCCATCTCATTTTCCACAGGGACAGAATTTATTTGAGAAATAATTATTTTATGCCCAAAGTGTTATCCAAGTTTACTTAAAGCCAAACTGTCCATCTCCCAATTTTTTTCCAGAAGCCAAATATGAGGGAGAAAGGTTACTTCATACCTTAGATGGCCCACAGACAACTCAAGTACTATCTTGACAGAACTAAATCTTTCAGGTCAGTTGTTCTTTTCTTCGGAATGTAAAAAGAAGGGACAACCTGTGTCAAAACTGGGCATTTCCAAATGGTTGTCTAAGGCTATTACCTTTTGTTATACTCAAAACAACAAAATTATTTTAGGCAGGGTTAAGGCCTAGTCTACCAAGGCCTTGTTTTTTTTTCTATGACTGTTTGGAAAGAGTTGGATTCTAGAAGTAGTCTTTCTAGAAGATGCAACTTGGTCTTCTGTACATACTTTTGGCAAAGATTCCTTCTGTAGGTCTAGATCAGGCTTTGCAGTGTCTGTTCTCCAGAGGCTCCTAGACTGTTCTTTCATCTTCCAAATGTAGTAAACTAGGGTAATTTACCCATATAGCTAGGAATACTGCACCAGTGATCATAATTATGAACATAGTCATCATCATCTTCTTTCGGCTGTTCCCGTTAGGGGTCGCCACAGTGGATCATCTGTTTCCATTTCTTCCTGTCCTCTGCATCTTGCTCTGTCACACCAACCACCTGCATGTCCTCTCTCCACACGTCCATAAACCTTATCTTAGGCCTTCCTCTTTTCCTGTTACCTGGTAGCTTCATCCTTAGCATCTTTTTCCCAATATACTCAACATCCTTCCTCAGAACACGTCCAAACCAACGTAATCTTGCCTCTCTGGCTTTGTCTCCAAACCTTCCAACCTGGGCTGACCCTCTAATATACTTATTTCTAATCCTGTCCACCCTCGTCACTCCCAGTGCAAATCTTAACATCTTTAACTCTGCCACATCAAGCTGTAACTCCTGTCTTTTTGTCAGTGCCAGTGTCTGCAACCCATATAACATAGTTGGCCTCACTACCCTCTTGTAGACCTTCCCTTTCACTCTTACTGGTACTAGTCTGTCACAAATCACTCCTGACATTTTTCTCCACCCAATCCATCCTGCCTATACTCTCTTCTTCACCTGTCTTCCACACTCACCATTACTCTGAACTGTTGATCCCAAGTATTTAAACTCATCCACCTTCACCACCTCTACTCCTTGCATCCTCACCATTCCTCTATCCTCCCTCTCATTCACACACATGTATTCTGTCTTAGTCCTGCTGACCTTAATTCCTCCTCTCTAGAGCATATCTCCATCTCTCTCGGGTCTCCTCCACCTGTTCCCTACTCTCACTACAGATCACAATGTCATCTGCAAACATCATAGTCCACGGGGACTCCTGTCTGATCTTGTCTGTCAACCTAATGATGAATATAGTACAGTTGTGTAAATAAACTTACCATAACAGTAGATGTCATTGTCCAGCAAACAACGTCCAAGACTGAGGTTTACCATAATAAAGACCATGACAGGCATATTAATGTATGATGTTAAGTTGTCCATCTCGCCTTCATTCTTGCTGGATGGGTTCGGAGCCGAACCTCGGCTCCGACTCGGCCGAATACTAAAGCTCGAGAGCTATTTTTACCGGCTGAGGCTATCCTATGTCCCATAATGCTAGGCGAAATATACCCAGATCTCGTTTGCCGCTTAGCTACGAGGTTGCGTTTTCACCGGCTCCAGGTCGTATATTTTTATTAATAACTTTTGAGGTAGTTTTTAGTCAGTTTTTTATCCTTTTTTGTCCCTTTAGTATTAGTGAAGTTAGCGACTAGTCTCTCCTCCTTTTTTTAGTTACTAATCTCCCTTTTTCTCCACCCTTAAGGTGGTTGGGCCTCTGACCCTCCCCTTAGTAGTACAGTTTTCCCTTGGTTGTTCTGTGTGTGTGTGTGTGGAATTCTGTCCCTCTGCTTAGTGGTAGTTCCTGCTTATAGTAATTGTTATTATAATTTAGTGTATCGTGTATTGTTTTACAGTATGTCTAAGGATACTAAGGTATCGGGTTTCAAGAAGTGTGACTCGTGCTGTCAGAAGATGTCTCTGACAGACGGTCACACTTCTTGTGTGTATTGTTTGGGCCCTCTGCACCTGCAGGACTCTTGTTCCATCTGCCATGCTTTTAGCCCTAGAGTCCTGCAGGAACGCAGAAACAAACTCATTCTTATAGGCTTGTTAAAGCCTGAAGATTCCCCGGCTAAGACCATGGCTGGGAAACCTTCAAAGCCCGCCAAATCGTCTGCTTCATGTTCGGAGCTGGCGCCGAGCGGTGCTCTTGCTGCCTCGTCGGTTCCGGCCGGAACCGAGGCATCTAGACCTCAGTCGGCTCCGACTTTAGTGTCGGAGCCATCCCCGAGCAGAAAGCGCTCCAGGTCTCCGTCTCTCGAGTCAGCTAGATCGGCTCTGAAGTCTCCACTCTTGTCGGAGCGGAGCCATAGATCTCATTCCTCTAGGTCTTCCAGGCTTTCGCACCATGACCTCGAGAGGGTAGTCAGCCGGCTTTTAAAGTCGCAGGCACTGGC
The DNA here is from genome assembly GCF_019279795.1 of Protopterus annectens. NCBI lineage: Eukaryota > Metazoa > Chordata > Ceratodontiformes > Protopteridae > Protopterus > Protopterus annectens. Next base: position 705,013,725 of record NC_056730.1, on the reverse strand, counting down.
CCAGTTGCTACATAGCCCGTCTCAACAGACAGGGGCTACCCCTACACCCGCTCAAGTTCCTCCTCCAACTACTCTGCTGAGTTCGGAGCCGGAGGTCGCCGAGGTGAGTACTGTGGGGACGTCTGAACCGATCCCCATGTTGTCGGTTCCTTTGTCTGCTCCGATCCCGTCCTTGGCTCCGTCCTTGGAGGGATCCGGGCGCCGAGACTCCCTCGTCGGCTCTGAGGGGGCGAGTGGCATCGGACCCTTGTCCGACCACGCTTTCCCTCTCGGAGCCGCGGCGCAGGTGAGTTTGGCCCCGACATCAGCCTCGGAGCCGTCCCTCTCGGTGCCGGGGGGAGTTCTCATCTCCTCGGAGTTGGGTCCTTTTTCCCTGCCTGACAGGGTGATGAGCGTGCTGGCTCCAATACCGGCACCACAGTCGGCCTCCTCGGCCCCTCCCTCCACGGTGCCTGCTTCGGCCCATGCCTACCCTCCCAACCCCAAGCGAGGAGAACCAATGCTCCATGCTGCCCCATTGGGCCTTTCTTCCTCTTCCGAGGTCTCCCCTGACCCTGCTGGGGAGCCCCCTCGGAAGAGAACATGTAAGAGGAAACATGTTGACTCTCCTGAGTCAGTGACATCTGACACCGACCTGGATGATTCGGAAGGGTCCCCAAGGTCCCCCTCTGAGGATCTCTCCTTTTCTGACATCTTAGAGATCCTCAAACAGAGGGGGAAATTGTCTGCCCTTAACCCATCCGAGGACGAGTCGGTGTACCTGGATGCCTTCGGTTCTCGCCATTCCACCTCCTGGGTGTCCCTGCCTTTCGACCCACTTATGGAAGTGGTGGCTCGGAAGGCGTGGACGGCTCCAGATACTATGGAACCAACTCCCCGGAGGCCCACTAAATTTATTACTGCTCCCACAGATAAGCAGTTCCTTTCCAAGGGTGTCCCCATGGATGCCATGGTGGTGGCGGCAGCCACTAAGAAGGAGTTGGCTGACCCTTCAGTACCTGTCCATCCTCCTAATAAGGAATCTAGGACTATGGATAGGTACAGCAAGCTGATGTTTTCCTCAGCGACCTTTGCTATGCGGTCGCTGAATTATTTGTCATTTCACCTGACTTCAGAGGGACCTTCTCAAGGAACTGGGTGAAACATTGCAGGACCCAGCAGCTGGTGGGGTCTCAGGAAAAGTTCAACTCCCAGCTAGGGACCCTGAACTCTATCGTCAACTCTTCCATGCGGCTCATCTCTTATGCAGCCGATGGAGCGAGTAGAGCCGCAGGTACGGGTGTTGCTGTAAGGAGACATGCCTGGATCTTACTCTGCAATTTTGCTGACCCCTTCAAGGCGTCATTCACTAACACCCCCTTTGATGGTTTTGCTCTTTTTGGACCTCAAGTGAAGGATACCTTGACCAGGTGCGAACAAGAAGGCAAGACTCTCTCTGCCGTGGGAGTCCATTTTTCCACCCCTTCTAGACCATATCCTAAGGGTCAAAAGGGCGGGAAAATGTGGTTCCGCAAACCTCAGGGAGTTCTGCCGGACGCACGTGGTGAGCTTCCCTCTAGAGGCAGAGGAGGGAACAACAATAGACGCCGCCCTAGGGGCAGTGGGGGGGTCCGCAGAATCAGGGTAGCAGAGAATCTTTCTCTGACAAACCCTTTCAGCACCCCTGAGGAGCTGCCAGACTGTCCACCTTCGGAGGCAGTCGGGGGAAGACTTTCGCTGTACCCAGAAGCCTGGTGCTCCCTTACACAGGACAGATGGGTATGGTCGATCATATCCGAGGGCTACAAAATTCCCTTTATCCACACCCCACAACAACCAAAAGGGCCTCTTCCAGACATTCCACCTGGTCTGAGAGACCAAGCAGCACTAGAAATTTCAAAGCTGCTTTTAAAAAGAGCCATCCAACCAGTCCCAGCAGACCAACAAGGATCCGGAATCTACTCCAAATTCTTTTTGGTACCAAAAAAGACAGGGGACTGGAAACCTATTTTGGATCTCAGCAGACTGAACAAATCGGTTCGAAGAACAAAATTCCAGATGGTCACGCTACAGTCCATTCTTCCCTTTCTGGGTCAGGACAATTGGATGTGCTCTATAGACCTTCAGGATGCGTACTGCCATATCAAAATGAACAGGCGCTACAGGAGGTTTCTCCACTTCTGGCTGGGAGCCAGTCACTACCAATTCAGAGCCCTGCCCTTTGGCCTCACCACAGCCTCCAGGGTGTTTACCAAATGCATGGCAGTGGTTGCGGCTCACTTGAGACGTCGAGGATTCCAGATGTTTCCATATTTGGACGACTGGCTCCTTACTGCCACCACCAGGCATCAGCTTCTTCAAGCCAGGGATTACGCTGTACAAACCTGCAAGGCGCTAGGCATCTCTATAAATTTCGAAAAATCTGCCTTTTCGCCTTGTCAGCATATTACCTTCATAGGCGCTGTGTTAAACATGGTAGAGTTGTCAGCAAAACTTCCTACGCAAAGAGTATATGACATTCGCAGTCAAGTTCAAGTCCTGCTACAAGAGGACAGGGTCCAAGCCAGGTTTGTACTGAAAATGCTTGGTCTGATGGCTGCAACAATCACCTTGCTCCCCCTAGCCCGTTTTCATATGCGGATACTACAGTGGATGTTTTTTTCCCAATGGTCCTTTCAGCAGCTTCCCATGTCACACAATATTCTCATCACTCAGTCTTGCAAACGACACCTATCTTGGTGGATGGGCTCACCTCGGGTGCTTCAAGGCAGACCGGTTGTTCTCCCCCCTCCGGTTTCCACCGTGACAACGGACGCCTCCCTGATCGGATGGGGGGGGGGCATTTTCAGGGCAGGACAGTCCAGGGCACATGGCAACCCTTCGAGTGCCACTTGCACATCAATGTCCTGGAGATGAGAATGGTGCTGTTGGCGTTGCAGGCTCTCCAGAACTCTCTTCCCACTGGGACGATTGCAATACAGACAGACAAATATGTCTGTAGTATGGTACATCAACAAACAGGGCGGAACCAGGTCCTACCCTCTTTGTCGGGAAGCGCTCAGACTCTGGCAATGGGCGATCTCTTCTCAGCGGTTTCTGGTAGCAAAACACATTCCCGGGAAGTCCAATGTCATAGCAGACAGGCTGAGCAGGGAAATTCTCATGCCCTACTAGTGCTCTCTCAACCAACTAGTAGTGGACCAAATCTTCAGAAAGTGGGGTCAGCCTTGCTGCGACCTTTTCGCAACCCCTCAAAACAGCAAATGTCAAGACTTCACCCTCTTCCCTCTTCCGGGCCTCTCTCCCAGAGACGCTCTAGTCCATGATTGGCCCAGGGGTCTCCTTTATGCTTCCCCCCCCCTTTCCCTTAATCACTCTGTTAGTCCAGAAAGCAACTGCCTTGAGATCCAGGATGGTCCTCATTGCCCCTTACTGGCCCCGACAAGTCTGGTTTCCGTTCCTACAACATATTCTACTGGAGCAGCCCTGGCATCTGGACCCTGTGCCAGACTTTCTGACCCATCAATCGGGCAGGCTGCACCAATCCCTGTCATCTGTCAATCTCACAGCTTGGTTGCTCCACTTCCAACCCTAGCCAGACTTCCCTTAATTTCTCCATCAGTACGTCAGATTATCCTTGCCTCTCCCAAGTCTAACACCAGAAGGACGTACGCAAGTAAATGGAAACGTTTCTCTATTTGGGCAGAAAAGAACCAAGTTGATCCCTTTACGGCCCCTGTCCAAACAGTTCTAGATTTTCTAGCAGAGCTCTTTCAAAAAGGTTCTTTTTCAGCCACTATCAAAGTCCAGTTGGCGGCTATTGCAAATTTCCATGTTGGCTTACCAGAGTCTAGTATTATGTCCCACAAGCTCTGCAAAGCCTTTCTGAAGGGTACCCTATTACTTAGGCCCCCAGTCAAAGGCCCTCCTCCACCGTGGGATCTAAATTTGGTACTGTCATTATTAATTCTACCTCCATTTGAGCCTGTTGCCTCCTGCTCGTTAAAACTGCTCTCGTGGAAAACACTTTTCTTGGTAGCTATTACCTCAGCGAGAAGGGTTTCGGAACTACAAGCACTATCTGTGCACCCCCCTTATCTTGTTTTTCACAAAGATAGAGTGGCTCTTAGGACAAATCCATCCTTCTTACCTAAGGTACTCTCGGAAAAAAATCTGAATCAGACCATTGATCTCCCAGTTTTCTTTCCAAATTACACTGATAGAGCTGAGAGAAGATTACATTGTTTGGATGTCCATAGGCAACTACATTTCTATCTGGCTAGAACCAAGCTAACGAGAAAATCAGAGCAACTCTTCTTATCTTACTCCAAAGGGAAGCAGGGCCTTCCGGTTTCTAAAGTGACCTTGTTCAGATGGTTGACCTCTCTTATCTCTTTAATCTATCAATTGAGGCATAAGGAGCTCCCTACCAAGCCTAGAGCTCATTCAACTAGAGCATTAGCTTCCTCAGTTGCTTTTCAAGCGAGATTACCTATGGATTCTATTTGTGCAGCGGCCACATCGGCCTCTCCTCATACCTTCATCTCTCATTACAAACTGGATATTGCCTCCAGAAATGGGGCTGATTTTGGTTCCACTGTACTCAAGAGACTGTTCCAGTGAGCCACCCGGGACGAAGGTGCTAGGGACGCGGTCCCATCCAGCAAGAATGAAGGCGAGATTGACAACTTAACATTAAGAAGTTATGTACTTACCATAACGTTCCATGTTAGTTGTCTTCTTCTCGCCTTCTTTCTTGCGTCCCACCCTCCATCCCCCTAGCCTGGAACGACCTAGAATATTGAGTGAGACTTTCCTTGTCACCAGGATTATCCCTTCAGCTAGAGCTCTTCTTCCCCTTTGGTAGCCCTGGTGACAGGCTGTAGGGTTTATAGTTCTACATAGCTCTTAGTTTTATCTTTTTCTAGTGGTGGGACATGTCTGTCCATAGTGTTAGCTATCAAACGAGATCTGTGTATATTTCGCCTAGCATTATGGGACATAGGATAGCCTCGAGCCAGTAAAAATAGCTCTCGAGCTTTAGTATTCGGCCGAGTCGGAGCTGAGGTTCGGCTCCGAACCCATCCAGCAAGAAAGAAGGCGAGAAGAAGACAACTAACATGGAACGTTATGGTAAGTACATAACTTCTTATTCATCCAGCCTGTCGGAATTCAGCTGAGGGCTGCGAGGGGAAGGACAGACTATGAGTAACTCAACTACATATTTTTGCTGAACTTAAGAACGAGTGAGAACTGAAACAACTTATGCATGAATTACACATCCTTCATCATCTTAATGAGCCCACATTCGCACGCATCTTCCAGGTAAAGAAGACTGAGCAGCTGCATAGAACAATTTTCTGTAGATGTAAGCTGCCGGAACACGCATGCACGCAATTTGAATTGCTGTTTATTTAACAATGTGAGGTCCGTTGCTGGCTGCTATTGAATTTATTTAGGAGGTCTGTTGCTTTGTGTGGTTGCTGCATTTGTTTAGCAGATCTGTTGCTGAATGTATTATTTAGCTGTCAGAACACGCATGCAATTTGAATTGCTGTTTATTTAGCAATGTGAGGTCCGTTGCTGGCTGCATTATTTAGGAGGGAGCTGCACAGAACATCCGTTGTTGAATGTATTATTTGAGGCAGCTGCGTATAATATCAGTTACTGAATGCATTATTTAGGAGGGGAGCTGCATAGAACAGTTTTCCGTAGATGTAAGCTGATGGAACACACGTGCAATTTGAATTGTATGATGTTGTAGTGTGTGTCTAAAATGTCCCAGATAGACATACCTGGTGGTCAGCAGTACTCAGGCTCAAACCCTGTACCTTAGGTACACAAGGAGCAAGAGTCTGAATTCCTCCCACAATACAAAGATATACATCTATAGCATTTCTCCCCAGGCCTCTGCTGAAAATTAGCTTTATTCGTTCCAAGTCAGACTCTCCCAGTAAACAAATGTTAAAAGCTATACACTTTATTTTATTCTGGCAAATCAATGAGAAGAACTGAATTCACTAAATAATGATACCCATTTAAATTTGTCTTTGTATCTTTTAGGAAACACATGGTAACACATTTTTTTCCGGTAACTTTCTAAGATTATACAAGCAGTGTTTAAAATGTGTCCCCGGTTTTGGGCCTTTGTCCCCCTCAAATTTTTGCTTTTTCCTGATTTCTTGTGCTGCACAGTTCTTCAGGGAAAGATACGTTTAGTGCTGCTTATGCAAAGTCTACTTGTATTGTTAGTAGCTCAACATGTAGTATACTTGCTTTTGCTGCAGAGGACTGGGTTCTACTCCCACAGTCTGTAGATGGATTGCTGATACTGTACTGTGTTATACTTTTAAAGGGGGTGGACACTGCTGTCCTGACACTGTCCTCCTTTGGTGGAGAGACCTATTAACTATGACCTGTTTTCAGTTTGCCATCCATTTCCTTTTGAAATATTACTAGCTTATCATTTTTTAATATACCATAGGCAATTTATTCTTCATGGACAACAGGCACTTTACTTGTAGATGAAACAATGAAATATAAAATTGTTTGCTAGCAGCACCCTAGTTGCAGGTCTCTCTAACATGGAATGTAGATTACTTTTACTTCTGCAGAGATTGTGCATATTTACTGATACTGGTGGATTGTAGAAGTATGAGTAGACTTTTATGATGGAAATGTTCTGAATTGGGCAGTTTTGTCATTATTGGTTCATGCATTTTTTCATTGCTTACTGGAAAAAATGTTCAAACAGTAAATGTAAAATGCGGTCTAACAAGTGTGATGTATTATACAATGAATATAATTTAATAAAGTCAGGAAGGTGTATCAAAGAACACATGTATGTTTCTTCTTTCATGTGCAAGGGACCTATGATTTGACAACAGCCCAAAGGTAATTTTTATCCACCACTGGCCAGATCCATTTTCTTGGATGTGGGTTTCAATGCTGTTTCAATGAATGTGAGTTTCAAGGGCAGAGAAGTTTTAATGCTAAGTCTGTTTTCATTGTGAGACTGTATTGCTTTGTTTAGCAGATATCTATTAGTGTTTGTGCTATAAAATGTAAAATAAAATCCAAATAATCATTGTAGAAGTAAAGCAGTGTATGCACATTAGAGTTTATGGTAAATGTGGCGAAATAGCCAGGTATGGTAAGTAATGGGACATTGGAATGTCTGCAGGGGGATTCTGGTGACATATTTTGGTTGTCTGTTCTTCAGTTTGCATTTGAAAGTTGGTATCCCACAATTCCATTGGAGTGGGCAGGGTTACATAATTATGTATTTAAATTTTGTCAATCAGCGTACAGATTTGTACCTATTTTTCATGGGCCGTTGAACAGATTTTTGATGTTTCCAGGTTGGGAGGTATGGTGACAACGCTAACCATGCCTCCCCCGGTGATATAATAGTATGTAGTTTATTAATTGAATTATATATGTTGGAGGTTTTCACCCTGGGCCTCCACTGAAAATGGAATACATGCCCAGTTGTACATTCCCGGTAAACAAATGTCAAATAAAAAAAAAAAAAATAGATGTTCGAATGATCCCTGCAGTAGCTGCTAACCTCCTGCTTTGATGTGGTTATTTTTTGTTTATAACATTGTCCTTTCAGTGCTCAGCTTCCGTTTCTCTCTTGGCAGAAAAGCTCTGAAAAGTTTGGCACCCAAACCTGTCATTTATTCAGCTTAGCTTGAGGTGCCAGACATGTTCGGCATGTTTATGATGCCCTGAATATTTGGACACTGGCAGACTTAAATCCTTTGCAGGATATAACCCATAATACAGCTAATGTTACTGCAGCAGTGGCCATTTGAACATCTGTTAAAGTAAGTTTATTTACACAACTATGCTAGTTACACAACTGTATTATCTTTTTCTCATGACTGCCAAATTATTTTCGTCATCATCTTTAATGAAAAAAGTGTTAAATATCTGCTTCCTTCTTATGACATGAAGATATCTTGCACATTGGGCCTGATATTTCACAGTTGCAGTCATCACATTTGGGTTACCCTGCCAGGGTAGCCTTCAGCCACCCCGAATACCAGAGGCTTAGTATTTTTGCGTCAGTTGTTGTCACTTCAGGACTGATGTCAGGTCATCAGTAGTATAAAGTAAGGCAACCGACACCATTACATCAGTCTTTCTTGCCACGGAGCCCGAAGCAGAAGCAGTTCGCATGAGTGCCGGTTGGCCGTTACCTGAGTTTTGTCTTCCGAATTGAAGCTAAAGTCTTCTAAAGCTAAGTACCCCGTTGGGGATCCTTTTTTCTTGCACTAGCCGATGTCAGAAAAAATTAACATTGGTCTCGCCTGTGGAAAGCAAATACCACACCGAGACTTTCATTCTTACTGCGCCATTTGCTTCGGCCCAGACCGCAATGTCCCGCGGTGTCGCTTCTGTGCTTTGTTCAACACTAGAACTATACGTTGTCGGGACCTTAATTGTATCTAGATATTTTCGCTTACAGTCCTCGAGTTCCAGTTATGGCTTTGGTAAGCCATCCGACAGAAGATCTTCCAAAAAAATGTAAGGATAAAGACAGAGGCAGACCAGACCGCACAGGTCCAAACCTATCGACGATGCTTCCGTAAGCTAGTCGTCAGTTCTCCTGTCCACAGTGAGGTGCTTTCACAGCCCCTGATGCCTGCTTCTGTGGATTCGCAGGCTGCTACCAAGACCCTTTCGGAGTTCAGTATGCCTCAAAACTCTTCTTCGACTATGGATCCTGCAGTTGTCTCTCCCTTGGATGGGTCCTGAGCCGCTGTGCAGGCACCGGCTTCTGAGGAAGACCTTCGCACTACCGATTTTCGACAGACGACTTCTTTCACATCTACAGTTCTTTTGAAAACTACTGAGTTTCTTAGGCCCAGGGTACGAACCACACCCAAGAAACCGACGACCCAATCTCAGGCACCTGCTTCCTTGCCTCACTCTCAAATGCTTAAAGTGGAAGACGTCATGTTGATCGGGGAAGCCAAGCTACCCCTTCCAAAAGAGAGAGGTCTGTCCCCTGTAGTTTTGTCTGAACAGGAGTCTGATGACTCTCATGCATCTAAGTATGAAGACATGCAACCCCTCTCTGCTTATGAGGATTCTGATGCAGAGGATTCTATTCCTTCAGCTTCTCCTCCTGAGGACTCTTCCTTTGGGGAAAGCATCCATACCTTAAGGGAGCATTTCCTATGGGAAAGTCAGGATTACCCTCAGTCTAAAGAGAGACTCGGGGAATTCTTAGATCTTCCACAGCACAGACTCTTGGCCATTCCCCCAGTCCTGGATGTTGTGGAGGATGTTTTCCTGGAATCCAGTTGGACTCCTGACAACCTCCCTCCTGCACCCAGAAAACCAGACTGGTATTAGTGTCCCTGACTCACACAAATTTCTTTTTAAAAATCCTGCTGCTGACCCTGAGGTAATTTCTCAAGGGCCTAAAAGAATTAAAGCAACCTCTGCTAAGAATCGCACCCCCTCAGATAGGGATTCTTGAGAACTAGACAGGGTAAAAAAGTGTACATCTCTGCTACTCTTGCTATCAGAGCACTAAATTGCCAGTTCCATGTACTAAGATTTCAGCAACATACAGTGGAACACCTCAAACAAAAAAAAGTCTTCCTTTCCTGCTTGTGCAGAATTTAAAGCTTTACAAGAGTTGATGCATTCTGCCAGTCATGTAACTAAACGCACCTTTTGCACTGTGGTTTTGATGCCCTAGAAGCTTCTTGCAGGGCAGCAGTCACTGGTTCTGTCCCTAGAAGACATGCATGGTGTAAGGAACAGCCCTTGCCAGACCATGTTAAATCTAAATTGTTGGATGCCCCCTTGCACAAAAACAACTTATTTGGCACTAAGGCTGAAGAGGTCTTAAAGATGGAAGAAAAAGCAAAATGTATGCAGACAGTTAAGGATGTCTTACAGGTCCATCCCCCTAGGTTCAGCAAGTATTGTCCTTCCAAGCACTGGTCCTTTCCTGCTCCCACCAGGTCAGTTCAGCCCACACCCCCATGGAAGCAGACCCCCCCAGACAGCAGCCACAGGGAATGCAGAGATCTAAACAGTGGACCTCCTCCACTTCAAAAACAGGGAGTTCAAAGCCCCACCCCCTTTGGTAAGAACTCAAAATGACTCTCCTCTCCCACCGCCTCCCTCTGCCCACCTTTACTTACCCCTAGGAGGAAAACTCTCCTTTCACACATGCACCTGGGCCACCATTAGCAATGACCGCTGGGTCCTCAACATAGTGTCCCAGGGATACAAATGTTTTCCACACCCTTCCAACTCCAAAAGGGTTCCCAGATCTACCTCCAAACCAGTGGGCAGAGGCGCAAAAGCAAGTCCTTTCCCTGTTCTCTATGAGAGCAGTAGAGCACGTTCCTGCGGAACAGAAAGGCCAACGTTTATACTCCAGACTTTTTCCTGGTTCATAGGTTGGTACTAGACTATCGGCCCTAGGGCCTATACAAGCCTAGCCATAACAATTCCCTGACTGTTTCTTCCCACACTATTTACTTCCATGAACCCTTGTCTAGCTGGGTGACTGATGTGGTACCCGGGGTGAATTTCCTTTCTCCCATCCAATCGTCAAAGTTCCTTTTGAAGAGGGCCAAAGAGGCGCTCTGCTTGACATGTATGGGCAGTCTATTCCAGAATCTGGGGAGTGTGTGGGTCAGGAACCTATCCCTCCAACATGTTTTGTTTATTGTGATGACAAAGTTTAGATCCCTGGAGTGTATGGCTCTGAGGGATTGGGATTTCTTTAAGTGTAGCATATCCAACAGCTCTGGGTTTGACATGGCCTTGTATGTTAAGCAGAGATCGCCTCTGAGTAGACTATATGCGACAGAGTATAGCTGGAGTTTTTTTAAGGCGGCCAGCGTAGGGCATCTGCTTTAGGCCTGTGATTTTTTTAGTGAGGTATTTCTGCGACCTTTCCAGTTGTTGTAGATGTCCTGAGAGGTACATACCAAACTGGGCATTGTATTCTATAATAGGTCTAATGAAGGATGAGTACAGTGGGGCAATGACCTCCTTTGTTCTGGATGAAAAGCCCTTAGTGATGCAGTGTGCCACATAGAAGGATTTCCTGACTGTTGTGGCAGTGTGTTTATCGAAGGTGAGACCACTGTCTACCTGTGTCCCTAAGTCTCGTATCACACTTTCGGTGTTTAGTGTACTGCCACATATGTGGTAATTCACGGGTACCTGTTTTTTCTCCAGAGGGGATAACTATATATTTCTCGGCATTGAGCTTGAGCCCATGGCTCTGGCACCAAGCATCTGTTTCTGTAAGGACCTTTTGTAGAGTATCCACATCATTTTGGGATTCAGTCATGACTCCCAGTTTGCAGTCATCTGCGAACTTTGTTAGCCAGTGTCCCTTAGTGTTCGCCTGTACTTCAGAGAAGTAGATGCCAAACAAGAGCGGTCCCAGGAGTGAACCCTGAGGTACTCCACTTGTCACTTGTCTGGAGCTGGATTTGGAGTAGACTACTTTTACACTGTGTGTTACTTTTACACTGTGGGTTCTGTCAGTAAGCCAGTTGGCAACCCATCGAGTGATGTAGGGATTAATGCCCAGCTTAGTAAGTCTATGATTTTCTGGTACCCAGAAAAGAGGGCACCTGGCACCCCATCCTCGATCTATCTATTCTAAACACCTTCCTGGTGATACCAAAATTCAAAATGCTCATCCTCCAGCAGCTGCTACCCATGTTGTCCAAGGAGGCGTGGCTACCCACTCTAGACCTAAAAGAGGCCTACCCTCCACATTCCTATCAGGGAATCATGCAGGAAATATATCCGTTTCAGGGCAGGATCTCTGCACTTTCAGTTCTCTGCAGTTTCCTTTGGCGTATCTACTGCTTCCAGAGTTTTCACAAAATGTCTGGCTCCAGCCATTGCCTTTTGGCAGATAAAGGAATATCCAGATTTACCCATACTTAGACTGCCTAATTCAGGCAGACAGCCAGGAAAAGCTGCTCAAGCACCTGGCCTTTGTAAAGTCCCTGCTAACCTCCCTAGGGTATACAGTCCGCAAAACGAAATCCAGGCAAGTACCCACCCAAAGGATTATATTCCTGGGAGCAAGCCTGGACACAGCATTCCAGATGGCATTCCTTACACCAGAAAAACAAACTTTTTGGCAGCCTCCTCCTCTCAACTAGCCACCAGACCCCAATTACCTGCAAAGAAAATCCTGTAAGCTGTGGTGTTCATGACATCTTGCATTCTATTCATTCCTTATGCCAGACTGTATATGAGGAAACTTAATGGTACCTAAAAAGCCTTTGGTGTCAACACTGTCAAAACCTGGAGACTCTTATACCCATGATACCTTGCCTCAGAAAAAATTTTCTTTGCTGAGCAACAGCATGCTCCCACAAGGGACTACCTTTCTCACCAACCCCCCCCCCCCCCCCCCGTCCAGACCCTCACCACAAATGCATCAGACTATGCCTGGGGTGCACACCTGGATGGCAGGTGCATACAGGGCCAGTGGAGCCCACAGCAAATCCATCTGTACTTCAACCAAAAAGAGATGATAGCTGTCCAGCATGCCTTGACAGCTTTCAAGCCCCTTCTCTCCCCAGGGGCCTCTCCCGATCAAAACAGACAACACCACTGTCATGGTATATCAACAAGCAGGGAGGGACTCGCTCCTATCCTTTATACAGGCTGGCCTTGACCCTTTGGCACACAGCTGCTACCATGCAACTCCACCTGTTAGCACACTTCCTACCAGGTTCTCAAAACTCTCTGGCAGACCACTTAAGCAGACGTCTTCTGGAACCACACGAGTGGCAGCTCGACAATAGATCCTTCACCCTAATAACTCAGAAATGGGGCACCCCAAAGGTCGACCTCTTTGCCTCCCACACCAACATTCAGCTCAGCGAGTTCTGCATCAGGGAGCATCACTGCATGACTTGGAAAGTGGATACCCTGTCCTTCCCCTAGGTCTATGCCTTTCCTCCACTACCTCTCATCCCCAGAGTACTGCTCAAAGTAAAAGAGGGAAAACCAAGGACAATACTTATTGCTCCAGACTGGCCTCGCCAGCATTGGTACCCACTGCTGCACAGCCTGTCCCCACTGCTACCGTGGCATCTCACTCAGATTCCAACCCTCCTGACCCAAAGGGAAGGAGACTTCATGCATCCCCAATTGCAGAGCCTCAGTTTGGCAGCTTGGATTATTCCCTAACCCCCGATCAATCTGCCAACCTCAGTAAACAGGTTCTAGATGTTATACGTGAGGCCAGACACCCCATCACTAGAAAGTCTTATGCTGACAAATGGAAAAGGTTCTATACCTAGATTCAGGCTAAGGGAGCCAATACGGCACAACCCTCCCTCTGTCTCATCCTGGATTACTTAGCTGACCTGCTACACAGTGGTCTCTCTTTTTCCTCTATTAAAATTCATGCCTGTGCTATCTCTGCTCATTTACCCACTGAGCAGCCCATTTTTTAACACCCTCTGAACAAGCAGTTCCTAAGAGGGTTAGCAACTTGAGGCCACCCAGAAGTGCACCAACCCCAGCTTGGGACCTTAACTTTGTGTTGGGAAAGTGCACCCTGCCCACCCCCCACCCCCGAACCAGCCTCTTCAGCAGAACTAAAATTTCTCTCCTGGAAGACTGCTTTCGTTCTGGCTATAACTTTAGCCAGGAGGATCTCCCAGCTGCAAGCACTCATGGCTGTGGAACCCTTCATCATCTTCCATGCTGACAGGATATCCCTGAGGGCTATAACCCATCCTTCATGCCCAAGATGTGGTGTCCAGCGTGGCTCTCAACCAATCCATTCATTTGCCCACCTTTTTCCCTAACCCACAGAACAAAGGGGAAAGGATCCTGCACGCTCTAGAACTGCACAGACAGCTCAGATTCTATCTAGACAGGACTAAATCCTTCAGAAAGTCTGATCAATTGCTGGCTAGCTTTGCTGCAGGGGGAGAGGGCAAAGCCATCTCCAAACAAACCATTTCCAAATGGATAGCACACTGCATCCATTTCTGCTACAAACAACATGGAAAGCCTCCCCCCAAGGGGGTCAGGACTCGCTCCATCAGAGCAGCCTCCACCTCTGCAGCTTTCTTCAGAGGACTCCCCACCATGGACATCCTGAAGGCTGCCACCTGGAAATCCATTTACACCTTTACCAAACATTGCCACCTGCCTATCTTCTCCAAATACACTGCAGGGTTTGCCACTGCAGTCTTGCAGGGCATCCTAGCCAGCCCCTAGTTTCCTTGACTGCCTCCACCCATTTCCTCATCTTTGGGAATCAACCCAAATTTGATGACTGCAGCAGTGCAACATGAAGAACATAGTACAGTTGTGTGCACTTACCATAAATGTAGGTGTTCGAGAGTATTCACTGTTGCAGTTCTGGTTTCCCTCCCTCCATCCCACCTCTTCTTTCTTCGCTTTCCTTACAAGGGACATATTGGTATTTTCTTTCTACTGTTGGGGTTCTTCCACCAGAGTCTGGCTCCCATTTGAGGGCTCCTGACAGGTTGGGGCAAGAAGAACTGATGTAATGGTGTTTGTTGCCTTACTTTATACTACTAAAGACCTGACGTCAGTCCTGAAGCGACAGCAACTGATGCAGAAATACTAAGCCTCTGGTATTCGGGCCAGTCGAGGGCTACCCTGGCAGGGGTAACCTAAATGTGATGACTGCAACAGTGAATACACTCAAACATCCACATTTATGGTACGTGTACACAGCTGTACTTTTTTCTTCTATCCAGACTTCCATGTTTTCAGACAAGTTACCGTGCAGCTTCAGTAATGTTAGCAAATGTAGGGAAGGCATTTTGAGCCAAAACTAAAAAGTTGCAGGGCCATCTTGAGTGGTTACATCACTTACTGGAGTGTATGGTACACCAGTGAGCATGTTATTAAAAGAGATTAATGGGATTAGGGCTCTAAGCCACAAAAACCCAAACCACCAGTAATTGCTGCCTTACGCTATTGCCTTGGTACATTAATGAGCCAACTGATTGAGGATTTAATGGGTGGCAGACATTAGGGGCAGAGGAAAAAAAGAGCAAGTGTCTGATATTTGTCAAAAATCAACACTAGTTTTATTCACTCTTGGTAAAGAGCATTTAAAGATTGACAAAACAGTAAAAGTACTTAAAATCCTTATATGTTGACCTTTCAGTTGATATCTGTATTGCTGTCGTCATCTGTAACCTTTGGAACTTGCCTTCTTGCTCGTCCATGTAGTCACAGTCATGTCACAAAGGTATTTGGTCTCTCTCTCTCTATACCACTCTTCAACAGGCGAGTTATAGACAACTATGACTTTCTCTCTGACCCCTTTTCACAGGTCTTATTTTGCAGGGGGCTAATGTACAAAGATTACTCACATATTTGGGCCTGCAAAGATGGCTGCACACTTATCAACATCTTAATTTTGACTCTGTGTGAAAAAAAGAAACTGAGAAGTAAATGCTAGTGATACTGTTATACTGAGCAAAATTCAGTCACTGGCTAGTAAGTACACTGGATGCCAGAGAAGAAGAAATTTTGAAAACATGAAAGAAACTCAGTCAGAAAAGGTAAAGGGAAAACACTGGCTGGGAAGAAGCTCTTTAGCAAAAAGTAGTAGTTTAAGCTTCAGCTTTGGTACAAAAGATGAAGTCCAGTAATTTATAGGAAAAAATAAATCAGATCAGATGTACTCAAAGGTGATTAAATAAGTAAAACATTAAAGGAGCATATTGACACAAATAAAAGACTGGAAAAAATAGAAGAACCTTTCACTACCTATTCAGATAAACTGATAAAACTGCAAAAACCAGTGGATGAAATAAAGAATAAGGCTGGCTGACCGTTAAACCTCTCAAGATGATCTGTTTCAAAAATGGTAGGGTTTAAAATAGACTGCAGAGAAAACCTGTGATTTTCTACTGTACCAGAGAAACTGGAAGGGACAGACTATAGCAAGTTTTATGTAAGCACAAATAAGCACCTGGATTAGTATTCCACAGCAGGATTTGTTAATTCATAGGTTCATAAATTTGCTATCTGTCCTAGTGGGCCATTTTAAATCTTGCCGAATTTCCCATCCTAGAGGTAAGAATCAAACCCTCTAACCATTATGCTAACCGCCTATCCTCTCTAAAAAGGTTTCTTTGCCAAAACCCAGGCACATTGAGTGTATGCTCTAAACATGGGCATGAGAAAGCAGCCAAGGTCTGTATAAAAATAGTCATAACAGCAGAAAGAGTTGATCCTGACTAAACTGTGGCAGAAGGAAATCTGTTTTAGAGAGAAGTTGTTGTTTTGGTTAGAGGTGGGGATAGGGTGAGTAGGTTTAGAGGGATTTGTAGTTTGTAGTAATTTATTGATGGTGTCAATGAAATAAGAGTTAAGTATAGTGGTTGTTTCTAGATGAGTGTTGTTAGGACAGGGGCTAGGAGAGGAGGGAGTTACCTGGGTATAGGATTTGCTTAATAGTGTTCCAGAATTTTTTGAGGTTGTTGAGGTGAGTCGTCTGAGGTTTTGTTTGGAAGTTTTTCTTATCAGTATTGATATGATTTTTAGTAAGGTTTCGAAGTGTTTTGTAAGTTTGTAGGTGAGTGGGGGATTAGTCTTAGTCTACAGTTTCTAGGCATTATCTCATTTCTACGTGATAATTCACGTGGACTGGGTTAGCCAGGGAGAGCAGAGTGATTTTACTCTCTTGACTGAGGGGGGTGATACTTAGAATGCTTATAAGAATAGAGTTGAATTTATGAACAGCATCAAGAGGAAGTTCAGAAAGGAAAGTCCAGTTAATAGAAGAGAGCATGTTGAGTGTTTCGGGTGGAAGTTAAGATTGCAGCAGTGTAGAAATTTGGGAGGCCTAAGATGGTGAGGGGTGAATCTGAGTGCTAACAGGTGAGTGGTCGCTAATGGAGTCCAGTAGAAAGTTAGGATGATAAAGGTTTGGCTTGGAAACTAGTATCCTGTCACTTATTGTACTAGAGTTGGTTAGTTTATTGAAGTGTGTGGGAGTTAAAATAAGTTGGGTGAATCCATGTAGGTAAATGAAAGAGGTGGATGAGTTGGCAGTTACAGATAACCAGTTAATGTTGACATCACCTAGGATAGTTGTTTTATTGGGAATGTAGTGGGAAATCTGGTACAAAGTATGTTTTAGTAAAAATATTGTCTCCTGGACTTATGTAGATAGCAGCAATGGTAAGTGTTTTGTGGTCATTAAGTTTACAGCTAGAGGTTCAGCGGGGTGAAATATTGAGGGAGGGTTGGATAGAGGGGAAAGATTGAGATGGTCAGCAAATATGGCAACGCCACCTCCTTTTTTGTGATGTCGATCAAGTAGTACGATGATATAACCTTGGGGGGGATTCCTTGTTGGAGATATGAGGTTTGAGCCAGGTTTATGTGATGGGTATAATGTCAGGAGAGTGTAGGCCCATCCATGCATGGAATTCACTTATTTTGTTCCAAATCCTATGAATATATATGAGTATTTATTGGTAGAGTTTTGGGAATGTGATGTAGGTTGTAGAGTTAGGTTAGAAGGGGAGGGGTAGGAGATGGGTCCTGGGTTGGGGTGTATGTCCCCGGAAAGGTGTAAGGTAATGTGGTAATAAAGCAGAAATAGTCTTTATATTTTAATGAGATTAAAGGTCGGGACAAAATAAGTTTAATGTTAATATGCTGCGATCTTGTGCTGCTGGGGTGGAGTAGTGTATAAAAGTGGAGTGATAATGATATTAGATGTAGAGTTAAGATGCTTTCTTTTATTTTTACAAGGCAAATATCTAGATTAATGACGTTGGCTTAAGCTATAAATAAGTGTTTTTGTAAGCAGGGTTGGTAGGTTTTAAAAATAAAACAAAATGATGAAAACCATGAAAAAAATGCTACAGATCTTGCATCTGTAATATTAGCTTGTTTCTCTACATTACCAGTTCAGTGAAAGTCAAGAAGTCTGTAGCTAAAGGTTTGTACATTCTGTCCGGTGGAAAATTTGTAACGCTTCATTGCTATCTACTTTTACTTGGAGACAAGCTGTCTGCATATGTAAGCAATGATCTTGAAAGTTCTGAGCATTCTTTTTTTGAGAGAAATGCAAAATTTAGAGATGCAGTGACAAGCAAGTCAGTGAAAAAAAAAATACATTTTGGGAATTGAATAAGAGGTATCAGCCTTAACACTTTAATGCATTTAATAGAACAGTGTACAATTTCATTTATTTAAAAGTAGTTGGTGTACTTTTTTTTAGTGCTAACAATTTTATGAAAGCATACAAACTGCCTTTCACATCTTGGAGGGGAATAGAGAGAAAAGAGACAGCAATCAGTGTGACTGGGAACACAGGCTTTTGCATGCACTTCTGCAGTGATAAACCTCAACTTTAGGTTAGGTAATGCCTCTTGGTACCTCTGTGGATTTGGGGCAGTTCTCTCTCTCTGGATGGTTAAAATTAATAGGTTTGTTTGTTTTTAGCTTATAGGTGCGTGTGTTATGAAGATTTAAGATTTTGTTTGAGAGTTTTCATTAAAACAAAAAGTCTTGACTACATGACAGCTTCAGCAGTTAAAAATAGCCTGGCAAAACAGTGTGTGCATGTAACACAAAAGCTGATAATGAAACAAAAAAAGCTGTTGTGTAATAACTAGGAACACAGCTTTTCATCATAATGGCTACACTGCCTATATTATCTTGGGATGTAAATGGCCTTGCTGATGTAAAAAAAAGAAGGTGGAAGCATTGAATTATATTAAGAAATGCAGAGTTCAAATAGCAATGCCGCAAGAGACACATTTGGAAGGAAATGAGCCTATGTGGATTTGACAAGGGATTTCAGGATGTCTGTTTAGCAGAATACTAGGGATGAAGGAAAATGGGGTGTAATAATACTGATTGCTAGAGGGGCTCCAGTAGTTATAGAAGAGGAATAAAAAGTCAATAATGGTGAATTTGTGGTAGTAAGGGCTATTGGTAAGGAGGATTACACTGGCATGCAATTACATTCTACAAAAAAAAAATGCTGTTTTGCAGCTTAACAAAATTTAAGGAGAAATCAGCTTTCCGCGGGAAATATTGGTGGGAAATGGAAATTTGCAATGTTGAGGATGTGTCTGGGGGACCTAGAAGGAAAAATATAACCAAGACGGTAGATTTGTGAAGAAATTTATGATGCTATGGTATGGAAGATGTGAATTCAGTAGCAGGAACTAGATTGGATAGAAAGTACATTTCATAGAACATGCGTGTTTAATTGAAGACTTTTACGCACGTCCAATAATTTTCAGATCATGCAGTGATAAAAACTAAGATACAAATAAAGGGCAGTGAAGTACAAGTGAGACACTGCTGTTTTCCCACCTACATGTTAAAGACAGGAAGTTAAGGAATGGTTAGTGGAAGTTATTCAGGAGTTATTAGGGAAGATAGAAATATCTTTAGACGTTTTAGCTAGTGAGTGGAATAAAATAAAAATGGAGTTTAAAATCTGGAAAATAAGAGGAAGTATGGTTAAGAAGTAATAGGAATTATTTGGAGGGGCTGACAAAGGTTAAAGTATTGCAGAATAAGGGGAATCTTACAAAATAAGATGAGGTGCAATTGAAGAGTGATGGACAGAAAATAAGGGAGTATCTGGATAATATGCATGAGTTTAGAAAGATTTATGTTAAGCAACTATTTTTTGATAACTACAGAACACAAAAACTTTTAGTTCAATGACTTATGCCACGCAGAGTAGAAAGGGTTATCGCAACCTTAAGGAGCATTTAAGAAGAATAATAACCAAAGCTCCTGTAGAGGTATTATAGGTATTTCATCAGTTTTATGAAACTTTGTATAAAGTGTGGAAATCAAGAATGAATGCAAACAAATGGAAATATTTATGAAGATGCAATTATGCCAAGGTCAGAGGCAGGTGAGACTCGATATGTAACAGTTAAAATTGGAGGTGGTGAGATAAAAAAAAGTGATATGTAGTCAATCTTAAGGAAAGACTAGATAAACAGATGGTATTCCTATGGAAATTTGGAAATTAGGGAATACGATGATTAAGCGCTGGAAGATTTTAACGGGGAAGCACAAACATCTTGGAAGAAAGCTGTGGTGGGTGTATTACCCAAGGATGGTTAAGACCTATCAGACCCAGCTTCATATAGAGCCATTTTAATTTTAAACTTTGAGTGTAAAGTGTTTGTGCTAGCTAAAAGAATGCCAAAGGTGTTGCCAAAGTTGATAGATATGGCCCAGTGTGGTTTTGTGTAGAGGAGTCAAACATTTGACAATATTAATAGAACAGTGATGTTCCAGATGGATACAGAATGTAAGAAAATACAGCTGATGTTGGTGGGCCTTGATACAGAGAAAGCATTCGACAGTAAGCTGGAATTTTATGAGTATGGCAGTCGAATCAATTGCATTCCCTGATACAATAAGGTTAGTTAGGAAGAATACATGATGGATTGGAGGCAAGAATTAAAGTAGGGAAGGTTCCTCGCTGAAAAATTGTCTGATAGAGGAACCAGATGGGTACCTCTTTTCCCTTTATTTGTTCTATATTTGGAAACAATGCAAGGATAGAAATGATATCGTAATCAAAAAAACTTATTTGCAAATTATATTTTGTACCTGACAAATCTAAATAAGGATATCTGTGTTGTGGAACATTGTGAGACACTTTAATGTCATCTTGGGGTATAAAATTAATGAAAATAAAACAAAGGTTTTAGCTGCAAATTATGCACCCACTCATGAATTGGTTCAGCAATTCCCATATTTTTGTGGACTCGATAAGATGAACTATTTAAGAGTTGTCACTTCAGGGCAGGATGGGGGTATTGACTCCTGTGTGTGCTGTCATTTGGATGAGGTGTTAAACTAAACTGAGTCCCCCATCTGTTTCAGTTGGTGGTAGCCTATGTGGATGTAAAAGATCCTGTAGCACCTTTCAAAAAAGTTGTGGGAAATGTTCTTTGTGTTTCACTGTTGCAGTCATCACTTGTGGGTTATCCTTGCTCAATAGCCCTAGGCCGGCACGAATACCAGAGTAAAGATTCTCCCTCCTACGTTGGCTGCGGTTGGCTGGGACTGACGTCAAGGGTATAAAGCAGGGCAGCTGACGCCATTACATCAGTCTTTCTTGCCATGGAGCCCGAAGCAGAAGCAGTTTGCATGTGTGTCAGTAGGTCATTGCCAGAGTGAATTTGAAAACGACTAAAGCCAAGTACCCCATTGGGGATCTTTTTCTTGAACTAACTGATGTCCGAAAAAGTAAATAATTCTCTCCGCTGTAAAAGGCAAATACCACACCGAGACTTCCATAACCTGTGTGTAACCCGTTTAGGCCCAGACCACGACCTCCCTGGGTGTCGGTTCTGCACCCTCTTTAAGTCTAGGACCATTCACTATAGAGCAGAAATTGTAGCTAGACATTTCAAAGACAGGTCTGCGCAGTATGAAATGGTGTCTGTCGGTCAGCATTCAGTGGATATTTCCAAAAAGAGAAAAGGTAAAGAAAGGGACAGACCACATAAAACTTGGCCTTTGGACGACGACTCCTTGAAGCCTGTCATCAGTACACTGGAATTCATTGAGGTGCCTATGCAGCCCCTGATGCTCGATGGTATTCCTTCACAGGCCTCTACTGAGACCCATTCTGAGTCTGGAACGCCACCAGAACAGTCTACATCTGCTGATATTTCGGTTGTCAACCCCGCTGATCGGTCCGGAGACTATATGAAGGTATGGGCTTCCAAGGAGGTTTTCCAAACAACCGACGCCAGACAAAGGCCGACTACCATGCTGTTGGCTACAGCCGGACCCAGGCCCATTGAAGCACGGAGGTCTAAGAGCAAGACCACTCCCAGAAAAACAATTCCTAGCTGCCATCTTCCTCAAGCACAACCTGCTCAGACACAGCAACTACTTAAGTTGGAGGAGGACATTAGCTCACTTATTAGAGGTAACCAGACCACCCTATCCAAAAGGAAAAGGGATCTTTCCCCTGAGATTCTCTCAGAACCTGACACTGAAAAATCTGACTATTTGGATTCTGATGATGAACAGCAGCCCCTTACCACCTTTGAGGATTCTGATGCAGAGGAATCCATCCCATCTGCATCCATCCCCTGAGGACCTATCCTTTGGTGAGACCTTACATGCCCTTAGGGAACATTTCCACTGGGAAGCTCAGGATTACCCCCAGTCTAAGAGGCTAAGGGAGTTTCTGGATCTTCCCCAGCACAAACCCTTTGCCATTACTCCCATTTTGAATGTGGTGGAGGATGTTTTTATGGAGTCTAGCCTCACACCTGATGCCCTGCCCCTTACACCTAGAAAGCCAGACAGGTGGTATAGGGTGCCAGACACTCGTAAGTACTTGTACTTGTTCAAAAATCCTGCAGCAGACCCAGAGGTCATCACCCACGGACCCAAAGGGGCTAAGGCCAGTTCATCCAAAAATCCTATTCCTTCAGACAAGGACAGCAGAGCTCTAGACGGAGTAAGAAAGTATACATTTCTGTTACCTTAGCTGTTAGTGCTCTTAACTGGGAGTTCCATATGTTAAAATATCAGCAGCATACCTTGGAACTATTAAACAGAAGATTTCATCCTTGCCAGACAGTTCTACTTCCAGGGAATTAAGGAAGATCTTGCACTCCAGCTCTCAAGTAGCAGAGCATTCCCTCCATTGCGGATATGATGCCCTTGAAGCCTCTAGCAGGGCTGCTGTGGAGGGGTCAGTCATTAGGAGGCATGCATGGCTGAAAGAGCAACCTCTGCCTGATCATGTTAAATCCAAACTCATAGACGCCCCCCTGGATAAGGACCGCTTGTTTGGATCTAAGGCTGAGGAGGTGATCAAGAAAATGGAGAATAAGGCTAAATCAATGTAGACAGTTAAAGAATTCCTCCAGGTCCAACCTGCCAGATTCAGCTGGAACTTTCCCACCAAACAGTGGTCCTTTCCTTCCCTGTCCAGACCTGTGCAAAAAAAAAAAGGCTGCAGGGACAGACCTCCCAGGCAGCAACCACAAGGACAACAGAGGCCCAGACAGTGGACCTCTACTACCTTCAGGGCAGGGAGTTCTAAGTCCACTCCCTAAACTAAAGACTTGCATTAACTCCTCCTCCCCCCTCAAAGGTTAGGAGGAAGTCTATCCCTTTACAAAGACAACTGGCTATCCATCACAAAGGATCAATGGGTCCTAAAAATTATTTTCCAGCGATAGGATTGTTTTTTCTTTGAAGGAGAATCTGTAACAGGGTACCCAGACATGCCTTAAAATCTGCTGGCAGGGGCTCTCAAACAGGTTCAGAAACTCTGTGCCCAAAAAGTGATGGAGCCTGTACCCCAGGAACAAGCAGGAAAAGGGTTTTATTACAGATTGTTCCTGGTACCCAGGAAAGAGGGCACTTGGCACCCTCTTCTGGATCTATCCACACTAAGCCTTTCCCTGCAAGTGCCAAAATTCAAAATGCTAACGCTCCAAAAACTCTCGACCATGCTGAACCCAAATGCCTATAGGATGCCTACCTTCACATTCTAGTAAGGGAGTCCTGCAGAAGGTTCCTTCACTTCAGGGCAGGCACAGAACAGTTTCAGTTCTCTGCTCTGCCCTTTGACTTGTCTACTGCTCCCTGGGTTTTCACCAAATGCCTGGCTCCGGTCATTGCCTTCTGCAGGCAGCAAAATGTACCCATAACTGGATCACTGCCTCATCCAGGCAGACAGCAGAGGAAAGCTCCTGCAAGACCTCGACTTTGTCAAAACTCTCTTAACCTCTGTTGGATTTACCATAAACAGGGAAAAATCTAATTTCCAGCCCACCAGACAAGTCCCCTTCTTGGGAGCTCTCCTGGACACATCCACCCAAATAGCCTTCCTCTCTCTCGAAAAACAGAGTTTCCTGCCCCAATTGTTTTCACAATTGGCTTACAGAAAGCACTTCACAGCAAGGAAGTTCCTTCAAGCTCTGGGGTGCATGGGAATCCTGTATCCTGTTGGTGCCCTTGGCTAGACTGCACATGAGAAAACTGCAATGGTACCTAAAAAACATTTGGTGCCAGCACTCTGTCTTTGGAGAAGAATCTGCCTCTCGTCCCCTGCTTAAGAGACAAACTGCTATGGTGGACAGAAGTCTGCACACTGAACATGGGCTTTCCCTTTCTATTTCTTTCCCATGGCCAGACTATCACCCACGGATGCCTCAGACAAAGCCTGGGGAGCACACTTGAGCAACATGTGCACCCAAGGCACGTAGGACCTCAGGGGCCTACACCTGCACATCAACCTAAAAGAAATGATGGCAGTACTCAGGGCTATCACAGCTTTCAAGAACCACCTGAAACCAGGGGTGCTCCTCATCAAGACAAGACAATGCCACAGCCATGTGATATATCAGCAAGCAGGGGGGTACTCACTCCTACCTGCTTTGCCGTCTGGCCATGCTTCTCTGGCAAGACTGCCTCTATGATGGGCCTTCATCTGATACCCCAGTACATCCCAGGGGAGTACAATACCCTAGCAGACCACCTCAGCAGAAATTTCATAGACCTCTACGAATGGCAACTTCAGAGGGCGACCACCTTCTGCAAAACACAATGCCCTTTATAAACATACTTTAACCCATCATACTGCCAAATTCCATTTTACTATCATAGATAAAATCCAGGGAAATAGAACGTGCAAGTCAGGTTGGCATAGTAAACTCAAACTCAGTCAGGCTGGATAGTAAGGTTGGGAGCTCGCTTTAAACCTAGCCTGAATGAACACAACTAATTTGGTATGCACCAATAGGGGGACAACAGCAATTTAGAATATACTATTTAAACATGATGTTTGTTTTTAAGCAGTAACACTGAGGAAGGCTATTCTAAGCCGAAACCGGTATGTTACTATGAGGTTTAGCCACCTTTTATATTAAATAAATGCAACTTTATCCACTTGATTTGTGCTGGACTTTTTTGATTCTTCTTGGATTATTGGTCTAATCCGTGCACTTGGCCTCACGTGCGTGTTTCTGGTTTTTGTAGCTTTATATTGTGCCCTTGTACAAGCGGCTGCTGTCTTGAAATGAGGTGAAGATGTGTTTTTGTGTCTTTGCTTGATTGTCGTGAGTATGGTAGTTTGGGAAAGGGAAGCTTCTTGTAAGACATTTAAGTATTTTAGGCACTTGCGTATTATCACAACCAGATTCTCAGTGAGTTGACTCTGCTGATGTATTCTGGCAGCCGTTCAAGGTATCATTTTATTTGCGAAGGAAATTCAACCTTTTTTATGATGTAATGTTTGTAACACATTATATGGATACAGAAACTTAGTATATAAAGACTTGGAAACTTGCTAGAATAACATTGTTTGTGTTAGCATGCATTTTTTGAATGACATTAACTGTACATTGAAAGGTATGTCATTGTTTATGGACTTCAATCCTCAACAACTGCCAGAAAACCCAGCATGTTATTAGGACCAACATGAGAAATATGAGGTAAACATAAGGATATTCTGCGAAAAAATGGAAAATGTAGATGTGGGAGAACTGCAGCATTTTCTAATAAAAAATACGTTGATAGAAAAAAAAAACAGGACAGAGAAAAACCATAGTTTAAAACGTGTTCTCAGAAGCCTGCTGGTTTCCCAAACAAAATGACAGCTTAAAGGGCTGCCAGAAAATATCAGCAGTAAGTCACTCAGAATCTGGTTACGATAATACGCAAGTACCATATTTTATTTTCATTTGATATTGAATTTGGGTAATTGTTTTAAATGACTTATAAACTGGGAATAGGAATAGAATTTACTTAGTACTTTCTTGTAGAACTTGGTTCAATAACTGTCTATTTCAACTAGAATTGTGCTTGAATTGCTTTGGGGTTTTATTAGATTTTTATAATTGCATTTAGGAATTAAAATGGAAGCAAGTACAATTGTCCTTTTCATTGTTAACTATGCATAATCTCAATAGTTACGCACTTGATATATTAAAATAGTAATTAACATAGCCCATAAATACAGTTTTGACAGCAAAGGCCTTCTTTATGTGACGAAGTGCCAAGCTGTGATTGTTTTTATATTGGAAAAACAGTAAAAATGTTTTGGACTAGGATCTACCAACATGTGTACGATACCCAGAGGAGGATAGATTCCAATTCCCTGGCTAAGCATGTGATGAATAACCCCAGCCACGGGTTTAAATTTATTGCAGTTGACCGAGAGGACTTGGGACCTAGAGGTGGCCTCTTGGTTCTTTATCTTGAGTACAGAGAGTTAATGTGGCAATTAAAGTGTAATGCCATGGGATTTCTGGGCATTAATGAGGTGGCTTCCATTAGTAGTGTCTTAAAATTGGAAGCTGATTTTTTTTTTTTTTTTTTTGAGATTTTTTTTCTATCGAATATATTTTTATCGTTAGTAGTTTTTTCGCCTTTTATTATTATTTTTTTTTATGGCGTAGTGGTAGCATTTTCACCTCACAGCAAGAGGTTCTCCCGTTCAATTCTCAGCTGGAGTGCCTTCTGTGCAGAGTCTGCCTGTCCTCCATGCGTTCATGTGGGTTTCCACTGGGTGCTCCAGTTTCCTCCCACGTTACAAAGACATGCATCTGGAGTGTTTCTTCCTGGGCCTCCGCTGAAAATTGGCTTTGTTCCAAGTTGGACTTTCCCAGTTAACAAATGTTAAAATAAATACATAAATTTACAAGTTATTTATACTGTTTTTTAGTTTGCAATATACATTTATGATTTGTGTACAAATAATATTTAGTAAATACATTTTTATAGCATGAATTTGAGTTTAATGGGCTATGTTTCATGAACAGGGAAGTGAGGTTGATACAACTTTTACTGTGTTTCTCTTTAAGGATGATATGATTAGTTTTAAATGCTTTTAATTGAGCTAGTCAGGTGATATTTAAACAGGTGTGATTTTGAAAGTTTTGTGGTGATGATCTTTGTTTTTCACTGTTGCAGTCATCACATTTGGGTTATCCCTGCTAGGGTAGCCCTCGGCTGGCCCGAATACCAGAGGCTTAGTATTTCTGTGTCAGTTGCTGTCACTTCAGGACTGACGTCAGGTCGTCAGTAGTATAAAGTAAGACAGCCAACACCATTACATCAGTCTTTCTTGCCATGGAGCTCGAAGCAGTTCGCACAAGTGCCGGTCGGCCGCTACCTGAGTTTCATCTACCGAATTGCAGTTGAAGTCTTCTAAAGCCAAGTGCCCATTGGGGATCTTTTTTCTTGCACTAAACGATGTCAGAAAAAGTTAATTGCCTCGCCTGTGGAAAACAAATACCACAACGAGACTTCCAATCTTACTGCATCACTTGTTTAGGCCCAGACCATGACATCCCTCGATGTTCATCGTGTTTCATTTTTGCAGTCCTTACAAAATGGGTTATCCGGCTCCCGGTAGCCCACAGTCAGCCGGAATACCAAAGTCCTTGGTATGTGATGTCTGCTGCCTTCGGTTTAAGCCTGATATCAGGTACAAAGGAAGGCAGCCGACGCCATTTCCTGTCTTTCTTTTCATGCAGCCCGAAGCAGAATCTTTTTGCACAAGTCCTGGTCGGCTGAGTACCTTCTTTTTGTATTCCGACTGATTAGTTGAAGACATCCTCAGATAAATACCCCGTTGGGGAACCTCTTTTCTTGCTTTAATGAATATCAGAGAAAGTTAATAACTGTCTTGCCTGTGGAAAACAGATTCTGCACCGTGATTTTCACTCCTATTGTATCACTTGTTTGGGCCTTGAGCACGACGTCTCTAATTGCATGTTTTGTGCCTCTTTCAACCCACATACCATTTGCCGTAGAGCTAGGATCTTGTTCAAGCATTTCGGAGTTTGGCCTAAGTTCGTCGGTATGGCGTTTTCTGGTCTCCCGACTTCAGATGTGTCTAAGAAGTGCAAGGATAAGGACTGCGACAGGCTTGGGGTCAAATTAACCGGCGACGTCCCTGTTAAGTTGGTTGTCGGCCCAGCCGTAGTCAGTGAGGTGCTTTCATTGTCCCTGCAGTCCGCCGATGTTCAGCAACAGGCATCTGCGGAGACTCTTCTGAGTCCTCCATGCCGCAGGCTTCCACTTCGTCTTCTGACTCTCCACCAGTCGCCATCTCTGATGGATCCGGAGCCACTAAGCAGGCGCCGGATTCTGAGACCTCTCTTCTCCACCTGGAGACAAGTTCCAGACCTACGATCTTGGTTGAGACTACGGCGGTGGCTAGGCCTCCTGAGTCACTCTGGCTTTCTAGCAGGCCTTCCAGCTGAAAATCTACTCCAGAGCAGGCTCCGGCCGCCCCTCAATTGCTTCAGTCTCAGATGATTAAGATGGCTAGTGATCTCTTGACCCTTATCAGGGACTTTAAGCCACACCCTTCTAAGATGGCTAGGGAATTGTCCCCAGAAGTTTTGTCTGCCTCAGACTCTGAGGTTTCTAGCACTTCTGCTGATGAAAAGGGAAACTCAACTTTTTTCTGGTTTTGAGGATTCTGATGCGGAAGACTCCATCCCTTCTGCCTCCCCTCCAGAAGATTTTTCCTTTGGAGATACTTGGAATACTCTTAGGGAGCATTTCAAATGGGAAAGTCAGGACTACCCTCAGTCTAAGAAACGGATTAGGGAATTCCTGGATTTGCCACAGCATAAGCCTTTGGCTATCCCTCCGGTTTTGGAAGTTGATGTTTTCATGGAGAATTCTTTGACTCCTAATTCTGTTCCTCCTGATCCCAGAAAGCCTGATAGGTATTATAGAGTTCCTGATTCTCATCAGTTCCTTTTCAAGAATCCTATTGCTGATCCAGAGATTATTTCTCTGGGCCCTATAGGTGTTAAAGTCATGGGTGCTAAAAATCCTGTTCCTTCTGACAGGGAATCTAGAGCCTTGGTTAGATGGGGTAAAAAGCTTTATACTGCTTCCACCCTGGCTATTAGGTCTATTAATTGTCTTTCTCATATGCTTAAGTATCAGCAGCATACTTTGGAGGCCATTAAGGCTAAAATTGCTGGTGTTCCTTCCCTGATGGAGAGTAAGGACATACAAGATTTATTGAATTCTGCCACTCTTGTCACTAAACATTCTCTACATTGTGGTTTTGACCCTTTGGAGGCTTCTTGCATGGCAGCTGCCACTGATTCTGTTATTAGAAGACATGCTTGGCTCAGGGAACAGCCCCTTTCTGAACCTGTCAAATCTAAATTACTGGATGTACCTTTGCATAAGGACAATCTGTTTGGTAGCAAAACAGAAGAGGTTTTGAAAAAGTTGGAGGATAAGACCAAATCTATGCAAACTGTTAAGGATTCTCTGCAGGTTTAGCCTTCTCATTTTAGTAGGCATTACCCTTCTAAGAATTGGACTTTTCCTGACCCTAGTAAACAGGGTCACACTAGGCCTAGGGGTTACAGGTCTTCTAGGGAACAGACTTCCACCGCTTAAAAGACAAAGCACTGGCAGGCTTCCTCTTCAAAATCGGGGAGTTCTAAGCAAACCTCCCAAAGCAAGCATTCTCAGTGACTCAGGCCTTCCCCTGCCTGCCTCTGCAGGCCCAGGGTTTCCTTTGGGGGGAGATTAGCCATTTTTGCTGATGTCTGGTACACCATCACAGATGACAAATGGGTGCTCAAAATAGTATCCCAGGGCTACAAGTTCTCATTTCACACCTTCCCGGTCCACCAAGAATACCCAGATATCCCCCCATATCAAAGGGTAGAAGCAGAAAAACAAGTTTCTTTGTTGCTAAACCTGGGAGCAATAGTGCCAGTTCCTGCAGTACAGATAGGCCAGGGTTTTTACTCAGAACTTTACCTGGTTCCCAAAAAAGGGGGCACCTGGCACCCTATTCTGGATTTGTCCATTCTAAACATTTTTTTCTGGTGATTCCCAAGTTCAGAATGCTCACTCTTCAGCAGTTGCTGCCAATGCTGGCCAAGGATTCCTGGCTGGTGACTTTGGATCTCAAAGAAGCTTATCTGCACATCCCAATAAGGGAAAACTGCAGACAGTTCCCTCGTTTCAGGGTGGGGAGCAGGCACTTCCAATTCTCTGCATTGCCCTTTGACTTATCTACTACTCCCAGAGTTTTTACAAAATGCCTGGTTGCAGTCATTGCTTTTTGTAGGCAAAGAAACATTTAAATTTACCCTTACTTGGACGATTGTCTTATTCAGGCAAACTCTCCAGAGCAACTTCTAAAGGATTTGGACTTTGTAAAGAACCTTCTCACCTCTTTGGGCCACACTATTAATGAAAAGAAATCAAAATTGGTACCCACCAGGGAGATTGTATTGCTGGGAGCGAGTCTGAACACAGCCGCCCAGATGGTATCCCTCCCTCAAGAGAAACAAATGGATCTTTCAAATTACTTCAAGAATTTGGCAAGCATGACCCAGCTCTCTGCAAAGCAATTCCTGCAAGCCCTGCGATTCATAGCTTCTTGTATTATGATGATTCCATATGCCAGACTGCATATGAGGAAAATACAATGGTACCTCAAAAACCTTTGGTGTCAATACACTCAGGATTTAGACTTGATTCTTTCTGCGATTCCCTGCCTGCAGACGGAGTTCCTTTGGTGGGCGATGGCCTGTGCACAGAACAAAGGCCTGCCTTTCTGTACACCTCCTGCCAGCCAGACACTCACCACAGATGCATCTGATTACGCTTGGGGAGCATATCTAGAGGGCAGATGCATTCAGGGGACTTGGAACTATCAAAAGGTTCATTTGCACATAAATCTGAAGGAATTGATGGCAGTCCAGTAGGCCTTGATGGCTTTCAAGCATCTTCTCTCTCCTGGTACTCTTCTAGTTAGGACACATAACACCACAGTCATGCGGTACATCAACAAGCAGGGAGGGACTCACTCTTACCCCCTGTGCAGACAAAGCATACTATGGTTCATGGCAGCTTCCATGGGCATTCATCTGATAGCTCAGTTTCTTCCAGGAAAGCTCAACACCGTGGCAGACCGGTTTAGCAGGCAGGTCCTGAATCCTCACGAATGGCAAGTGAACAAGACCATCATCTTTCACACCCTTCAGCGTTGGGGCACTCCTCAGGTGGATCTCTTCTAATCTCCGACCAACCACCTTCTTCCAACCTTTTGCACCAGGGATCATCACGGCAAAGCTTGGAAAGTGGATGTTCTGTCCTTCCCCTGGACACAGCTCTCAATCTATGCATTCCCTCCTCTGCCTCGTCTTTCCAGAGTGCTGTTAAAGATAAGGGACGAAAAACCAAGGGCCATCATCATAGATCTAGACTGGCCCCAGACAACATTGGTATCTACTACTTCACAGTCTCTCCCAGTCTCAGCCTTGGCATCTTCCCCTGATACCAGATCTCTTGGTTCAGGAGGGGGGGAATTCTGCATCCTCATCTTCAGACTCTGCATTTGGCAGCCTTGCTCATAATTTAAACTTTTCCCAACAGGTGGTTGAGGTCCTTCAGGAGGCCTAGGACTAGGAAGTCTTACACAGATAAGTGGAAAAGATTCTCCATTTAGATGCAGACTAGAGGGGAAGACCCTTCTCAACCAAATCTTCCTCTTATTCTTGACTATCTGGCAGGCTTGCTTAATGGTGGAGTTTCCTTTTCAATCAAGATTGATGCTTCAGCTATTTCTGCTCACTGTTCCTTTGAGCAACCCATTTTCCCCGACTCGCACAGATTTCTTTTTAAAAATCCTACTGCTGACCCTGAGGTAATTTCTCAATGATCTAAAGGGATTAAAGCAACCTCTGCAATGAATCCCACCTCCTCAGATAGGGATTCCCGAGCACTAGACAGATGGGTTAAAAAAGTATACTCCTCAGCTACTCTTGTTATCAGGGCACTAAATTGTCAGTTCCATATGCTACAATTTCAGCAACATACCCTAGAACCACTCAAACAAAAAATGTCTTCCTTTCCTCCTTGGGCAGAATCTAAAGAATTACAAGAGTTAATGCATTCTGCAAATCAAGTAACTTAGCACACCTTACGCTGTGGTTTTGATGCCTTAGAAGCTTCTTGCAGGGCAGCAGTCACTGCATCTGTCATTAGAAGGCATGCATGGCATAAGGAACAGCCCCTGCCAGACCATGTCAAATCTAAATTGTTGGATGCCCCCTTGCACAAAGCCAACTTATTTGGCACTAAGGCAGAAGAGGTCTTAAAAAATATGGATGAAAAAGCAAAATCTATGCAAACAGTTAAGGATTTCTTACAGGTCCAGTCACCCAGGTTCAGCAGGCATTGTCCCACCAAGCCAATACAGCCTATGCCCCGGGGAACCAGAACCACCAGACAGCAGCCACAGGGAATGCAGAGATCTAAGCAGTGGACTACCTCCACTTCAAAACTAGGGAGTTCTAAGCCCACCCCTTTATGGTAAGAACTCACAATGACTCACTTCTCCCACTCCCTCCCTCTGCTCGCATTCACTTACCCCTAGGAGGAAAACTCTCCTTTCATACAAGCACCTGGACCACCATTACCAACGACCACTGAGTTCTGAACATAGTTTCTCAGGGATAAAAATTCTCCTTCCACACCCTGCCAACCCCAAAAGGGTTCCCAGATCTATCTCCAAACCAGTGGACAGAGGCTCAAAAGCAAATCCTTTCCCTGCTTTCTATGAGGGCAGTAGAGCACATTTCTGCAGACCAGATGGGCCAAGGTTTCTACTCCAGACTTTTTCTGGTGCCCAGAAAAAGAGGACACCTGACACCCCATCCTCGAGCTTTCCATTCTAAACACTTTCCTGGTGATCCCAAAATTCAAAATGCACACCATCCAGCAGCTGCTACCCATGCTGTCCAAGGACGCTTGGCTAGCCACCCTGGACCTAAAAGAGGCCTTCCTCCACATCCCTATCAGG
The DNA here is from genome assembly GCF_019279795.1 of Protopterus annectens. Taxonomy (NCBI): domain Eukaryota; kingdom Metazoa; phylum Chordata; order Ceratodontiformes; family Protopteridae; genus Protopterus; species Protopterus annectens. The sequence continues at coordinate 704,980,886 of NC_056730.1, read as the reverse complement.
GAGTCCTGCAGAAAATATATCCGCTTAAGAGCAGGTTCTCAACATGTTCAGTTCTCTGCGCTTCCCTTTGGCTTATCTACTGCTCCCAGAGTTTTCACAAAATGCTTGGCTCTGGCCATTGCCTTTTGCAGACAAAGAAATATTCGGATGTACCCCTTTTTAGATGACTGCCTTATTCAGGCAGACAGCCAGGTAAAGCTGCTCAAAGACTTGGCCTTTGTAAAGAACTTGCTAACCCCTCCCTAAGGTACACAATCAATGAAAAGAAATCTAAAACGGTACCCACCCAAAGGTTAATCTTCCTGGGAGCACATCTGTCAACATTCTCAAGGTATGGAAACTCTTCTACCTATTAATCCTTGCCTGAGAAAGGAATTTCTTTGGTGGGCAACAGCCTGCTCTCACAAGGGACTGCCTTTCTCTCCACATCCTGCTGCCCAGACCCTCACCACAGACGTGTCAGACTAAGCTTGGGGTGCATACAGGGTCAATGGAGCCCACAGCAAATCCCCCTGCACATCAATCAAAAAGAGATGATGGCTGTGCAGCAGGCCTTGATAGCTTTCAAACCCCTTCTCTCTCTGCAGGGGTTCTCCTGATCAAAACAGACAACACCACTGAGATGTAGTACATCAACAAGCAGGGAGTGGCTCACTCCCACCCTCTGTGCAGGCTGGCCATGACCCTTTGGCTCACAGCTTCTTCCATGCAACTACACCTGTTAGCACAATACCTACCAGGCTCTCTCAACTCCCTCTCAAAAGCAGAAAGCTTTTGGTCCCACAGGAGTGGCAGCTAAACAGAAGTACCTTTTTCCTAATAACTCGGAAATGGGGAACCCCGAAGGTCGACCTCTTTGCCTCCCACACCAACCACTAGCTCAGCAAATTCTGCACCAGGGAGCATCACTGCATGGTTTGGAAAGTGGATGCTCTGTCCTTCCCCTGGGTAAAACCTCTCAGTCTCTGCCTTTCCTCCCCTACCTCTCATTCTCAGGGTACTGCTCAAAGTAAGGGAGGAAAAGTCAAGGACCATTCTCATAGATCCAGACTGGCCCTGACAGCACTGGATCCCATTGCTGCGCAGCCTGTCCCCGCTGCCTCCATGGCATCTTCCTCAGATTCCAAACCTCCTAACCCAGAGGGAAGGGGAATTCATGCACCCCCAATTGCAGACACTCAATCTGGCAGCTTGGCATATTCCCTAAATCCGGACCAATCTGCCATCCTCAGTAAATAGGTTCTGGAGGTTATCCAAGAGGCCAGATGCTCTATCACCAGAAAGTCTAATCCAGATAAATGGAAAAGGTTCTGCACCTGGATCCAGGCGAAGGGGGGCAATACGGCACAGACCTCCATCCCTTTTATCCTGGATTACTTAGCTGATTTACCACACAGTGGTGTCTCTTTGTCCTTTGTAAAAATTCATGCCTCTGCTATTTCTGCAGGTTTTCACACTGAGCAACCTCTTTTCTCACACCCTCTGATTAAACAGTTCCTCAGAGGGGCTAGGAACTTGAGGCCCCCCAGAAGGGTACCAACACCAGCTTGGGACCTTAACTTTGTCTTAGAAAAGCTCACCCTGCCTCGTTTCAAACCAACTGCTTCTGCAGAGCTAAAATTTCTCTCCTGGAAGACTGCCTTCCTTCTGGCCATAACTTCAGCCAGAAGTCTCTGAGCTGCAAGCACTCATGGTTGTGGAACCCTTCATCATTTTCCATGCAGACAGGGTATCCCTCAGAATTAATCCATCCTTCATGCCCAAAGGTAGTGTCCAGTGTGGCTCTCAACCAACCCATTCTTTTGCCCACCTTCTTTCCTAACCCTCAAAACAAGGGGGAAAGGAGTCTGCACTCTCTAGATGTGCACAGACAGCTCAGATTCTAGCTGGACAGGGCTAAACCCTTCAGAAAGTCTGATCAGTTGCCGGTAAGTTTTGCTACAGGGGCAGAAGGCAAAGCCATCTCCAAGCAAACCATTTCCAAATGGATAGCACGCTACATCCATTTCTGCTACAAACAGCATGGCAAGCCTCCCCCCAGGGGGTCAGGACAAACTCCACCAGAGCATCCTCCACCTCTGCAGCTTTTTTTCAGAGGGGGCCCCACCAGGGGCATCCTGGAAGCTGCTACCTGGACATCTATTTACACTTTCACCAAGCATTACCACTTGCCTCTCTTCTCCAAATCCAGGGGCAGGGTTTGCCTCTGCAGTCTTGCAGGGCATCCTAGCCAACTGCTAGCTTCCTTGACTGCCTCCACCCTTTTCCTCAGCTTTGGAAATCTACCGAAATGTGGTGACTGCAACAGTGAAACACGAAGAGCATAGTACTGTGTACACTTTCCATAAATGTAGATGTTCGAGTGTCTTCACTGTTGCAGTCCTGGATGTTCATCGTGATGTTCATCGTGCATACAGCTGCAGTCATAACAGATGGGTTCTCCTGCCGTCAGGCGGGTCCTCGGTCAGCCGAATTCCAAAGTCTAGGTCCGACGTCGGTTGTTGTCGCCTCTTCCCTGACGTCAGTGCGACAGGGGTATAAAAGAACCAGCCGACGCCATTTTCTTCAGTCTTTCTTGCCGCGCGGTGCCCGAAGCAGAAGCAGTTCGCAAGTGCCGGTCGGCCAGCTCCCGAAATTACAAACATTTTGCAACCGAAGTCTTCTTGAAAGCTAAGTACCCCGTTGGGGAAACTTTTCTTGCCTCAGACCGATGTCAGACAAAGTTAATAATTGTATTTCATGTGGTAAGTAAATACTGCTTAAGGATTTCCATTCCCTCTGTATTCCTTGTTTAGGCCCAGACCACGACGTCTCGGTCTGTCGCTTTTGTGCTACTTTCAGTAAACGCAGCATTAAGCGTCGGGCGGAGTTCGCCCAGCATTATTTTGGCCAAAAATTTAACTATATTATGTCGTCGGATACTCCGACTCCAGTTTTGTCTAAAAAATGCAGACACAAGGACCAACACACGAGGTCCGCGGCCTCTACCGACACCACGCCAAAGCCGACTACATGTGGTCCGGTTCTCAGCGAGGTGTCTACGCAGCCCCTGACTACCGACGACACTACATTGGCGGTGTCTCCTGTGCGGCCCACACCCCGACTACAGATACCGAAGCCACTCTTGGCGGTGAATCTCAAAATGTGGACAGGTCTACCTCCTCTCAAGGTGTCTTCAGACCTTCCTATTCTTTTTCCATCAAGGCTTACACTAAGTCTAAAGCAGCCATGCATTCTAAGAGACCAGCTACACAAGGCCCATCTCCAGGCCCCATGCTTAAAAAACAGATGCTTAAAATGGCTGAGGATTTGATTACTCTTATCAGGGGTTCACAACCCCCCCCCCCCCCAGACAAAAGGCCCAGAGTGGAGGAAGAATCCCCCCTCCTCTGATCAGGGCTCCATTATTTCAGAGCATTCTGATGAACAGGAACATTCTTACTCCCCTTTTGAAGATTCTGATGCTGAGGAGTCCATCCCCTCTGTCTCCCCCCCAGAGGATTACTCATTTGGGGAAACTTTGCATACCTTAAGGGAACACTTCCACTGGGAAGGCCAAGATTATTCAGATTCCAAGAAAAGGCTTAGTGAATTTCTCTTGCTACTTCAGCACAGGCCTCTAGCTATACCTCCTGTCTTGGACATACTAGATGATGTGTACTCGGAGGCCTGCCTTAACCCGGATTCTCTACCTCCAGATCCAGTCAAGCCTGACAGGTACTACAGGGTTCCTGACTCACACCAATTTCTATACAAAAGCCATGCTGCTGACCCAGAAACTATCTCACAGGGCCCCAAGGGAATTAAGGCCTCCACTGCTAAAAATCCATTGCCTTCCGAGAGAGATTCCAGATCCTTAGAAAGGTGGGGGAAAAAGGTATATACCTCGGCCACCTTAACCATGAGGGTATTATCTGTCAGTTCCATATGCTAAAGTGTACCAACAGTTTTTGTTATCACAATTGAAAAGTAAAATGTCACAACCTGAACAACCAGACTTGAAGGAGTTGCAGGATTTGATGCATAGTGCAGAACAAGTGGGTAAACATACCTTACAATGTGGTTTTGATGCTCTAGAGGCCTCATGTAGTGCTGCTTTTACAGGATCAGTCATACGTAGGCATGCCTGGCTCAAGGAACAAACCTTACCAATCATGTCAAAGCCAAATTACTAGATGCCCCTCTACAAAAGGATGTATTATTTGGTGCTAATGCTGAGGAGGTATTAAGGAAAATGGAGGAAAAGGCTAAATCAATGCAAACAGTGAAGGACTTTCTACAGGTACAACCCCCACGTTTCAGTAGAAATTGGCCTTCCAAAAATTGGTCCTTTCCAGCCACTGACAGACCCCAAAGAGGTAGATACAGGCGCCCGAGGGGCAGAGGGCAATCCCAAGGATCGTTTAGAGGCAGACAATGGCAAGCTCCTACACAAAGAGGTGGTGAGGATAACTCGCAACCATTCAGAAAGCAAACCCAATGACTTTCCCCTTTGCATGCCAAGCAAGACTCAAATGGCAGCACCATTAGGCGGAAAACTGGCATTATTTTCAAAAAAGACAAATGGATCCTGGACATTTTAGAGAGGCTACAGATTCCATTTTCACACCCTTCTAAAAATGAGAGGCATGCCAAACCTGCCACACAATCAAAGGGCAGAGGCACAAAGACTAATTTCAGATCTCATAGACATGAAAGCTATTCAAGAGGTACCTACGCACGAGCAAGGTCAAGGTTTTTATTCCTGACTATTCCTGGTACCAAGGAAGGGAAAAGATTGGAGACCTATTTTGGACCTATCCTTCCTAAACACATTTCTGCTCGTACCAAAATTCAAGATGCTCACTCTACAGCAGCTTCTTCCCATGCTGGGCAAGGAGTCTTGGCTGGTAACATTGGATGTCAAGGAGGCATACCTGCATGTCCCAATCAGACAAAATTGCAGAAGATACCTCGGATGGTTGCAGGTTCAACCCATTATCAATTCTCTGCGTTGCCCTTTGGCTTATCTACTGCGCCCAGAGTATTCACGAAATGCCTGGCATCAGTAATTGCCTACTGCAGACTTCAAGGGATACAAATATACCCCTATTTGGATGACTGCCCGATCCAAGCGGACAGCAAGCACATTTTACTGGAACATCTGGCTCATGTAATAATGTTGTTGAATTCTCTGGGATACACAGTCAACAAAAAGAAATCAAGGTTAATACCCTCTCGGAAAATAATTTTCCTGGGTGCCAACTTGGACACAAACACCCAGATGGCCTACCTCACACTAGAGAAGCAGGGGCAACTAACTCAATACTTCAGAACACTAGCAAATTGCACCAGGCTGACTGCAAGGAAAATCCTGCAGGCTCTGGGATTCATGGCATCTTACATCTTACTAATCCCATGTGCAAAGCTGCATATGAGGAAACTTCAATGGTACCTGAAAAACCTATGGTCTCAACGCAGCCACAGCCTGGAAACAATAATACCACTAATTCCATGTCTTCAAAAGGAATTTCTGTGGTGGGCTCAAGCATGCCAAGCAAACACAGGTCTCCCATTCAGCAAGCCTCAAGCAAAGCAAGTCATCACAACAGATGCCTCTGACTACGCCTGGGGGGCGCACATGACAGATCGGTGCATTCAGGGCAAATGGTCCCAAAAAGAAAAGCACCTACACATCAATCAAAAGGAAATGCTAGCAGTAATAAATGCTATTGTAGCTTTCAAAGACCTCCTGCAACCAGGTCAACTATTGATAAGGATGGACAACACCACAGTAATGTGGTACATAAACAGGGAGAAACCCATTCTTACCCCCCTATGCAGACTGGCCATGTCACTTTGGAACATGGTCAGGGACTTACAAATCGAACTACAAGCACAGTACTTGCCAGGCAAGGAAAACATGCTGGCAGACAACCTAAGCAGAAATATGACAGATCCACACGAATGGAAGTTGCATCCTCAAGTTTTTACAGAGATAATTCAAGCATGGGGAAGGCCAGATATAGATCTCTTTGCTTCCCACAAAAGTCACCAATTGACAAAATTCTGCTCAAGGATTTTTCACCCAAAGGCCTGGAGAGTGGACGCTCTCTCTTTCAGTTGGACATCAATGACAGTTTATGCCTTCCCACCTCTTCCTCTGCTGCCCAAAGTACTATTAAAAACCAGATCAGACAGACCGAAGATGATTCTCATTGCTCCAGACTGGCCAAGACAACACTGGTACCCACTCCTGAGCAGCCTGACTCATTCCCCACCATGGACCCTGCCTCTGATGCCTCTTCTTCTGACTCACACAGCTTCAAAACTCTTCACAGTCAGCTAAAAACACTCAATCTAGCCGCATGGAAGATTCCTTAGCATCACAACAGACCCTACTCTCCAAGGAGGTGTAGGATGTCATTTTTAGAGGCCAGAAGGCCGTCTACCAGAAAAGCTTACTCCGCAAAATGGAAGCGGTTTTGTGTCTGGAATGAGAAAAAGGGCCAGGATCCTGGAAAACTGAATTTACCTCAAATCTTACAGTATCTAGCTGAGCTGCTAAGCAGTGGACTTTCTTTCTCCTCCATCAAAATCCATACCTCAGCCATTTCTGCAGAATACAACACTGATCCTCCCTTATTCTCTCACCCCCTCTTAAGACAGTTCCTCAGAGGGGCTAAGAATCTAAAACCCCCAAGGAAACAACCAATACCTGCTTGGGATCTCAATTTCATTTTAGAAAAGCTGACTTTACCTCCTTTTGAGCCAGCTGCCTCATCAGATTTGCAATATTTGTCCTGGAAAACAGATTTCCTTCTGGCTATTACCTCAGCTCGTAGGGTATCGGAACTACAAGCTTTCGTGGCTGTGCAGCCTTTCATCATCTTCCATCTGGACAGAGTTTCCTTACGAACCAACCCGTCCTTTATGCCAAAAGTGGTATCCAGGGTAGCTTTGAATCAGGCTATACACTTACCTAACTTTTATCCTAATCCTCAAAACAAAGGGGAGAGATTACTACATTCCTTGGACATCCACAGACAACTGCGTTACTATTTGGACAGAACAAAGCCTTTCAGGAAATCAAATCAGCTCTTTGTGTCCTGTGCTATAGGAGCACAAGGAAAGCCAATTTCCAAACAGACTATCTCAAAATGGATAGCCCACTGCATACGCTTTTGCTATTCTTTTCATGGCAAAACTGTACCTACAGGCATCAGATCTCACTCCACAAGGGCCACGGCTACCTCTGCAGCTTTTCTCAGAGGAGTTCCTACCAAAGATATTTTGGAAGCAGCCACTTGGAGTTCTGTGCATACCTTCTCCAAGCACTACCACCTTCCATTATACTACAAATCTAGAGCGGGCTTTGCCACTGCAGTCTTGCAGGGCATTCTGGCTCCTCCTAGTTCCACCTAGTACCTACCACCCCTTTCTTAGCTTTGGGATTCTACCCATCTGTTATGACTGCAGCTGTATGCACGATGAACATAGTACAGTTTTGTACCTACCATAAATGTAGATGTTCGAGTGCTAATACAGCTGCAGTCCAGGTTTCCCTCCCTCCTTCCCCTCTTGGGACAGGACTATTGGCTAACACCTACTCATGCTACCTGATTGGGGTATTCATTCTGGATGTATTTGCTTGCACTACTATATTTGAATTATATTTCATTGCTTTATCACGCAAATTTATGTATTGCCTTCCTTCTGGGGGCACCTGACATCTGGGGCAAGAAAAACTGAAGAAAATGGCGTCGGCTGGTTCATTTATACCCCTGTCGCACTGACGTCAGGGAAGAAGCGACGACAACCAACGCCGGACCTAGACTTTGGAATTCGGCCGACCGAGGACCCGCCTGACGGCAGGAGAACCCATCTGTTATGACTGCAGCTGTATTAGCACTTGAACATCTACATTTATGGTAGGTACAAAACTGTACTTTACAGTGCTGCAGTCATTACACTTGGGTTATCCTGCCGTCAGCCGGTTTCCCAGTCAGCCTGAGTTCCAAAGTCTTGGTCCGGCATCGATTGCTGTCGCCTCCTCCCTGACGTCAGTGCAACAGGGGTATATAAGATGCAGCTGATGCCATTTTCTTCAGTCTTTCTTGCCGCACGGTGCCCAAAGCAGAAACAGTTCGCAAGTGCCGGTCAGCCGACTCCTGAGATTTTCATTCCGAATCCAGAACCAAAGTCTTCTAAAAAAGCTAAGTATCCCGTTGGGGAAACTTTTTCTTGCCTCAGACCGATGTCAGTAAAAGTTAATAACTGTATTTCTTGTGGGAAGCAAATACCTCATAATGATTTCCACTCCTATTGTATTCCATGCCTAGGCCCTGACCACAATGTCATTGGTTGTCGGTTTTGTGCTAGGTTTAACAAGCACACTATTAAATGTCTATTTGATTTTGCCCGACATTATTTTGGCAGAAAATTCAATTACACCATGCCGTCGGAACTTCCGACGACCACAATGCATAAAAAGCGCAAGAACAAGGACAGGCATCCGAGGCCCAAAACTGATGACGAGGCCTCTTCTAGGCCGGTCGCCAGTTCTCTGGTTTTCAGCGAGGCGCCTACGCAGCCCCTGATGACCGCTTCCACAGACTGCCTCCGACTCCCACATGGAGCTGGCTGGGCCTTCGGGCGCACTAGATTTTCAGCTTTCTGATCCTAACCCTACAGAGGGAACCGAAGTAGCTGAGCAATCCACAGCTACAGAGGGTGTTTTCAGACCTACCCAGTTAACCATTAAACCCTCTGCTAAGTCTAAGCCCCCCTTAAAAGCAAAGAAACAGACACAGCTCTCTCCAGGACAGGCTTCCATGCCTAAGAAACAAATGCTAAAAATGTCCGAGGACCTAATCACCCTGATCAGGGGGATCCATCCCCCTCCTGATAAAGGGCCCAGACAGGATGCAGACTATGAATCTTCCGACCAGGTGTCCATTTCCACAGACTCTTCCTCGGACCTAGGATATTCTTTACCCCCTTATGAGGATTCTGATGCTGAGGAATCAATTTCATCAGCCTCTCCGCCTGAGGATTACTCCTTTGGGGGAGACCTTACATACCGTGAGGGAACATTTCCATTGGGAAGGCCAGGATTACTCAGAATCCAAGAAAAGGCTCAGAGACTTCCTTTTATTGCCTCAACACAGACCCCTTGCTATCCCGCCGTTTTAGATACTGTGGATGATGTGTATACTGAATCCAGTTTAAACCCTGACTCCTCACCCCCAGCCCCAATTAAACCTGATAGATATTAGAGTCCCTCACTTTTCTGTACAAAAGCCCTGTTGCTGACCCTGAAACTATTTCTCAGGGACCCAAAGGGATTAAGGCCTCATCAGCAAAAAACCCAGTTCCCTCTAACAGAGATTCCAGAGCATTAGACAGATGGGGAAAGAAGGTATATACGTCTGCAACTTTAGCAATGAGAGCCTTGAATTGCCAGTTTCACATGCTAAAATATCAGCAATTTTTCATGTCTCAGTTGAAACAAAAGCTGTTTCCAGATTCAGATCCTCCTAATTTTAAAGAAATGCAGGATTTATTGCATGCAGCTGAACAAGTGGGAAAACATACTTTGCAATATGGGTTTGATTCCTTAGAGGCCTCCTGTAGAGCAGCAGTTACAGGCTCTGTCATTAGAAGGCATGCTTGGTTAAAAGAACATACGTTACCAGATCATGTTAAGGTCAAATTATTGGATGCACCTTTGCAGCGGGATGTGCTGTTTGGAGTTAGGGCAGAGGAGGTATTAAAGAAGATGGAGGATAAGGCAAAATCTATGCAAATGGTATAAGATTTCTTACAGGTTCAGCCTCCTCGTTTTAGCAGAAATTGGCAAACAAAGAATTTGTCCTTTCCAGTCACAGATAGACCTCAAAGGGGCAGATACAGACGTCCAAGAGGTAGAGGTCAGGCACAAGGCCCTTACAGGCCTCGACAATGGGGTACACCAGGCCAGAAAGAAGGGGAAGACAGGCCTCAACCTTATAAAAAGCAGCCTCAATGACTTTCCACTGCAGCTGCCAAACAGCTCTCTCTTGGCAGTCCCCTTAGGCGGAAAACTGGCACTTTTCTGTCACAACTGGCATTGCATCACCAAAGACAAATGGGTTCTCAACATTGTATCTCAAGGTTACAGGTTCCACTTTCACACACTGCCAAGGCTAAAAGGAATGCCAAATCTGCCACCAAATCAATGGGCAGAGGCTCAAAAACAAATTACAGCACTCATGGACATGAGAGCTATTCAAAAGGTACCACCACAAGAGCAAGGACAAGGATTTTACTCTAGACTCTTTCTGGTTCCCAGAAAGGACAAAGCCTGGAGACCCATTCTGTGCCCTCACAACAGAATAATATTCCTGGGTGCCAGCTTGAACACAACGGCCCAGATGGCTTATCTAACGCCAGACAAGCAAGGACAACTGACTCAATATTTTCATTTAATGGCAACAAAGACCCAACTCCCTGCAAGAAAAATTCTGCAGGCCTTGGGCTACATGGCATCTTGCATACTACTAATTCCATATGCCAGACTGCATATGAGGAAACTACAATGGTACCTAAGGAGTGTATGGTCTCAACACTGTCAAAGTTTGGAAACAGTTGTACCACTAATTCCTTGCCTACAACAGGAGTTTCGATGGTGGGCACAAGCTTGTCATCTCAACAAGGGACAGCCTTTCACTCAACCCACAGCCAGGCAAACACTGACAACAGATGCATCGGATTACGCCTGGGGAGCACACATGGCAGGAAAATGTATCCAGGGTGAGTGGCCCACAGAGCAAAGACATCTCCACATCAATCAAAAAGAGATGCTAGCTGTACAAAATGCTATTATAGCTTTCAAGGACCTGCGGCATCCAGGACAATTACTACTAAAGACAGACACAACACCACAGTTATGTGGTACATAAACAAGCAAGGGGGCACACACTCCTACCCCTTCTGCAGACAAGCCATGACCTTGTGGAACACTGCTCTAAACTACCAAGTTCATCTGCAAGCACAATTCCTGCCAGGAGAGAAAAACACACTGGCAGACGACCTAAGCAGAAACATCATGGACCCACATGAATGGGAACTGAACCCACAAATATTCAGAATGATGCAAAAATGATGGAGCCCGGACATAGATCTGTTTGCTTCCCCAATGAACTGCCAATTACAGAAAATCTGCACAAGGAGCTACCATCCACAAGCATGGAAAGTGGATGCCCTCTCATTCACCTGGAAAAAACTACAAGTATACGCTTTCCCTCATTTACTTCTCCTTCCAAAGGTACTCATAAAAGCCAGGCAGGAAGAGCCAAAGATGATCCTGATTGCACCAGACTGGCCACACCAGCACTGGTACCCAATCTTAAAGAACTTAGCACAAGAACCACCCTGGATTTTGCCTCAAATCCCACAGTTGCTGATGCAGCACAACAGTCAGATACTTCACAGCCAGCTAAAGACCTTAAATCTAGCTGCATGGAAAATTCCTTAGTCAAGCAAGCAATGCCTCTCTCCAAAGCTGTTATGGATGTCATTCTGGAGGCCAGAAGGCCTAGCACCAGGAAAGCATACTCGGATAAATGGAAGAGATTCTGTGCCTGGAAACAAGTGCACAGCCTTGACCCTATTGTCCCAAACATTCCTCAGATACTTCAATACTTAACTGAGATGCTGGACAAGGGCCTCCCTTTTTCATCCATCAAGATCCACGCCTCAGCTATCTCTGCTCATTACAACACGGATCCACCAATTTTTTCTAATCCTTTGCTCAAACAGTACCTCAGAGGGGCTAAAAACATAAGACCAGCCCGTAGAGCACCTACACCAACTTGGGACCTCAACTTTGTTTTGGAAAAATGAACTTTACCTCCTTTTGAGCCAGCTAACACAGCAGAATTAAAATACATCTCTTGGAAAACTGCTCTGCTACTGGCAATAACATCAGCACGAAGAGTTTCAGAATTACAGGCACTAATGGCAGTGGAACCTTTCCTCATCTTCCACCAGGACGGGGTGTCTTTAAGAACGTTTATGCCAAAGGTGGTATCAAGTGTGACTCTAAACCAAACTATTCACTTGCCAACTTTTTATCCAAAACCACAGAACAAAGGGAGAGACTACTACATTCTTTGGACATTCATAGACAGTTATGCTTCTACTTGGACAAAGCCAAAGCTTTCAGAAAATCTGAGCAGTTATTGGTAGCATACGCTGCAGGAGCACAGGGAAAAGCCATTTCAAAGCAGACTATTTCAAAATGGATAGGACACTGTACATTTCTGCTATACCCACCATGGGAAACCTGTACCTAGCAGCATTAGATCTCACTCCACCAGGGCAACAGCCACTTCAACTGCCTACCTCAGAGGAGTACCTACCAAGGATATTTTGGAAGCTGCAACATGGAGTTCTGTGCATACCTTCACCAAACATTACCATTTGCCTTTATTCTCCAAATCCAGAGCTGGCTTTGCCACTGCTGTACTGCAGGGCCTTATAGCCACCCCTAATGCCTTATAGATCCAGCCTCCCTACCTCAGCTTTGAGATTCTACCCAAGTGTAATGACTGCAGCAGTGTAACATGATAAACATAGTACAGTTTTGTACCTACCATAAATGTAGATGTTTGAGTGTAAACACTGCTGCAGTCCAGGTTACCCTCCCTCCTTCCCCTCTTACTTTCTGGTACTTACCTAGGTCATCATCATCTTCTTTCAGCTGTTCCCGTCAGGGGTCGCCACAGCAGATCACCTGTTTCCATTTCTTCCTGCTCTCTGCATCTTGCTCCGTCACACCAACCACCTGCATGTCCTCTCTCACCACATCCATAAACCTTATCTTAGGCCTTCCTCTTTTCCTGTTACCTGGTAGCTTCATCCTTAGCATCTTTTTCCCAATATACTCAGCATCCCTCCTCAGCACATGTCCAAACCAACATAATCGTGCCTCTCTGGCTTTGTCTCCAAACCTTCCAACCTGGGCTGACCCTCTAATATACTTATTTCTAATCCTGTCCACCCTCGTCACACCCAGTGCAAATCTTAACATCTTTAATTCTGCCACATCCAGCTCAAACTCCTGCCTTTTTGTCAATGCCACTGTCTCCAACCCATATAACATAGCTGGTCTCACTACCCTCTTGTAGACCTTCCCTTTCACTCTTACAGGTACTTGTCTGTCACAAATCACTCCTGACACTCCTCCACCCACTCCACCCACTCCATCCTGCCTGTACTCTCTTCCACACTCACCATTACTCTGATCTGTTGAACCCAAGTATTTAAACTCATCCACCTTCGCCATCTCTACTCCTTGCATCCTCACCATTCCTCTATCCTCCCTCTCATTCTGTCTTAGTCCTGCTGACCTTCATTCTTCTTCTCTCTCGAGCATATCTCCATCTCTCCAGGGTCTTCTCCACCTGTTCCCTACTCTCACTACAGATAACAATGTCATCTGCAAACATAGTACACGGTGACTCCTGTCTGATCTCGTCTGTCAACCTGTCCATCACCATTGCAAATAAGAAAGGGCTCAGAGCTGATCCTTGATGTAACCCCACCTCCACCTTAAATGCATCCGTCACTCCCACCGCAGACCTCACCGCTGTCGCACTACCCTCGTACATATCCTGTACCACTCTTATATACTTTTCTGACACTCCTGACTTCCTCATACAATACCACAACTCCTCTCTAGGCACCCTGTCATATGCTTTCTCTAAGTCTACAAAAACACAATGCAACTCCTTCCGACATTCTCTGTACTTCTCCATCAACACTCTCAGAGCAAAGATCGCATCTGTAGTGCTCTTTCCTGGCATGAAACCATGCTGCTGATCACTAATCATCACGTCCCTTCTTAACCTTGCTTCCACTACTCTTTCCCATAACTTCATCCTGTGACTGATCAGTTTAATCCCTCTGTAGTTCTACAGCTCTGCACATCACCCTTATTCTTAAAAATCGGTACTAAAACACTTTTTCTCCATTCCTCAGGCATCCTCTCACTTTCCAAGATTTCATTAAAATATCTGGTTAAAAACTCCACTGCCATTTCACCTAAACACCTCCATGCTTCCACAGGTATGTCATCTGGGCCAACAGCTTTTCCATTCTTCATTCTCTTCATAGCTATCCTTACTTCCTCCTTACTAATCCATTGTACTTCATGATTCACTATCCCAACATCATCCAACCTTCTCTCCCTCTCATTCTCTTCATTCATCAACCCCTCAAAGTACTCTTTCCATCTCCTCAACACACTCTCCTCGCTTGTGAGTATGTTTCCCTCATTATCCTTTATCACCTTTACCTGCTGCACATCTTTCCTAGCTCAGTCCCTCTGTCTTGCCAATCGGTACAGGTCCTTTTCTCCCTCCTTAGTGTCCAACCTTTCATACAACTCTTCATATGCCTTATCCTTAGCCTTCGCCACCTCTCTCTTTGCCATGCACCTCATCTCCTTATACTCCTGTCTGCTTTATTCATCTCTCTGACAATCCCACTTCTTTGCCAACCTCTTTCTCTGTATACTCTCCTGTACTTCCTCATTCCACCACCATGTTTCCTTGTCGTCCTTCCTCTTTCAAGATGTAATACCAAACACCTTTCTAGCCGTTTCTCTTACTAGCTCTGCTGTAGTTACCCAGCTGTTTGGTTACTCTTCACTGCCACTCAGTGCCTGCCTAAACTCATCCCTGAACTCCACCTCACAGTTACCCTTTTTCAATTTCCACCACTTGATCCTTGGTGCTGCCCTCACACTCCTCCTCCTCTTCTTGATAACCAACGTCATCCTACAAACCACTATCTTATGCTGCCTAACTACACTTTCTCCGGTCACCACTTTACAGTCTCCAATCTCCTTCAAACTGGCCCTCCTACTAAGATATAATCCACCTGTGTGCATCTTCCTCCACTCTTGTATGTCACCCTATGCTCCTCACTCTTGTTAAAATATGTATTCACCACAGCCATGTCCATCCTTTTCGCAAAATCCACTACCATCTGACCTTCTGCATTCCTTTGTTTAACACCATACCTACCCATCCCTTCCTCATCCTCTCTGTTCCCTTCACCAACATGCCCATTGAAATCTGCTCCAATCACCACTCTCTCACCCTTGGGTACAGTCATCACCACTTCATCCAATTCACTCCAAAATTTTTCTTTCTCATCCATTGCACAACCAACTTGTGGAGCATATGCACTAACAACATTCATCATTACACCATCAATTTCCAGCTTCATAAAAATCACTCTATCCGACACTCTTTTCACCTCCAAAACACTCTCAGCATAGTGTTCCTTCAGAGTAACTCCTACGCCATTTCTCCTCCCATCCACACCATGATAAAACAATTTGAACCCACCTCCGATACACCTAGCCTTACTCCCCTTCCATCTGGTTCTCTTGCGCGCACAATATATCAACCTTCCTTCTGTCCATCATATCAGCTAGCTCTTTCCCTATACCAGTCATACTGCCAACATTCAAAGTTCCGACCCTCACTACCACAGTCCTAGCCTTTCTCCTCTCTTCCTGCCTTCGGCCATGTCTTCCGCCTCTCCTCCTCCTTCGGCCAACAGTAGCCCAATTTCCACCAGCACCCTGTAGGCTAACAGTACTGGTGGCGGTCGTTGTTAACCCGGGTCTCGACCAATCCGGTATAAAAACTTTTCTTGGTGTCTGCATGAAAATGTTTTGGCGAAGTTTTACGCCGGATGCCCTTCCTGACGCAACCCTCTCCATTTATCCGGGCTTGGGACCGGCACAAAGAAGTGCACTGGCTTGTGCATCCCCAGTGGCTGGGTTAGGTCATCTACCCTTTATTACCTATGGGGAGTATTTGATGGTAACTAAAAACGGTTGTTTGCTTTTCTTTTGTATATTTTACTAGCAATTTGAATTGCCTACCTATTTGGGGGCAGCTGACATCTGGGGCAAGAAAAGCTGAAGAAAATGGCATCGGCTGCATCTTATATACCCCTGTCGCACTGACGTCAGGGAGGAGGCGACAGCAACCGACGCCAGGCCAAGGCTTTGGATCTCAGGCCGACTGGGGAACCGCCTGACGGCAGGATAACCCAAGTGTAATGACTGCAGCAGTGTTTACACTCGAACATCTACATTTATGTTTGGTATAAAACTGTACTTTACTGTCCCTCCTTCCCCCCTTTGCTTTTTGTTACCTTTCTTCCTTGTTGTTCTCCTTTTCTTTCAAGGGACATATTGGTATTTATTTTCCACTGGTGGGGTTCTTCCATCAGAACCTGGCCTCCTACTTGACAGGTTAGGGCAAGAAAAACTGATGTAATGGCGTTGGCTGCCTTTCTTTATGCCACTGACGACCTGAAGTCAGTCTTCAAGCGACAGCAGCCGACACAGAAATACAAAGTCTCTAGTATTCAGTCCGGCCAAGGGCTACCATGGCAGAGATAACCCAAATGGTGATGACTGCAACAGTGAAGACACTCTAACATCTACATTTATGGTAAGTGTACACAAGTGTACTTTCTATTGATCTCACTAAATATAAAAGATCAGAAAATTTATTAGGTGTGTAGAAGTCAGATTATCATTTATTTAGAACTGTGTAAACATCCGACATTTTACGGTGGGTAAGAGTTATAGAATGTTTAAATCAGGAATGTCTAAACATTTGAGTGATATCTTACACGAAAGAGTCAGTAAATGCCATATGTAAACATTTGTTTTATATACAGGGACTAGATTCTGTTTTTAAGGTAGTGATAACGTTCATATCAAGGTATCCAGGAATATGAACACCTACAAATTTTAAGCATTAAGGAGCGAAGATGTGTTTTACTCTTGGAGCACTTATTCTCCAGTGCTAAATTTTCCAGTTGTATGTAATTCTTAACTTTTACCACTAGGTGGTAGCATATACATATTTTGGTCATATTCTGATTAGTAAAAATGATTATAAAAATGTATTTTCTCATTTTGAGGGTGTATCCTTTTTATATGTGAAGTTCTGTTTGTAATGGATGAATTTTCTGTATTTACACAGGCTGTACGGATTTTCATCAGTATAAATGCATATTTTTATTTAGTGATGTATCGTATCTGATGCTATAAAGTTAGGTAATTTTTTTCACCGTTTGGTTTGGTACTAAGGAAGAAACTTTCTGTTTTGAAAGCAGGATACCATTTTAATATGTTTCTTCTTTTTTCTACCTGCTGATTGGTTTATATAAAGTTTTAGCTGCACTTTACTTGGCTGTTGGCTTTTTGGATTGCAGCAGTGCTGGGTCGTAATGTGGCTTTACTGCTGGCATTTCTGTGCATGTTGCAGGATGTTCATCGTGCATACAGCTGCAGTAATCACAGATGGGTTTTCTGCCGTCAGGCGGGTCCTCGGTCAGCCGAATTCCAAAGTCTAGGTCTGGCGTCGGTTGTTATTGCTTTCTTTCCTGACGTCAGTGCGACAGGGGTATATAAGACACAGCCAACGCCATTTTCTTCAGTCTTTTTTGCCACGCGGTGCCCGAAGCAGAAGCAGTTCGCAAGTGCCGGTCGGCCAGCTCCTGAAATTACGAAAAATTGGAAACCCAAGTCTTCTTTAAAGCTAAGTACCCCGTTGGGGAAACTTTTCTTGCCTCAGACCGATGTCAGACAAAGTTAACAATTGTATTTCTTGTGGGAAGCAAATACCGCATAAGGATTTCCATTCCCTCTGCATACCTTGTTTAGGCCCAGACCACAACGTCTCGGGCTGTCGCTTTTGCGCTACTTTCAATAAACGCACTATTAAACGCCGGGCGGAGTTCGCCCAGCACTTTTTTGGTAAAGCCTTTGATTATAAAATGTCATCGGAGACTCTGACTACCGTTTTGTCCAAAAAATGCAAGGACAAAGACCGACACGCGAGGTCCGCTGTCTCCACCGACACCATGCCAAAACCGGCTACACGTGGTCCGGTTCTCAGCGAGACGCCTACGCAGCCCCTGACTACCGACGACACTTCTTTGGCGGTGTCTTCTGTAACCGAGACCGCAGGTACCTCGGCCCATACCCAGACTACAACCACCGAAGCCACTGTGAGTGTTGAGCCTCCTAATGTGGACAGGTCCACTTCCACCCATGGTGTCTTTAGTCCCTCGTCTTCCTTTTCCATAAAGGCCTTTGCTAAGTCCAAATCAGCCGTGCATCCCAAGAGGCCTGTTGCACAGGGCCCATCTCCAGGCCCCATGCCTAAAAAGCAGATGCTAAAAATGGCTGAGGATTTAATTACTCTTATCAGGGGTTCCCAACCCCCTCCAGACAAGAGACTCAGAGTGGAGGAAGATTCTCCCTCTTCTGACCTTCAAAAAACTGGTCCTTTCCAGCCACAGACAAGCCCCAAAGAGGTAGATACAGGCGCACAAGGGGCAGAGGACAATCTCAAGGATCATATAGAGGCAGACAATGGCAAACTCCAGCACCAAGAGGTGGCGAAGACAGTGCACAACAATACAGGAAACAAACCCAATGACTTCCCCCTTTTCATGCCAAGCAAGTCTCAGCTGGCAGCACCCTTGGGAGGAAAGCTGGCATTATTTACAAGAAATTGGCATATTATCACACATTATAAACAGAGGCTACAGATTTCATTTTCACACTCTTCCAAAAATGAGAGGCATGCCGAACCTGCCACACAATCAAAGGGCAGAGGCTCAAATACAAATTTCAAAGCTCATGAACATGAAAGCTATTCAAGAGGTACCTACTCACAAACAAGGTCAAGGTTTTTATTACAGACTATTTCTGGTACCAAGGAAAGGAACCGACTGGAGACCCATTTTGGACTTATCCATCCTAAACACATTTCTACTCGTACCAAAATTCAGGATGCTCACATTACAGCAGCTTCTTCCCATGCTGGGCAAGGAAGTTTGGCTGGTAACATTGGACCTCAAGGAGGCATACCTGCATGTCCCAATCAGACAAAGCTGCAGAAGATACCTCAGATTTCTTGCAGGTTCAATCCACTATCAATTCTCTGCATTGCCCTTTGGCTTATCTACTGCACCCAGAGTATTCACGAAATGCCTGGCATCAGTAATTGCCTACTGCAGACTTCAAGGGATACAAATTTACCCTTATTTGGACGACTGCCTGATCCAAGCGGACAGCAAGCACATACTTCTGGAACATCTGGCTTATGTAACACGGTTATTGAATTCTCTGGAATACACAGTCAACAAAGAGAAATCCAGGCTAACACCAACTCAGAAAATAACTTTCCTGGTTGCCAACATGGACGCAAACACCCAGATGGCCTATCTTACGCCAGAAAAACAGGGGCAACTAACTCAGTACTTCAAAATACTAGCAAATTGTACCAGGCTCACTGCAAGGAAAATCCTGCAGGCTCTGGGCTTCATGGCATCTTGCATTCTTTTAATCCCATGTGCAAAGTTGCATATGAGGAAACTTCAATGGTACCTAAAAACCCTATGGTCTCAACACAGCCACAGTTTGGAAACAATAATACCAATAATCCCATGTTTGCAAAAGGAATTTCTATGGTGGGCCCAAGCATGCCAAACAAACACAGGTCTTCCATTCTGCAAGCCTCAAGCAAATCAAGTCATCACAACAGACGCCTCAGACTACGCCTGGGGG
Source organism: Protopterus annectens (assembly GCF_019279795.1). Taxonomy (NCBI): domain Eukaryota; kingdom Metazoa; phylum Chordata; order Ceratodontiformes; family Protopteridae; genus Protopterus; species Protopterus annectens. The sequence goes on along the minus strand of NC_056730.1, from coordinate 704,961,247 downwards.
GCGCACATGACGGACAGGTGCATTCAGGGCAAATGGTCCCAAAAGGAAAAGCACCTTCACATCAATCAAAAAGAAATGCTAGCAGTGATAAATGCAGTTACAGCTTTCAAGGACCTCCTGCATCCAGGGCAATTATTGATAAGAACAGACAACACCACAGTAATGTGGTACATAAACAAACAAGGGGGAACACATTCATATCCCCTGTGCAGGCTAGCCATGTCACTTTGGAACTTGGCTCTGGAATGGCAAATCGAACGTCAAGCACAGTACTTGCCAGGATTGGAAAACACGCTGGCAGACAATCTAAGCAGAAATATGACAGACCCACACGAATGGAAGTTGCATCCTCAAGTCTTTACAAAGATAATCCAAGTGTGGGGAAGGCCAGACATAGATCTCTTCGCCTCCCACAGGAATCATCAATTGAAAAAGTTCTGTTCAAGGACCTTTCATCCAAAGGCCTGGAGAGTGGACGCCCTTTCTTTCAGTTGGGCAGCATGGACAGTTTACGCTTTCCCACCTTTGCCTCTTCTGCCCAAGGTGCTCTTGAAAGCAAGAGCAGACAGACCGAAGATGATACTGATTGCTCCAGACTGGCCAAGACAACACTGGTACCCACTCCTGAGGAGCCTAACACATACTCCTCCCTGGACCCTACCTCTAATGCCTCTTCTACTGACTCAGCACAGCTACAAAACTCTTCACAGTCAGCTGAAAACACTCAATCTGGCTGCATGGAAAATTCCTTAACACCACAACAGACCCTACTCTCCAAAGAGGTGCAGGATGTCATTTTGGAGGCTAGTAGGCCATCTACTAGAAAGGCTTACTCCGCAAAATGGAAACGGTTTTGCGCTTGGAATGAGAAAAAAGGCCAGGATCCTAGAAAACTGAATTTGCCTCATATTACAGTATCTAGCTGAGCTGTTGAACAGTGGACTTTCATTTTCCTCCATCAAAATTCATGCCTCAGCAATTTCTGCAGAATACAACACTGATCCACCCTTATTCTCTCACCCACTTTTAAGACAGTTCCTCAGAGGGGCTAAGAATATAAGACCTCCAAGGAAACAACCAATACCAGCCTGGGATCTTAATTACATTCTAGAAAAATTAACATTGCCTCCCTTTGAACCAGCTGCCTCAACAGATTTGCAATGTTTGTCCTGGAAAACAGCTTTCCTTCTGGCCATTACCTCAGCTCGTAGGGTTTCGGAACTACAAGCCCTCATGGCTGTGCAGCCCTCTCTAATCTTCCATCAGGACAGGGTTTCCCTACGAACCAACCCGCCATTTATGCCTAAGGTAGTATCCAGGGTAGCTTTAAATCAGGCCATACACTTACCTACTTTTTACCCCAATCCTCAAAACAAAGGGGAAAGGCTGCTGCATTCCTTAGACATCCATAGACAGCTACGTTACTATTTGGACAGAACAAAGCCTTTCAGGAAATCAGAACAACTTTTTGTGTCCTATGCTGTAGAAGCTCAAGGGAAGCCAATTTCCAAACAGACAATTTCAAAATGGATAGGCCACTGCATACGGTTTTGTTACTCCTATCATGTTAAATCTGTTCCTACAGGCATCAGATCCCACTCCACAAGGGCCACAGCTACCTAAACAGCCTTCCTCAGAGGAGTCCCTACCAAAGATATTTTGGAGGCAGCCACTTGGAGTTCTGTGCATACCTTCACAAAACACTACCACCTGCCTTTATACTCCAAAACTAGAGCAGGTTTTGCCACTGCTGTGCTGCAGGGCATTCTGGCTCCTCCCAGTTCCACCTAGTGCCTACCACCCTGTGCGTAGCTTTAGGATTCTACCCATCTGTGATTACTGCAGCTGTAAGCACGATGAACATAGTACAGTTTTGTACCTACCATAAATGTAGATGTTCGAGTGCTAATACAGCTGCAGTACAGGTTTCCCACTCTCCTTCCCCTCTTGGTAAAGGCCTAGTGGCTAACACCTCCTCATACAACCTGTTTGGGTTATCCTTCTATGGTGTATTTGCTTGCAACTACTGATTTTTGATTATATTGCATTGCATGATTATATATATATATATAATTTATGTATTGCCTTCCTTCTGGGGGCACCTGACATCTGTTGTAACAGTGCTCTAATGATGAACATAAAACAGTTGTGTAAATGAACTTGCCATAGCAGTAGATATTCAAATAGATTGTGATTTTTATTAAGCTCTAGTCTCCCTCTTCTGAGACGAGAGTGTTCTGGAGTTTTGACTCCTTAGTCACTGAGTTTTATATTGCTGCTCTTGAGCTGTACAGTGGTTAGGGCTTATGGAAGGTGACCTAAAAATTTGGAAGCTGGCAAACTGCTACTACCCTTGGCAAGGGCGTTCCATATAGTTTAATTAGTGATCTATTAGAACATCCACTGTTATACACAACTATAACTTTTTTTTTTTTTTTAAGTAGCATTTTGCAGACTGCAGTATTGCTGCTTATAAGGATGCATGCTTCTGCTACCACACATGGTGGTAGTTAAGCTTGGGTAGTGTGGTTTTAATTGGCTGCGACTGTGGACAGTCCCTCTGTGCAATGGGGTCAAGCCATACCGTACCACTTTTGAGTATAGATATAGCTTCCTTTTTTTTTTTTTTTTTTTTTTTTTTGCATCGTACTGTGTTTAAACTGCTTTTGTCATTTTCAGTCTGTTGTCCCTTTATTTAAGTTAATTCAAGGCCTAAACCATATGAGTGAGTATTTTGTTACATAATGCATGTTGGTATCAATTTTTTAACTGAAGAAAGGAAAACTTAGTAGTCTTGAAAAATCAGTGTCATGTCATATCTGCCTGGTAATTGTGAATACATTATGTAGCGCTTGAAAACGTTATTGGACTTGATCCCATGCCCCTATCTGCCTGTTTTTATTAGAGACTGCACTTTAAAGAAAACACTGTTGCAATAAAATGGAGAAGTCAAAAAGTGATCCTTTGACTGGTACCCATCTCAACAGAAAATCATAGCTGTTACCTGAATCCCTGCTTTGTTCACACTAAACAGTCATCACTGTTAATTTTGATCATGAACAGCTTTACTTGATTTGAGGTGCATTTCCATCCTTAAGTGCAAATAAGCAAGGCCATGGAACATATTATCATGGAACTTATAAACTAAGACATTGCCAACCTTAAAACACTGGACCCCACCCAGTTTGGGTTCATGAAGGGCCGATCTTGTCTCCTGAACCTTATTGACTTCTTCGAATCAGTCTCCAGAGCCGTGGACGAGGGTAAAGCAGTCCACACAGCCTATCTGGACCTCGCCAAGGCCTTAGACACCATCCCCCACTCTGGAATCATAGATAAACTTACTAAGCTGGGCATTAATCCATTGTCCCACTGTACTCCTCCCTCATTAGACCCATTATAGAATACAACGCCCCTTTTGGTATGTACCTCTCAAGATATCTGCAACAACTGGAAAGGCTGCAGAAATACCTCACTAAAAGAATCACAGGCCTAAAGTAGATGCCCTATGCTGACCACCTTAAAAAACTCCAGCTATACTCTGTCGCATATCGTCTACTCCGAGGTGATCTCTGCTTAACATACAAGGCCATGTCAAACCCAGAGCGTTGGACATGCTACACTTAAAGAAATCCCAATCCCTCAGAGCCACACGCTCCAGGGATCTAAATCTTGTCATCACAATAAACAAAACATGCTGGAGGGATAGGTTCCTGACCCAGAGACTTCCCAGACTCTGGAATAGACTGCCCATACATGTTACGAGGTACATAATTTACAGCTATTGCCTTTGTTGTAGCTTCATTCATTTTGTATCCCAAAAAGATCTGAAACTGTCTCAATATATTCCACAGCACTGTAATGTCCCTTTCTGGTTTTGTCTTTTATAAAATAATGTCATTTGCAAATACAGCCAGCTTTTCTTGACTGTCATACCAATTCTTCTCTTTCTGCTATTACCATTAGCGGTCACCACAGTGGATCATCTGTTTCCATTTCTTCCTGTCCTCTGCATCTTGCTGTGTCACACCAACCACCTGCATGTCCTGTCACCACATCCATAAACCTTATCTTAGGCCTTCCTCTTTTCCTCTTACATGGCAGCTCCATCCTTAGCATCTTTTTCCCAATATACCCAGCATCCCTCTTCAGCACATGTCCGAACCATTGCAGGCTCGCCTCTCTGGCTTTGTCTCCAAACCATCCAACCTGAGCTTGACCCTCTAATATACAGATTCCTAATCCTGTCCATCCTCATCACACCCAGTGCAAATCTTAACATCTTTAAGTTTGCCACGTCCAGCTCTGACTCTTGCCTTTTTGTCAGTGCCACCGTCTCCAATCCATATAACATAGCTGGTCTCACTACCCTCTTGTAGACCTTCCCTATCACTCTTACTGGTACCTGTCTTTCCCAAATCACTCCTGACACTCTTCTCCACCCATTCCACCCTGTCTGTACTCTCTTCTTCACCTCTCTTCGCACACTCACCATTACTCTGAACTGTTGATCCCAGGTACTTAAACTCCTCCACCTTCGCCACCTCTACTCCCTGCATCATCACCATTTATCTGTCCTCCTCCTCATTCACATGCATATATTCTGTCTTATGTCCTTTAATTTCTGAGTCCCTTATTTTCTTTGCCAGAGGTTTTAAATATAATGCAAATACCAAAAGAGAGAACAACCCTGCCTTGTTCCTCTGCTCAAGCAGAGGTGATCAGCGAGGACTCCACCTGCTTTAATTTTCACCTCATATATCTTCCTAATCATCCTTTTATCAGGGAATGCAAATGTTTCCATTGCTCTGCTCATAAAGTCTCAGCTTACTCTGCCAAATGCTTTCTCTGCATCAGCAACAGTAGTATATTGCTGCCCTTTGGATGATCAGTGTTCTGTTGATGTCGTCAGATGTTTGCCTCCCTCCACAAAAATGCATAGATCCATAACTGTCAATTTTGGCATCACTTTTTTTTTTTGCCATTATAGACATAAACACTTTATAATCACGGTTTAGTATTGAAATGGGCCTGAATGAAGTTGGATCTGATGGATCTTTATCCTCGTTTGGTATTACAGCTACCACTGCTTTCTTCCAGGATATTGGTATTTTTCCTCCTCTTAAAATACTGTTAAAACCTTCCACATAAAGATCAGTTTTTCCTTCCTAGCTTTCAAACTTCCACAGGAGTGTACTATCTGTTCCTGGGAACTTTGCTGTAGATTGATTATATATCCATCACCATTTTTTATCTCATCTCCTCCTATCCTAACCGTTAGTAATTGAGCCTCCTCTACCTCTATCCTTGGCATATTTAATTCTTCCATAAACATTTCCACTTGTACCTTTTCTTGATTTCCATATTTCTCTGCTTTGTACAGACTTTCATAGAATTCCCTAAATATTTCTAATACTTCTAGAGGATCCCTTGTTATAGGCTCCCTTAATTTGGTGACAGCCCTTCTACTTTCTGTTGCCTAAGTCATCATGCTAAAAGCATTTGTGCTGTAGTATTGTCAAAAACAGTTGCTTAACAGCAGTCTTTTTCTAAACTCATGCATATTATTGAGGTGTAATACCTTATTTTCTGTTTAGCATTCTGCAGGTGCTCCTCTTGTTGTTCATTGAGATTCCCCTTATTTTGCAGTACTTTAACATTTCAGTACCTCTAAATAATTCTTGTTGCTACTAATCCATGTCTCCCTTTCTTTTATTTCCACCCTTTTTCTAATCTCCAGTTTAGTTTTATCCCACTCCCTAGCTATGTTTTCAGAAGAAATTTCTATCTTCTCAAATAGCTTCTAAATAATTTCCATTACCCACTCCTTAAGTTCCTCTCTCTCTCCAGAAGATAAGTGGGGAAGTGCCAGATCAGTGTCTCAGTTTTCATTACCCCTTGTTTTTATTTTAGTTTTTATTGGCACATGATCTGAAATAGTTATTGGGTGGGTATCAAGACCTTTGAATATAAATACAGATATTCCTATGAAATGTAAATTCTTTCTAGCCTAGCCCAGTTTTTGTATCTTGAGGAGTAATATGTGCATTCACTCTGAATGTCTAGTACTGAAGTCATGTCTTCCATGCCAAATATTTCCATAAATTTCTTTAAAAATCTACCCTCCTGTGTTATAGTTCTCTTCTGCCCCCCCAGACCTCTTCACTATTGCAAATCAAACTCCAGACCCCACCTACAAGTAATATTCCTTGCTGAAAGCTGATTATATCTCCCAGAATTTTCTTAGACTCCATTTTAGCAGGTTTCTATGGAATATAAATACATGCCAGTACAATCCTCCTCCCTTGGCAGTAGCCACTTAATACTACAGATATACCATTATTGTCTTTATCTTCTTCTATTACTAATGGACCTCCTGTTGCAATTAATATAAGTACTCCTCTCTTCCTTTGCCCCAGGTACTCTGCTGAATAACCATCCTGAAAACCTTTCTTTATTGAATTTACATGTTCAGTTCTTTCCAAGTGTCTCCCCTGTAGCATAGCTATTTGCACTCTACATTTTTAATATAGTTTGCTACTCTTTCTTTTTTGTATTTACCCGTGAGACCATTAACGGTTAAAGACATTACAGAAAGCATCATATTCTTGAGAGGTAATTATTCCCACTTTTTATGTATAACTTTTTTTTTTGTTAAATGTCTACTTTCAGCTTTTGTGTTACATGCATGTACTGTTTGACAGGTTAAACTTTTATACAGTTATTTCTCATCATCTCCATTTGGGCCTATGTCACATCTTGCAGAACTTTTTGTTTTATTGAAAATCCTCAAACAAAACTACACACACCCATGCAATACCCCCCCCCAAAATTAAAACTATTAACTGTATAGTAGCATACAAAGCTATTTACAACTATTTACATCTTCAAATATTGAAATTTTGCCCTCCTAATAGGAACAAATATTCCAAACTGACAGCCTCATGCACACATTCAAGCTAACCTAAAAGAAAGGTTATCCATGCTAAGATGCATGGTATAGCCTGTGGGTTCTATTAGGTGCTGTCTGGTTTTGTCTCATCTTTATAGCGCTGTCAACTTGGAAAAGAATGATTTCAGAAAACATTTTCTCCAAACCATTTCTCTATCAGATTGTCTGCTAGAGACATGAGAACATGACACAAAGCTGTTTACTAAAAATAAGCCTTATAATATTCAATGTTTTTTTATTTACTTGCTTTCCTCTTAAAATTTGTTACTAGATTAAGCTGATGGCTATAACACAGTCATTCTTCTATGCAAGAATGAGAAAAAGCACACTCCTTTTTCTTTTGTCATGCTCTTTTAACCAGCTCTTTTTTATATTGCAGTGTTTGCATTGCTTAAAAATGAAGGAGAAAGAAACAAAAAGAAAAGCAGGAAGGGTTCAGTCCTGGGTCCTCTCCTGTTTGGTATCTACTTCTCTGAAGTGCAGGCCAACACAGAAGGTCTTTGGCTAACAAAGTTCGCAGATGACTGCAAACTAGGAGCCATAATCGAAACTCCTAACAATGTGGACAAACTACAAAAGGGCCTCACTGAGACAGATACCTGGTGTCAACGCCATGGCCTGAAGCTCAATGCCAAAAAGTGTATTGTCATCCTCTTTGGTAAAAACTCTGTACCCATGAACTACCACATAGCTGGTAGTCTACTTAATGCTGAAAATGTGATGAGACACCTTGGGACACAGGTGGACAGTAGTCTCTCCTTTGATAATCACATTGCCACAGTGGTCAGGAAATCCTTCTACGTGGCTCATCTCATCACAAAAGGATTCTCATCCAGAAAAAAAGAGGTCATTGTTCCCCTCTACTCATCACTCATTAGACCCATTATAGAGTACAACGCCCCTTTTGGTATGTACCTCACAAGACATCTACAACAACTGGAAAGACCACAGAAATACCTCACAAAGAGGATTACTGGCCTCAAACAGATGCCCTATGCAGACCGTCTCAAAAAGCTATAGCTTTACTCCATCGCATATCGCCTACTCAGGGGCGATCTCTGCCTAACATACAAAGCTATGTCAAACCCAGAGCTGTTGCACATGCTCCACTTAAAGAAATCCCAATCCCTCCGAGCTGCACGCTCTAGGGACCTTAACCTTGTCACCACAATAAACAGAACATGCTGGAGGGATAGATTCCTGTCCCAGAGACTTCCCATACTCTGGAACAGACTACCTATCTATGTTAAACAGGGCTCCTCATTAGCACTCTTCAAGAAAAATCTTGATGATTGGATGGGAAATGGGAAATTCACCCCGGGGATCACTTCTGTGGCTCTGCTCGACAGGGGCACAGGAAAATAATTTTCTTGGGTGGCGAATGCCAGGGTACATTTTTGGCTAGGCTTGTATGGGCCCTAGGGCCGATAGCCTAGTACCTACCTATGAACCTATTTACATAAAATAACTGAAAAAAAAAAACTTTATAACATGAAAAGAAAATCATGCACCATTTAAATAGTACTATTAAGAAAAAAATATTTTAGTTAGTTGACCTTCTCCCCACCACCCTACCCAGAGTATTTTTCCAAACATTAATGACATGAAGTAGGGCATATGCTTTAGCATCCCCTACAAGTTTAACAAAGTCCAAAAAAGTCTAATATTTCCATATGTTCTTCTACTCCTGTTCATCTCCTTCTCCCAAACCCTGTCTATACTTCATTTTTAACGTACTCTCGATTCTTCTTGTCAAACTCTTGTACTTTTCCCCCCTCTCTCAAGCATTTTCCTTTGAAATAGTGGGCAAGGACGGTTTCAGTGGCAGTGTCTCTCAGTGGTCCCTATTACCAGAAGAATAGGAAGCAGAAACATCTTTTCTGTTTCATGGCTCACCTTTCTGTTTGACAAACTTTTGTATTTCTTCCTTAGCTTGTACTACTTCAAAAATGATTTTATGCTTTCAGGAAAAAATATTTTGAAGATAGCTGGGTGCAACAGTTTGAATTTCACATCTGTTTCTTGACATTCCCTGAATAATGGGATAAATTTACTCCTCTTCTGTCTGATGTACAGTGAGTAGTCATTCTCCACAAATACACTGCCTCCCACTTTTATATTTTGCTCTTCTGCCACAGTTTTGTCAGAATCAAGTCATTCTGCAGGTAAGATTGCATCTTTACTATTAACAGTCTAGGTTGTTTTCTCATAGCCAGGTTTGGAGCATCACATGATGTGCCCTTTCAGTTAACAACTCCTGTTGTGGAATACCAGTCCAGTTGCTTATTTGTGCTTTCATAAAATGAATGCAGTCTGTTCCTTCGAGCTTCACAGATTCAGCAGGAAAATCTCAGGTTTTTCCTATGTGCTCTGTCCTTTATTTTTTGAAACCTCTCTTCTTATGCAGTGTTATATTCAGCCAGCCTTTTCTTCATTTCAACCTGAATTTTGCAGTTTTTATCACCTTATCTGAATGTCTTTTTCGTTAAAATTTCTTTCATTTGTTCCAGCCTTTTAGTGTACGAGTTGATTTGCTCCATTAGCGTTTCATTTGTTTTAGTCAGTTCTGTGCAGTTGCCTTACACTTTCCTCTAGGCTACTGGAAGTCATGTCTGGAGCTTGCACTGCTTTTTGCTGAACAGCTGCAGTACTTTTCCCAGTCGGTGTTTTTACTTCACCTTTTGTAGCTGATTTTCCCTCAGGTCTTCTATTTCTTTTTTCCTGGCATCCAGGCAGTGTACTTACTTGCCAGTTACTGAAATTTACCCAGAAATATAGGTCCACTGGCTTTCTTTAAGTTTCTGCTTTCACACTGGGAAAGCTAGAATTAAGCTGTTACGCAGTGTGCAGCCATCTTGGAAGTCTGCCACTCTTTTAGTACATTACCATGCTTTAGTCTTTAGGTTTCACTGTCAAAGGACGGATAACTGAGTTTACTTGGTAGTGAGTTTCCCCACTTAAGTGGTGTGTATTTGTTGTTTCAAATTCCAGTATAAAACAATATCACCTTCTCTAGCATTTCAGGCAACAAATGTTTTTGTATCTGTGGCTTTATGTATTTTGAGGCACATCTTGTATTTCCTTTTTAAAGTATTCTCAGAAACTGTGGCAGTTATCACCAGCATTAAGAGAAGTGTCAGAAATTCTGCCTTATAAATGATCATTTCATCCAGTTGCATAATATTTGACTGACTTCTGTATTCACAAAAGTTAACCCAGCCGATGAGTATTATGCTGTTCTGCCCATTAGCAGAGCCTTCAGATGAAGTATATTCACCATTATTGACTGCTCTCTGTTTCACTGTGATGTCTTTCGTATAATTTTTGCAGTATTCTGTATAAGGGATCTCCTTCCTAGGATAGCCCACCGTCCGGCCAATATACCAAAGCCTCTAGGTCTTGTAGGCACTGTACATCATACACATGCTTCCCAAGCAGGGCATAGGGCATAAAGGTAAAGTACGGCTGCAAACACTCGGAACTACTTTGCTGCCTGTTCGAATGCCATTATCTAATGTCAGTCTGAATGATGATCTACTTTGCTGGTTACCAAGCCATTTTCCTCGTTGGGGGGGTTTCTCGCTCCTTTTCTCTATTTTATCTGGTATTTGTGTTCCTGTCATCCAGTAAGGAAACATATCAGTGTGGGATGTAGAGTCCCGATAAAGACATCATAACCAGTGTCTTGTGCTTGGTTGCTTTCCATGACCATGCACAAGCTGCGTCTGCCAAGCTTTTCTGTCTAAGACCCTACATAGTTGTTTATCCTTCTTGTCTGAATATCTTTGGAACCAGTGACTTGAACTGTTTGCTCAGGGTGCTATGACAGAATCCTCCTGTCCAGACGGCCTACTATCTTCCAAGAAGAGAGCCAGAAAGATTAGCCCTGATCCAGTTGCTGTCCAGCCTCCCCTGCATTTCTCTCTCTAAGCTAGAGAAAGTCCTGAACATCATTCAGTCCTTGGCTGTCATTCCTCTGCTGCAACCCCGTCGGAGGATGACATGGATTCAAATTCTCGCACGTCCTTGGTGGCTTTCCCAACACCTGTGTCTGATGTTGAGGGGGAATCTCTGCTGATAATATTTAAGGGACCAAGGGGGATTTTTCAGATTTAAGTAAGGGAGGAAATACCAACTACTACTACTGAACCTTGCTAAGGGTATGAATCTCCAAGGGTTTTTAAGGTGGATCTCACACAGAAAAAGAAGCAGAAAGCTAAACGTGTCCCCTGTCGTTAAAGATCCCTAAAATGAATGGCAGGATTTACTTAGGGTCTGTGTAATACTTTATTGGCCTTGAAGACTCCTCAAGGGGTGTCTGTCCTTGTCCCCCATAGCCTTCCACCCATATTAAGAGGCCTAGGGAATTAATAACCACCAAAGGTTCACATTGTCCTGGTACAGCCAAGGGTCATGTAGAAAACACTGCAAAATACTCCAAGGTAAAATGAACCACTTTAACTTGAGACTTATTAGAACAGTCAGTAAAACACAATACACCGTTTTAAACCCATATCCTAATCATTACTTAAAACTTGATTGGACATGTAATCAGTCAGTTAAACCATTTAAACAAGATTTTGAAAGTCTTTTCCAGCCCAGCTTACTTCCCTTGAAAAATGTCATTACAGGAGGACAGAATGTGAAGTTTTGGTGTGTACAAATTCATCTTAAAATCTTTGTGTACTATAATTAAATACAATTAAATAAAATATTTAGTATAAATACAATAAGAATATTAAATAATGTAATACATTCTTTGCAGCCTTAAACTAATTGGTGTACTTGTAGCCCGGAAAATACATTCATATCTTTGATGCTCTGATTTTAACATAGGAATAATAGAAGTGTGTTCATTCAGTCAGTGGAATGTGGTAGCATCTAAGTTTATTTGCCACACTTGACTCCCTGTATTCAGTTCTGGTTTCCCATTGACTACCTCTGACAGTCTGATTGACAATTTCCAAAATTCCAAAAACAACGTTTGTGAAACCTTGGCATACCAAAGAGTGTTTGTAAAGAACGTTGTTGTACTGTTTTCTAATGTCCTATAAATGCTGGTATGTTCTTTTAACTAATTTTCTCTGTTTTACCCACATAATATGCCAGACATTGCTTACACACATAGCTAACCAATCCCATGCTTTACAATTTCCTCTTACAAAAGTCACTTTAGTGTTGCAAAAATTTTTCAAAACTACACTTTCCTGACTTGTGATATAAGAATAAAAACTACATCTCCCATGTTTCATTGTACCAAAGTGTGGCTCCACCCTGTCACTCTCCAGTATTTTTTTAATGTTATTGTCTACTTTGTAAACAAAGTGGGGTCTAGGCCACGTCATCTGTTTTCAATATAGGGCAGTTCTTAATAATGATGTCTTTTACAAACGAACATGTGCCATTATATTTGATTGCCATCAAATTGTGAAAATCAACAGTATTAGTGTTGTGTGAAACACAATGCTGAACTTGCATTAGCATTTCCTAAGAGGGGGTGTATATTTAACCCCCTTCTCTTAACCAGTCGGCCTGAATTCCAAAGTCTTGGGTCCTGCGTCGGCTGTCTTCACCCCTTCCCTGACGTCAGGTCGTTAGGGGTATTAAGGAAGCAGCCAACGCCATTTTTTTTATTCTTTCTTGCTGCGCGGTGCCCGAAGCAGAAGCAGTTTACAAGTGCCGGTTGGCCTACTCCTGAGATTTTCAAGTTCGAATTTCAGATCCAAAGTCTTCTATAAAGCTAAGTACCTCGTTGGGGAAACTTTTTTCTTGCTCCAGAACCAATGTCAGAAAAAGTTAATAATTGTATTTCTTGTGGGGAGCAAATACCTCATAAGGACTTTCCTTCTTACTGTATTCCTTGCCTAGGCCCTGATCATAATTTTCTGGGTTGTCGGTTTTGTGCTAGATTTAACCAACGCACTATTAAGCGTCTGTATGATTATGCTTTAAACTACTTTGGACGCAGATTTAATTATCCAGAAATGACGTCGGAAAGCCATCCGACTACCGGAGTTCACAAAAAGCGCAAAGAAAAAGAAAGACAGCTGAGACCCAAAACTGACTAAGCTAAGCCAGTCGCCGGTTCGCTGGTTCTCAGGCGCTTTTGCAGCCCCTAACGACCGCTACTTTAGAGTCGCAGGCTGCTACCGACTCCCACGTGGAGTCGGCCATGCCGCTGGAAACTCAAAGTATTGGAGCCTCGGACGCTAATCCTTCAGATGGGTCCGGAGCCGCTGAGCAGGCACCGGCTTCTGAGGGTGTATTCAGACCCAAACACCTATACATTAAACCGACTTCAAAGGCAAAGACTAAAGCACCTTCAAAGGCAAAGAAGCAACTTCAATAGCGACGTGGACAGGCCTCCATGCCCAAAAAACAGATGCTCAAAATGGCCGAAGACTTGATTACCTTGATCAGGGGTTCCCATCACCCTCCTGATAAGAGGCCTAGGCAAGAGACTGACTATGAATCTTCAGATAAGGTTTCCATTTCTTCTTATTCCTCTTCTGATCAGGAATGTTCTTTTCCCCCCTATGAGAATTCTGATGCTGAAGAATCAGCTTCTCCTGAGGATTATTCTTTTGGGGAAACCTTACATACCATGAAGGGCACATTTCCACTGGGCGAGCCAAGATTTTTCAGAATCTAAAAAAAGGCTCAGGGATTTCCTGTTACTACCTCAGCACAAGCCACTAGCCATTGCTTCTGTGTTAGACATTGTAGATGTGTTTTTGGAGTCCAGCCTTACCCCTGACTCCTTACCTCCAGCTCCTGTTAAGCCTGACAGATATTACAGGGTTCCTGACTCACATAAATTCCTTTTTAAAAACCCTGCTGCAGACCCAGAAACTATTTCTCAGGGTCCCAAGGGTGTTAAGGCTTCTGCTGCAAGAAAACTTCCCCTTCTGATAGGGATTCTAGGGCACTGGATAGATGGGGAAAAAAGGTTTACACATCTGCTACCTTGGCTGTAAGGGCCTTAAACTGTCAGTTTCATATGCTCAAATATCAGCAACATGTCATGGCATTGCTTAAACAGACAATGTTAAATTCTGAATGTGCAGAAAACAAGGAAATGCAGGATATATTGCATGCAGCTTGTTAGTTAGTGTTTATATAAGCTTGTAGTTGGGACGGTTTATCCATTTACGGATTTTATATCCTTTTTGATCTAAATCTCTTTCTAGTTGTTGGGCGTTGGCCCCTGTTTTTCTTTGTGTTTAGCCGTTTGGCTTATTTGCCCTATCCTTAGCCGAGTTAGGCTTTTGCAGTTTTCTGCAATTATTTGTTAGCCAGTCAGGCTCTTAGCCGTTTGTTGGCTTTTTTCCGTTATATATCTTAGCCTGTTAGGCTTATTCTGTTTGCAACAGACTTTAGGAAGCTACAGTAAGCTGCCTTTTAGTACTTGTAGCCGGTTAGGCTTAGTTTCATTTACTGACAGGGTATTGTTTTTCCCTTGCTGACTTCTGTATTCTTGTCACTATGTCTGAGAAGGCAAAATCAGGGTTTAAAAGATGCCCTAAATGTAATCAGAAGATGTCGACAACTGATGGCCACTCTACATGTGTGTATTGCTTGGCTGAGGTCCATTTACAGGAGGTTTGCTCCATTTGTCATGGGTTCAGCTCTAGAGTTTTGGCTGAAAGGAAACGTAACCTAGTGGAGCGTGGATTGAGTGTCTGCTTTCCAATCAGACTTGGATTCTGCTCTGGGACAACCAAAACCACCTTCTCCAGCCTCTTCCACTAGTTGGGGTCCAAAGGGCTCTTTGTTTCTGAAATCTTCTAAGAATGCTCCTGTCTCGGCTCCATTTTCATCGGAACTGACCATGCAGGTAGTTGGTAGGAGCCAGTCCCCAGTCTTAGAACCGGTATCTCCTACCTTGAGATCCCTGATTCTGGGTTCACCGGCTCCGTTGGTGGTTTCCTCTCAGGCTTTCAAACTCTCTGATTCGGACGTGGATTGAGTGGTATGGAGAATTAGAGGATCCAGCGCTAGCTAAAATTCTGTCGGCTTCGACTCAAGCAGCTTCAGAACTGACAAAGTCCTCTTCTGTTCCTCCTCCAACTCTAATCAAGACATCGGAGCCAGTGGAGGCTGTTCAGTCATTCGTGGAACCGTTTGTACCAACAACCCTGATGTCCTCTGCTCCGGTGGCGGAATATGTGAGCCGACACACTCCTGTCGGTTCCGGGGGGAGGGGGGGTCAAACCGATACGTCGGTTCCGACTCTTCCACTTGGGGCTTCGGCACAGATGAGTTTGGCTCCTACCTCTGGCTCGGAGCCAGCGGTTCTAGTGCGGGAGGAGTCTTCTGTGTCTTCGGACCTGGGTGCTTCCTTGCATTGGAGCCATAGTGCCTTCGATGCCATGAGGAGGGCTTTGTCCCCTCCGGACTGCCACAACCTCTGATATGGCCACCTCCTCTCGAAAGGTGCCTGAATCTGTTCTGCTACAACAGATTCAACGTAAGCGTAGGGACCCAGAGTCTCAGGATGCCCCTTTGGGGGAACCCTGCTTTTCCGAGACCTCCCCAGAAATTCCAACTGAGGAGGTCCCTCGGAAGAGGCTATGTAAGAGGAGACATTTAGATTCCCCCCAGGAATCCATCATGCCGGACACCGATTTGGAGGAATCGGAAGGGTACCCCTCTGAGGATATCTCCTTTGGGGATATCCTTGAGCTCCTTAAGCAGAGGGGTGACTGGCAGCCCCTAAAACCCTACCGAGGACAAATTGGTGCTCCTGAAGGCTTGCACCTCTTGGGTGTCTCCGCCCTTCGATGAGTTGATGGATCTTTTGTCTCGAAGGGCGTGGGAGTCACCAGATTCTATGGAGCCTGTTCCTAGGAGGCTCAACCAATATATTTCAGCGCCTCAAGATAAGTCCTCCTTATCCAAATCCATACCTGTTGATGCCATGGTGATGGCTGCAGCCACTAAGAAAGATATGTCGGAGACTTCTACGTTTGTCCATCTTTCTAATAGAAAGTATAGGATCATGGACAGATACGGGAAGCACATGTTCAGTTCTGCGACCTTTGCCCTTCGGTCATTGAACTAGCTAACCCACTTCAAAAGGCTTCCGAGAGATCTCCTGAAGGAGCATGGAGATACTTTCCAGGTTGCAGTACCCAATTCAGCGGCGGACAAAGTGACGTCTCAGCTTGCTACCCTCAATTCCATTGTAAACTCTCCCATGCGCAACGTGTCTTACACAGCTGATGGAACGAGTAGGGCAGCGGGTACAGGAATTGCTTTGCAAAGACATTCCTGGATGTGCTTATGTTCTTTTGCAGAACCTTCCAAGTCGTCGTTTGTGAACGCCCCCTTCGATGGTTCTTTCTTGTTTGGACCAAAAGTTAGAGACCCTCACCAGATGTGAGCAAGACGGTAAGACTCTGCCATATGAGTCTGTTTTTCTACCCCTACTAGACCTTATCCCAAAGGTCAACAGGGAGGGAAAATGTTCCATAAGACCCAAGGAGCCTTTCCGAACTCTCAAGGTGAAGCCTCCTCCAGGGCAGAGGGGGAGGCAATGGTGGAAGACTATGCCCACGCAGCAGAGGAGGTCTGCAGAACCAGGGTGACAGGGATCAGTTCCTTGGGAAGCCCTGTCAGCGCTAATGAAAGGAGGCCCGACTGTCCTGCTCTAGTGGCAGTTAGGGGACCTTTGTCTTCGTACCTAGGCGCCTGGCTAAAAGTCTTAGAAGACCGATTGGTACAACACATTATATCCCGAGGATATTCCCTACCCTTTCTTTCACAACCCAGACCAACAAAAGGAATCCCAGGCATTCCACCCAGTCTACAGGATGTGGCATCCGTATAGGTCCAAAAACTATTGCAAAAAAAGAGTCATCCAGCCAGTCCCAGCAGACCAGCAAGGATCCGGAACTTACTCAAGATTCTTTATGCTACCAAAGAAGATGGGACTGGAGACCTATTTTGGACCTCAGCAGACTCAACAAATATGTGGTAAAGACAAAGTTCCGGATGGTCACGCTTCAGTCCATACTCCCATTCTTAGGGAGGGACAGTTGGATGTGCTGTATAGATCTCCAGGATGCGTACTACCATATCAAAATGGCCAGGCCATCCAGGGATCATCTGCGCTTCAGGCTTGGGAACCAGTCACTTCCAGTTTCGGGCCCTGTCCTTTGGTCTCACTACAGCCCCCAGCATGTTCACCAAATGTATGGCAGTGGTCATGGCTCACTTGAGACATTTAGGAATCTGGGTGTTTCCTTAGTTGGATGACGGTCTCCTTACCGCTCCCACCAGGCATCAACTTATTCGGGCAAGGGACACTGCCTTAGATCTATGCTTCCAGCTGGGTATTACTATAAATTCAGAAAAGTCTGCTTTATTGCCATCGCAGCATACAGTCTTTGTAGGAGCAGACTTAGACACGGTCAGCATGTCCCTGAAGCTCCCTCCAGAAAGAGTGATTACCCTTCGACAAATTGTGGATCTCCTGTCAAGACAAAAAGCACCAGCATCACAGATTCTCATGTTGCTCGGCACTATGGCAGCAGCAATTATTGCAGTACCCCTTGCGAGATCTCACATGTGCATTCTTCAGTGGCTGCTATTCACACAGTGGACATTTCAGGGCTTACTGATGAATCACCCAGTTCTGATTACCAACTCTTGCAAGGACGATCTTCAATGGTGGCTTGTGTCCGAGATGGTGACTATGGGACGTCCATTTGTCCTCCCGGCTCCAGTTGCGACAGTAACCACTGATGCCTCCCTGATCAGGTGGGGGGGGCATTATCAGGGAAGGACAGCCCAAGGTACATGGCAGGCTCACGAGGCTCGTTTGCACATAAACGTCCTGGAGATGAGAGCGGTTCTTTTAGTGTTGCAGTCCTTTCAAAACTCTCTTCCCCTAGGCACAATTGCGATCCAGGCAGATAACATGTCCGTAGTCTGGTACATAAACAAACAAGGAGGAACCAAATCTTGCCCCCTATGTCAAGAGGCTCTAAGATTATGGAAATGGGCAGAGTCCACCCAGCACTTTCTGATAGCAATGCACATCCCAGGGAAATCCACCGTGATAGCGGACAGACTCATCAGAGCTATTCTGTTGCCTCACGAGTGGTCTCTCAAGAACGAAACAGCGGAAATGGTTTTCCGCAGATCGGGACAGCCTTGCTGCGACCTTTTTGCCACCTCCACAAACACCAAGTGCATCAACTACTTTCCCCTGATTCCTCAACAGGGACAACCCCGAGGGACACAGTCATCCACGATTGCCCGCCCCCCCCCCAGGACTCCTTTATGCTTTCCCTCCATTTCCCGATTCCCAAAGTCTTACAGAAAGCCAGTTTTCTAGGCAGGACAATTATCCTGATAGCCCCATATTGGCCTCATCAAATTTGGTTCCCCTTCCTGAAGCCTCATCTACTGGAGGAGCCTTGGATCCTGGACCCAGTGCGGATCTGTTGACCCACTCATCATGAGCTCTTCACCCTTCTCTCCAGTCCATCAAACTGACCGTGGCTGCTCCAGTTCCCAGAATAGCCAGGTTCCAGAATTTATCAGAAGTGGCTCGACATATTCTCTTGTCACACATCTTCAACCAGGAAACTTTATCTCAGTAAGTGGAAAAGGTTTTCCATTTGGGCACAGCAAAATAACATTGACCCTTTCCTGGCATCCATTTTGGATATTTTGGAATTTCTAACAAAACTGTTTAGTGAAGGATTTGCAGCAGCAACCATTCGAGTCCAACTGGCTGCTATTTCTAATTTTCATATAGGTGCATCTGAAAATGGTATGTTTAATAAGTTGGCTAAGGCTTTTTTGAAAGGTACGATGCACTTAAAACCACCAATCAGAACTCCACTACTCCGTGGAACTTAAACCTAGTCCTGTCCAAGATTATTCTCCCACCCTTTGAACCTGCCTCCTCTTGTGAGCTGAAATATCTTTCTTGGTGGCCATTACATCAACACGCAGAATTTCGGAGTTGCAAATCCTTTCTATTAAGCAGCCGTACTTAATATTTCACAAATATAGGGTTTCCTGCAGAACTAATTTGTCGTTCTTACCGAGTGTGTGTTCAGAATTCACACTTAATCAGATGATTGAATTACCCGTTTTCTTTCCCAATCATTCAAATCATTTGGAATATATGCTTCACAAACTTGACGTTCATAGACAACTTTGCTTCTATTTGGACAGGACAAAAGACCATAGAAGGGCTGATTAGCTGTTTGTCTCCTTGGATTCTAAAAAAGGTGCACTGGTCTCCAAATCTACCTTGTCTAAATGGTTCTTTGATTGTATATCCTTTTACCGTGAAGCGGGTATTGCATTACTTGACAAAGTCAAGGCTCATTCTACAAGAGCGGTTTCTACTTCTGTAGCCTTCTTGACCAGGTTACCTATTGATTCAATTTGTGCAGCTACCACCTGGTCAAATCCACATACCTTTATATCTCACTACAAAGTGGACAAGGCATCTAGGGACAGAGCTCCATTTGGGTCTGCTGTCCTTAAGCAGGTACTCCCGTGAGCCACCCAAGATTGTGGTGCTGGGGATGCTACCCATCAGTAAGAATGAAGGAGAGATTGAACAACTTCACATAAAGAAGTTATGTACTTACCATAATGTTCCATGTAAGTTGTTCTTCTCACCTTCATTATTGCGACCCCCCCCCCCACCTACACCCATCCAATTTCTAGAAGTTCAAGAGATTCTATCTTGGTTTTGGTTCTCCTGAGGAGTTTCCACTCTCAGTGGTCTGTATGATTTCCTTGAAATCTGGGGTAGGTTTTACGCTAGTTGGCAGCAAACATGATCTGGGGAATGTAGTGGTGCATTGTGGGATAGGGCTTTGGCCTCGAGCTGTTAGAGACCTCAAGCTTTGCAAATTGGCCAACTCTGAGCCGAGGATCTGCTCCAAACACATCAGTAATAATGAAGATGAGAAGAACAACTCACATGGAACGTTATGGTAAGTACATAACGTTATTTCCTCTATTTACAGAAAGAGTACTTTTTCCAAATTGTGTCTTTACTGTAATAGTTCACACCCATCACTTTGTAAAAGGAACCTAATTAAAGTTTGTAAGAGCACCCAGGAGGGTATCCAGTAACAACTTGTTTTTTGAAAAACTGGAAAGAATGAAAAGTATGATGTATGATGTGAGAGTGTTCAATCTCGCCGTTTGTTCTTACACATGGGTTCGGAGCCGATCCTCGGCTCCGAGTCAGCCGCTTAGCAAAGCTCTGTATCGAGAAGAAGCTCAAGACCAACCTATCTCCCACAATTCCCTCTGCCCTTACCTCAGATCTAGTTAGCCGCTGCAACGTTCACATCATTTTCGATGAGCTCAGACCAACTGGCAGATAAGATACCCTTTTTTCTAGGATTCTTAGAAAACTCTTTAGTATTTCGAATTTGAGATTATTAGTGTGTGTGTGTGTGTGTGTGTGTGTGTGTGTGTGTGTGTGTGTGTGTGTGTGTGTGTGCGTGAGTCAGGGGTTCCTTAACTTTCTATATATGTAGTATATAGATTTTTAGTGAGGTTTCCCTAGGGGCCTACCCCACCCACTAATTCTACTGGATTTGACTGAATCATAATAGCCTTTTTTGATTGCTATTGGCTTTGTTAGAGTTGAATAAACACTAGTATAACCTGTCGGTACCATCCTTAGTGTTTTTGACTGTGACTGCTTTTCAAGTTTGTTCAGGCTTTGACAAAATTATCTGATTTGACTGTTTTTTTGCTTAAATATGTCTGAAAAAGCAAAGTCAGGGTTCAAAAGGTGCCAATGTGGACAGAAAATGTCTGTCACAGATAACCATAGCTCCTGTTTCTACTGTCTTGGCCCTCTCCATCTGCAGGAAGACTGCTCTATTTGTCATTTTTTCAGTGGAAGGGTCATGACAGATAGGCGCAGGAAGCTGATGGACAGGGGCCTTTTGAAGCCTGCCTTTCAAGAGGCTCTTGATAAATCAGACCAGGCATCTAAATCCTCGAAGGAGTCGAAGACGTCGGAGCCCATGTCATCGGCTCCGAGCTCTTCATTTAAGGTTCGTTCACCGGTTCCACAGACTTCGGGGCCGAGTGTCGAACTCCTGTCTGTCACCGAGCCTCGAGTCTTGGAACCGGTGACGGAGCTTCCACCTCCTGTGCTTTTGAGGTCGGCTCAGTCTTCGATTCCTTCGACTCGTTCTTCCAAACCCCTCTCTGACTCCAACATAGATCGTGTGGTGCAGAAGTTAATGGAGAATACGGCCTTGTCCAAACTCATCTCAGTCTCCTCCCAGTTGGTGTCGAGACTTGAAGGCCTTCCTTTAGCTCCATCTGTTCCTCCTCCGAGGCCTGTTCAGCCTTCGGAGCCGGGAGAGGCTGATCTGATGATCGTGGAGCCCTCGGTGCCGGAGCCGTCTTTCTCTCGGTCGGCACCGTTCATCTCGACTCCGGATCCATTACCGGAATCGCAGAGCCGACGATCTATCCTTGGTTCCGGGACCGAGAGTCGAACCGATGTTTCGGTTCCGACTCTCCCTCTCGGTGCCTCGGCACGGATCACTTTGGCTCCATCCTCGGGGTCGATGCCCTCGGCCCCCGCCTCGGGGATCCCTCCACCTTCTTCGGAACCGGGGATTCCTCGACTCGGGGCCCGGGGGCCTTCGACCTTATTAGGAAGGTGTTGTCTACTCAGACAACCACTTCAGCAGAGACGGCTTCTCCCTCCCATAAAGGCCCATTATCCTCTTCTGCACCTACGGCTACTCAAAAGCGTCGAGCACCAGTGTCTCAGCTGCTCCCAGAGGGAGCCCCCTCTTCCTCGGAGGCTTCATCGGATGCCCCCCGCGGAAGTCCCGAGGAAAAGATTGTGTAAGAGGAGGCACTTGGATTCTCCACAAGAGTCCTTAACATTGGACACTGACTTGGATGAGTCAGAAGGGTCCCCAAAATCACCCTCAGAGGATGTCTCCTTTTCTGACATCCTGGAGATCCTAAAACAGAGAGGTGATTGGCAAGCCCTACCCCCTTCTGAGGATGAGTCAGTCTTGCTGAAGGCATTTGGTGCTCGCCCTTCCTCCTCCTGGGTCATTCCGCCCTTCGATGAGTTGATGGATTTGATTGCTCGAAGGGCGTGGGAGACACCTGACACAGTGGAGCCAGTCCCTAGAAAGCCTAATAAATATATTACGGCCCCTCAAGACAAGGCATACCTCACAAAGGGAGTTCCAGTGGACGCTATGGTGGTGGCAGCTGCCACTAAAAAGGAGATGTCTGAATCTTCCTCATCTGTCCATCCGCCTAACAGAGATTCTAGGACTATGGACAGGTATGGGAAGCACATTTTTAGTTCAGCGACTTTTTCCATGCGATCGCTGAACTATTCTATTTGACACATTTCACACGTTTACAGAGGGATCTAGTCAAAGAGTTGGGAGATACCCTCCAGGGTACTACAGATGCTGCTGTCGCGGAAAAGGTTACAGCACAGCTCAATACCCTTACATCAATTGTGAACTCGTCCATGAGGCTCATCTCATATGCAGCCGAAGGATCGAGTAGGGCTGCGGCTTCAGCGATTGCTCTTCGTAGACAATCCTGGATGCGCTTATGCTCCTTTGCGGAAGCCTTCAAGTCTTCCTTTACTAACGCCCCATTTGATGGTGCCACTCTCTTTGGCTCCAAAGTAAAGGAGACCCTTACCCTGTGTGAGCAAGAGGGAAAGACTCTGTCTGCTGTCGGAGTCCGTTTTTCCACCCCATCTAGACCGTACCCCAAAGGGCAATGAGGTGGAAAAATGTGGTTTTGAAAACCCCAGGGTTCTTTCCCAGGCACACAGGGTGATGCCCCCTCCAGAGGCAGAGGGGGGGCAGAAGTGGAAGACATCGCCCTGGTGGCAGAGGGGGTCCGCAAAACCAAGGTGACAGGGATACGCTCCCTGGGAAACCTTTCCAGCACTCCTGAAGGGAGGCCCGACTGTCCTGCTCTGGAGGCAGTCAGGGGTCGCTTAGCTTTATACCCTCAGGCCTGGCAAAGTCTTACCTCAGACAAATGGGTAAAAAGCATTATTACCAGAGGCTACAAAATTCCATTTCTATTTCCCCCGTTACCGCAGAAAAGATTCCCAGATGTACCGCCCCATCTGCAAGAACCTGCAGCTATAGAAATTTCAAAGCTGCTAGAAAAAAAGAGTCATCCAACCAGTCCAGGGGACTGGAGGCCAATTCTGGACCTAAGCAATCTCAATACCTTCGTCAAGAAAGAAAAGTTCCGGATGGTCACGCTTCAATCGATCCTTCCATTCTTACAGAAGGATGACTGGATGTGCTCAATAGATCTCAAGGACGCATACTACCACATCAAAATGGCCAGTGTGTCCAGGGTCACTTGCGCTTCAGGCTGGGAGCCAGTCACTTTCAGTTTCGGGCCCTGCCCTTTGGTCTAACCTCAGCCCCCAGGGTTTTCACCAAATGCATGGCAGTGGTAGCGTCACACTTGAGACGCCTAGGATTCCAGGTGTTTCCGTATCTGGACGACTGGCTCCTTACTGCCACCACCGAGCATCGACTGATACAGGCCAGGGATTACACACTCGAACTTTGTGTTCAACTCGGAATTTCCATAAATTTCGAAAAATCTGCATTACAACCGTCACAGCATATCTCATTCATAGGAGCAGATTTGGATACCCGTTGCTTGATTCTAAGACTTCCCTCAGAAAGAATAGCCTCTCTACAAAATCACATATCTCTACTCCTGTTGTCCAAGAAATCCCCGGCCAAACTGGTTCTAAAAGTTTTGGGTCTCATGTCGGCTTCCCTCATTGCAATACCCTTGAAGACTGCACATGAGAGTTCTTCAATGGCTGCTGTTCGCACAATGGTCGTTCCAACAGTTACCGCTGACACACGAAATTCACATCACGAACATCTGCAAAACACACCTATCTTGGTGGCTACAGAATTGCATTCTCACCGGCGGCCGACCGTTTGTGCTACCCACTCCAACAGCTACGGTGACCACAGACGCTTCCCTGATAGGGTGGGGGGCATCTTTCAGGGACAGACAGTCCAAGGCGAATGGACCAATCTAGAGTACAACCTGCACATCAATGTTCTGGAGATGAGGGCAGTGTTCCTAGCGTTGCAACACTTTTCTCCCCTTCTACCTCTAGGGACCATTGCAGTTCAAATGGACAACATGTCCGTAGTCTGGTACATAAACAAGCAAGGAGGAACCAAATCTTACCAGTTGTGCAGCGAGGCCATGAGAATTTGGCAATGGGCAGAGTCCACGGGTCGCTTTCTGATAGCAACGCACATCCCGGGATTATCCAACGTCATAGCGGACAGGTTGAGCAGAGCCATCCTGTTACCTCACGAGTGGTCCCTCAAACAGACAATAGCGGACATGATATTCTGCAAGTGGGGCCAGCCTTGCTGCGATCTGTTTGCGTCTCCAATGAACGCCAAATGCAGAAGCTACTTCGCCCTATTACCCCCGCCAGGGGAAGTCCCCAGGGACGCTCTGATTCACGATTGGCCCCCGGGTCTCCTGTACGCCTTCCCTCCTATACCTCTGATACCAAGATTTCTGCAGAAAGCCAAGAATCTGGAAAGGACTGTGATTCTCATTGCCCCATTCTGGCCTCATCAAATTTGGTTTCCCTTTCTTCAAGCACACCAAATGCGGGAGCCCTGGATCCTGGACCCGGAGCCAGATCTACTGACCCATTCGTCAGGGGCTCCTCACCCGTCGCTTCTGTCCCTCAGACTAGCAGCTTGGCTGCTCCACTTCCCTTCTTAGCCAGGTCTGATCTTCTTTCTCCTGTGGTTCAGAATATTCTAGTAGGTTCTCATAAAGCTTCCACTACAAAAATTTACACTAGTAAGTGGAAGTGTTTTGTATACTGGGCAACTGCACAACATTTAGATCCCTTAATAGCCCCACTAAACAAAGTTTTAGAGTTTCTATCCATGCTATTTCATCAAGGAGCTTCTCCTGCCACCTTGAGGGTTCAATTGGCTGCTATTTCAAACTTTCATGTAGGAGAAAATGGAGCGCCTATTATGACTCATAGGCTTTGTAAGGCTTTTCTAAAAGGGTCTTTTCATATTAGACCACCAGTCAGGTTTCCTACAGCTCTGTGGAATCTAAACCTCCTGTTATCCCAACTAATGCTACCACCCTTTGAACCAGCCTCGTCCTGTTCTTTAAAGTTCTTGTCATGGAAAACTCTCTTTCTAGTAGCTATCACTTCAGCTAGACGAGTGTCAG
This sequence comes from Protopterus annectens, assembly GCF_019279795.1. Classification (NCBI taxonomy): domain Eukaryota; kingdom Metazoa; phylum Chordata; order Ceratodontiformes; family Protopteridae; genus Protopterus; species Protopterus annectens. The sequence goes on along the minus strand of NC_056730.1, from coordinate 704,936,025 downwards.
AACTTCAAGCTCTTTCCATTAAGCACCCATATTTGATCTTTCACCCTGATAGGGTATCCCTACGCACCAACCCGTCCTTTCTTCCCAAGGTTTGTTCAGTCAACAACATTAATCAGTCCATTGAACTCCCCACATTTTTCAAGAACCATTCCAATAAGCTGGAATATATGTTACACCAGTTGGATGTTCATAGATAACTCAGATTCTACTTAGAACAAAGGATCACAGAAAAGCAGACCAACTTTTTATAGCCTTTGCGGACAGCAGAAAGGGCATGGCAGTGACAAAGCGTACCCTCTCCAAATGGCTATCTGATTGTATTACTTTTGTTTATACTGCTACTGAGCAGAGTTTGCCTGCCAAACCAAAAGGACATTGTACTAGATCAGTATCTACATCCCTGGCTCATGCGGCCCGCCTACCTTTAGATACTATTTGTGCGGCCGCCACTTGGTCTAAACCACATACGTTCATCACTCATTACAAAGTGGATAGGATTTCCAGGGACAGGGCAACCTTTGGTTCCACTGTGCTCAGGAACGTTCTTCCGTGAGTCTCTCAGGGTCACGGAGCTAGGGATGCTATCCATGTGTAAGAACAAACGGCGAGATTGAACACTCACATAAAGAAGTTATGTCCTTAACTTTCCATGTGGAGTGTTCATCTCTCCTTTGTTCTTACATTCCCACCCTCAGGTCAGGAAGAACGTCCAGTTTAGAGGTCTGGTTTGGTTCTCCCGCTTCTGATTTCTCTCTGCTGTTACTGCTGGTTTCAGCTACGCCTTGGTATGTATGTTTGTATGTTTTCATTCCCGTTGGGATCTGGTATTGTTTTGCAAACTAGATCTGAGGTAAGGGCAGAGGGAATTGTGGGAGATAGGTTGGTCTCGAGCTTCTTCTCTATACAGAGCTTTGCTAAGCGGCCGACTCGGAGCCGAGGATCGGCTCCAAACCCATGTGTAAGAACAAAGGCGAGATGAACACTCCACATGGAACGTTATGGTAAGGACATAACTTCTTTTTTTGGAGAGAGGATACCCATAAGACTTATCCAATGTTTGTGATAAGTTTGTTGAGGGAAGGAGGGTGAAATATACACCCCTCCTAGGAAATGCTTTGTGTTTCACACAACAGTAATGTTGATTTTCGCAATTCGATGGCAGTCAAATATAATGGCATATGTTTGTCTGTAGAAGACTTCATTATTAAGAGCTGGCCTATATTGTAAACAGATGACTTGTTTCAAACAGCAAGACAAAGACCCCACTTTGTTTATAAAGTAGACAACATTAAAAAATACTGGAGAAGTGACATGGTGGAGCCACCTCTGGGTACAAGGAAATGTGGGAGATGTAGTTTTTGTTATTACATCACAAGGAAAGTGTAGTTTTGAAAAGTTATTGCAATAATAAAGTTAACTTTTGTAAGGAGAAATTTTGAAACCAAGGGATTGGTGTATTTAGCTATGTATAACAATATCATGCATACTACATGGGTAAAACGGAGAGAAAAGTTAGTTAAAAGAATGTATGAGCACTTGTATGATATTAGAAAACAGAACACAAACTATGCTCTTTACAAACACACTCTGGTATGCCAAGGTTCCACAAACCTTGTGTTTGGAATGAGAAATTGTTAATCAGGGTGTCAGAGGTGGTCATTGGGAGAACTGGATTGAATACAGAGTTAAAGTTGCAAATACACTTACATGCTGCCATATTTCCTGGATTGAATGAACACACTTCTATTGTTTCTGTATTTAAAAATGACACAAAGCAAAGTTATGAATTTATTTTCTGGGCTAAAGTAATTTTTTTTAATATTATGCTATTTATACTCCATTGTATTTTATTTCATTTTATTTAGTTGTACAATACTAAGATTTTAAGATGAATTTTTACCCACCAAAACTTCACATTGTGTCCTTTTCAAGTAAAGTGGGTTGGAAAAAGCTTTTAAAGTCTTGTTTAAATGGTTTAATTGATTAATTACCTATCCAAACATGTTTTAGTAATGGTTAGGCTATAGGTTTAATGTGGTGTATTGTGTTTTACTGACTGTTCTGATGAAGTCCAAAGTTTCTGGGATGAAAGAGCTTAATATTTTTAAATAAAGTGGTTCATTTTACCTCTGAGTATTTTGCAGTGTTTTCTACATGACCCTTGGCTGTCTCTGGATGACATAAACCTTCTTTTGTGGTTAATAGTTATTTTCAAGGTTGCACAGTATAAACACACTTTCTCTGGTACTAGCCCTAGGGAAATGGATTCCTCAAGATATGGTCTTGATTTCTGGAGAAGAATCCCTTGCTTATTCTGTCCATATTCCTTCCCTGCTGGACTGTGGTTCTGAGGAAGAGGATTCTTTCAGGCCAGATTCCCCTTTGAAAGAGTTATCCTTTGGGGGATGCTGTTACCCTCATGAATGGAGTATTTTAAGTGAGACTGTTTCCTGGTCTCTCGGCATTTAGAAGCAACATTATGAGCTCCTTCAAATGGAGTCTCCCAAACTAACAGCTGTCCCTCCTGTTTTGGCAGCCCTTTTGAACACTTTTTCTGCTGTCTCAGTCACTGCTGACTCTCCGCCTCCAGCACCCAAGAAACCTGACAGATTCTACCAGCTGCCTCAGGACTGCAAGTGTTTTGTAGAAGTGCCCTTCTGCTGATTCTTCAGTGGTCTCAGTTTTTTCTGATAAACTTTCTAAGCTGTTGCCATCTATTAAGGTCCTTCCTTCAGATAAGGATAGTTGAGCCATGGGAAAGTTAGGCAAGAAAGTTTATACTGCTGACACCCTGTCTTTTAGGGCCATTAATTACCAGACCCATATGACCAGATATGTTTTGGCCCTCTTTCCAGGTATCTAAGCTGGTGTCTGACCTTTCTGATTTTGATGAGAAGACTTCTGCCCTTTCCCCTGATGGTATTCACTTCTCAAGTTGCCCATTGCTCAAAGTGGAGCTATGATGTAGTCAGTGCCTCTTCCAGGGCTGCTGCCCTTGGTTCAGTGATGAGGTGATTTTCTTGCCTTCGTCTTCGGGCTTTACCTGATATTACGGCCAAGCTTTTTCTGAATAACAAAAATATTTTTGGGACAGCTGGTGCTGACTTAAGTCCCTTCAGGAAAAGGGTAAAACCTTGCAGGAACTCAAACATATTTTTGTCTCCCCTATCCTCAAATTCTAAATAAACTGCTCGTCTGAGTCTGCCTTTGTTCATAGTCTCTTCCTCCTCTTAATGGTGAGAAGGGTTCTAGTAGTGGTGCTTTTGCTAAGTCTATTCAGACAACTCCTAAGAATCCTTCTTTTCCAGACTAGCCTGTTTCTATTTGACTTTTGGACATCCCTTCCACTTAGCCATGTCCCCTTGTCTCTCCACCTTTGCTCTTCCAAAGTGGCATCAGATCACCTCAGACTTCTAGGGTGCTGTCCTTTATCTATCACAAATATTTCATGGTTTAGAAATCCCCCCCCCCTTTTTCAATCATTCCTCAACCTTCTTGAGAACAGCTTCCTCATTTTCTCGAGGTTCTGCAATCCTTTTTGGATAAGGGCACCATTCAGCTCATTCCAACAAACCAGATGAGAAAGGGGTTTTACTCCAGAATGTTTTTGATTTCTAAGAAGATTGCTACATGGAGAATAATTCTGGATCTTTCTCTCCTCAATACTTTGTCAAGGTCCCTTCTTTCCAGATGTTGTTGTCTCTTTAGACCTTGATGAGCTTCGTGTTTCACTGTTGCAGTCTTCACATTTGGGTTATCCATGCCAGGGAAGCCCTCAGTCGGCCCAAATACCAGAGGCTTAGTATTTCAGCATCGGTTGTCGTCACTCCGGGACTGACATCAGGTTGTCAGTAGCATAAAAAATGGAAGCCAACGCCATTACATCAGTCAGTCTTGCCGAGGAGCCCGAAGCAGAAGCAGTTCACACAGGGGCCGGTCAACCGCTACCTGAGTTTTCTTTTTCCAAATTGAAGTTGAAGTCTGCTAAAGCTAAGTACCCCATTGGGGATCCTTTTTTCTTGCTCTAACCAATGTCAGAAAAAGCGAACAATTGTCTCACCTGTGGAAGCAAGTACCACACAGAGACTTTCATTCTTACTGCGTCACTTGCTTAGGCCCAGACCACGACATCCCCCGCTCTCGCTTTTGTGCTTTGTTCAGTGCCAGAACTATACGTCGTCAGGCCCTTATTGTAGCTAGATATTTTCGCTCTCAGTTCTCGAATTCCGATATGGCTTAGGTAAGCCATCTGACAGCAGATCTTCCGAAAAAACGTAAGGATAAAGACAGAGACAGACGGCACAGATCCAAAACTACCGACAATGCTTCCGTTAAGCTAGTCGTCAGTTCTCTGGTCCTCAGTGAGGTGCTTACGCAGCCCCTGATGCCCGCTTCTATGGATTTCGCAGGCCACTACTGAGACCCTTCCGGAGTTCGGTATGCCAAAAGACTCTTCATCGACTAAGGATCCTGTGGATGTCTCTACCTTGGATGGGTCCAGAGCTGCTGAGCAGGCACTGGCTTCCAAGGAATTACTTTGCACTGCCTATTCTCGACACAGACCGACTTCTTTCGCATCTAGCATTCTTTCAAAAACTACCGAGTTTCTAAGGTCCAAGGTGTGACCCACACCCAAGAAACTGATGACCCAATCTCAGACACCTGCTTCCTTGCCTCAGTCTCAAATGCGTAAAATGACGGAAGACCTTATAATGCTGATCAGGGGAATCCAAGCTACCCCTCCCAAAAGAAAGAGATTTGTCCCCAATAGGTTTTTCTGAACAGGAGTCCGATGACTCTGATGCATCTGAATATGAAGACATGCAACCCCTCTGTATATGAGGTTTCTGAAGCAGAGGAATCCATTCCTTCAGCCTCTCCACCCGAGGACTGTTCCTGTGGGGAAACCCTACATACTTTAAGGGAACATTTCCAATGAGAATGTCAGGACTACCCTCAGTCTAAGAAGAGACTCAGGGAATTCTTAGATCTTCCACAGCACAGATCTCTGGCCATTCCTCCTGTCCTGGATGTTGAGGATGATGTTTTTATGGAATATAGTTTGACTCCTGAGACCCTCCTTCCTGCTCCCAGGAAACCTGACAGGTACTGTAGAGTCCCTGACAATCACACATTTCTTTTCAGAAATCCTACTGCAGACCCTGAGGTTATTTCTCAAGGGCCTAAAGGAATTTAAGCATCTTCTGCTAAGAATCCCACCCCCTCAGATAGGGATTCCTGAGCATTAGACAGATGGGGTAAAAAAGTATGCACCTCTGCTACTCTAGGTATTAGAGTACTACATTTTCAGTTCCATATGCTAACATTTCAGCAACATACCATGGAACTCCTCAAACAAAAAATGTCAACTTTTCCTGCTTGTGTAGAAAATAAAGAATTACCAGAGTTGATGCATTTTGCAAGTCAGGTAACTAAGCACACCTTACAAAGTGGTTTTGACGCCCTAGAAGAATCTTGAAGGGCAGCAATCACTGGTTCTGTACTTAGAAAGCATGCTTGGTGTAAGGAACTGCCCTTGCCAGAGCATGTCATATCCAAATTATTGGACACACCCTTGCACAAAGACAACTTATTTGGCACCAAGGCAGAGGAGGCCTTAAAAAAGATGGGAAAAAAAGCTAAATCTATGCAGACAGTTAAGGACTTCCTGCAGGTCCAGCCACCCAGGTTTAGTAGGCATTTCCCCTCCAAGCACTGGTCCTTTCCTGCTCCCTCCAGGTCAGCTCAGCCCAAACCCCGGGAAAACAGGCCCTCCAAATAGCAGCCCCAGGGAATGCAGAGATCTAAGCAATGGAGTTCCTCCTCTTCAAAACCCGGGAGTGCTAAGCCACACCCTCATGGTAAGAACTCACAATGACTTTCCACTTCCACCCCCTCCCTCTGCCCACCTGCACTTGCCCCTAGGAGGAAAACTCTCCTTCCATGCAAGCACCTAGGCCACCATTACTCACGACCCTTGGGTCCTCAAAATAGTGTCCCAGGGATACAAATTTTATTTCCACACACTACCAACCCCAAACGTGTTCCCAGATCTCCCCCAAACCAGTGGCCAGGTCCTTTCCCTGCTCTCTGTGAGGACAATAGAGCACGTTCCTGCAGAACAGATGGGTCAAGGTTTCTATTTATTCCAGACTCTTCCTGGTACCCAGAAAAGAGGGCACCTGGTGCCCCATCCTCTATCCATTCTAAACACATTTCTGGTGATACCAAAATTCAAAATGCTCACCCTCCAGCAACTACTACCTATGCTCTCTAAGGATGCTTGGTTAGCCACCCTAGACCTAAAAGAGGCTTACCTACACTTCCCAATCAGGGAATCATGCAGGAAGTATCTATGTTTCAGAGCAGGATCACTGCACTTTTTAGTTCTTTGCTCTTTCCTTTGGTTTATCCACTGCTCCCAGAGTTTTCACAAAATGTCTGGATCCCACCATTGCTTTTTGCAGGCAAAGAAATATTCAAATGTACCCATACTTAGACTGCCTAATTCAGGCAGACAGGAAAAGCTGCTCAAGCACCTGGCCTTTGTAAAGGACTTGCTGACCTCCCTGGAGTATACTACCAACGAAAAGAAATCCAAACTAGTACCCACTCAAAAAATTATATTCCTGGGGACAAGCCTGGACACAGCATCCCAGATGGCATTCCTTACACCAGAAAAGCAAACCTACCTGACAGCCTAATTCTCTTAACTAGCCACCAGACCCCAGTTATCGGCAAGGAAAATCCTGCAAGATCTGGGGTTCATGGCTTCTTGCATTCTACTCATTCCATATGCCAGACTACATATGAGGAAACTACAATGGTACCTAGAAAGCCTTTGATGTCAACATTCTCAAGACCTAGAAACTCTTATACCAATGATACCTTGTTTAAGGAAAGATTTTCTTTGGTGGGCAGCAGCATGCTACCACAACAAGAGACTACCTCTTCTCACAACCCCACGCTGCCCATACCCTCACCACAGATGCATCAGACTGTGCCTGGGGTGCACACCTGGATGTCCAGTGCATACAGGGCCAATGGAGCCCACATCAAATACATATGCACATCAACCAAAAAGAGATGTTAGCTGTCCAGTAGGCACTGACAGCTTTCAGACCCCTACTCTCTCCGGGGGCTCTACTGATAAAAACAGACACCACCACCGTGATGTGGTATAGCAACAAGTAGGGAGGGACTCACTTGTACCTTCACTGCAGACTCGCCATTACCCTTTAGCACACGGCATCAGCCATGCAACTACATCTGTTAGCACAATTCCTGCCAGACGCTCTAAACTCTCTGGCAGACATCTTAAGCATAAACACCAAATGAAGAACAAACCACACTGGAATCCAAGATAAAAGTTAGCACTTTCGTTTACTGCATCAAACAAACTTCATAAGACAAAGTTAAGTAAAACTACAACCATATTTATATGTAAAAAAATTAGTATGACATCATTTCCTTCAAAACAAGACCAAGCCTCCAATTAAAGTACCAAACCACAAGAAAAATACATCCATAAAATGTTCAAATAATGCATAAAATGTATAAAGAACATTAAATACATATGACATAAAACAAGTAAATAACCATATAAAACGTATAAATATATAAGTATATGTGTCATCTCATTAATGTCTTCAGTTTCAACATACTTTTAATGGAAACGGAGTCATTCAACCCTGGGGCAGATAAGACATTCAGCCTTAGCTGCCAAATTAATTCCCTCTCTTCAATTTTCAAATCTATAGGACCCCCTCTCACATTTTCATAGATTTTTTCAATATCCAAAAATCTGAATTCATGTTCAGGAAAGGTGTTAATATGCCTGGCTAATGCATTGTTCAAATTCAGTTTATTGATGGCATAAATATGCTCATATATCCTGCTTTTAAGTGGCCTCCCAGTTTTGCCCCACATAAAAAGCTGGACATTTCAAACATAAAGCCAGGTACACCAATCCTTTAGTATTACAATTAAATTTATCTTTGATGTCAAAGTTCTTTCCTTTAATACTAAATTTATTACCCACTTGTATGTATTGACACCAATGACATGCTTGGCATTTAAACATACCACAGTGAGGCGAATAACATCTTGTACTATTCCCCTCAACAATGTTTTTCAAATTCAGTCCTTTTCTAAACACTAAACTGGGTGAATCACCCACTTGGTGTCGTAACATTGGCATCATCCAAAAGAAAACCCCAATTCTTGGTCATAATAGATCTTAAAAAGGGGGCATCAATAGAGAAGGTGGTAATAAAACTCAGACTAGCCATATCTTTATCAGGAAGTTTTTCAATTCTAGCTAAGTCTGAGATAGTCGCTTCATCCATAATAATATCCTCTTTCATAGAATTTCCCCCCGTAGAAAAACAAAAGGCTGAGTAACTATTTATTGTTTGAGACCTGGAACTATCATTTTCACCATTCAACAGAGGTGTGAAATGACCAAAAAGGAAAAAAAAAATCAAAAAGGAAATCCTGTCAGTATTTTGGATGTGGATTTAATTAAGAACTACAATACCCATAGTTTTAATTCCAAAATATTCAGGAAAACAACATATTCTAATTCTTTCTTGCATATCTTGAGCTGTCATCCCTTCTTTCAGAAGAGAGGTGTCATCAAGGGTCAACTTGTTCGGGCTGCAAGGATGGTTTCCTTGGAATGTGACTTCAACAATTAATGTATTTTCTTGAACAATTTGTTTACCAAACGGGGTTACCTGGCAAATTAATTGATGAATTGATTTGCGAGGTCTCTGTGAAAAGGTTAAATGGTCATTTCACACCTCTGTTGAATGGTGAAAATGATAGTTCCAGGTCTCAAACAATAAATAGTTATTCAGCCTTTTGTTTATCTACGGGAGGAAAAACCGAGGTAATCCTGATTGCCCCAGACTGGCCACGCCTCACTGGTACCCACTGTTGCGCAGCCGGTCACCTCTGCCACCATGGCATCTCCCTCTAGATCCCAACACTCCTGACCCGGTGGGAAGGAGAATTCGTGCATCCCCAATTGCAGACCCTCAATCTGGCAGCCTGGCTTATTCCCTGCCCACTGCACAAGCTGCCAATCTCAGCAAACAAGTTGTAGATGTTATACGCGAGGCCAGACGCCCTAGCACTAGAAAGTCTTATGCTGACAAATGGAAAAGGTTTTGCACCTGGATCCAGGCTAAGGGAGCTGGGATGGAACAGCCCTACCTCTCATCCTGGATCACCTTGCTGACCTACTACACAAGGGTCTATCCTTTTCTTCTATTAAAATTCATGCCTCTGCTATCTCTGCTCATTTCAGCATAGAGCCACCTCTTTTCTCACACCATCTCATCAAACAGTTCCTAAGAGGGGCTGACAACTTGAGGCCACCCAGAAGAGCACCTACCCTGGCTTGGGACCTAAACTTTGTGTTTGAAAAGCTCACCCTGCCACACTTTGAACCAGCAGCTTTGGCAGAGTTAAAGTTTCTCTCATGGAAGACAGCCTTGCTTCTGGCCATCACTTCAGCAAGAAGAGTATCCAAGCTACAAGTGCTAATGGCTGTAGAGCCCTTCATCATTTTCCATGCTGACAGGGTCTCCCTCAGGACTAACCCATTCTTCATGCCAAAAGGGGTGTCCAGTGTGGCTCTCAACCAATCCATTCATTTGCCCACCTTTTTCCTAACCCACAAAACAAGGGGAAAAGGATACTGCACTCTGTAGATGTGCACAGACAGCTCAGATTCTACCTAGACACGACTAAATCATTTAGGAAGACTGATCAATTGTTAGTCAGCTTTGCTGCAGGAACAGAGGGCAAAGCCATATCCAAACAAACCATTTCCAAATGGATAGCACACTGCATCCATTTCTGCTACAAGCAAAACGGGAACCCCCCCCCCAACCCCAAGAGGGTCAAGACACATTCTACCAGAGCAACCTCCACCTCTGCAGCTTTCCTCAGAGGGGTCCCCACCAAGGACATTCTGGAGGCTGCAACATGGACATCAGTTCATACATTCACCAAGCATTACCACCTGCCTATCTTCTCCAAATCCAGGGCAGGCTTTGCCACTGCAGTCTGGCAGGGCATCCTAGCCAAACCCCAGTCTTCTTGACTGCCTCCACCCTTTCTTCGGCTTTGGGAATCAACCCAAATGTGATGACTGCAACAGCGAAACACGAAGAACATAGTACAGTTGTGTACATTTACCATAAATGTAGATGTTGGAGTGTATTCACTGTTGCAGTCCTGGTTTCCCTCCCGCCATCCCCCTTGTCTCTCTCGCTGTCCTTACAAGGAACTTTTGGTATTTATTTTCTACTGGTGGTGTTCTTCCACCATAGACTAGCTCCCCTCTTGGGAGTTCCTGATAGGGCAAGAAAAACTGATGTAATGGTATTGGCTGCCATATTTTATACTACTGATGACCTGACGTCAGTCTTAGAGCAGCGACAATCGATGCAGAAATACTAAGCCTCTGGTATTCGGGCCAACTGAGGGCAACCCTGGCAGGGATAATCCAAATATGGTGACTGCAGCAGTGAATACACTCGAACATCTACATTTATGATAAGTGTACACAACTGTACTTTTCCTTCTGTCCTTCTCCAGGCTTTTTTGGTTTCTCTAGTCTCAAGGATACATACTTTCATATTCCGATGCATCCACTCTTCAGGAAATATAAACTTTTCTCCGTTTCTTCCATGCATTTTCAGTTCTCTGCTTTGCCCTCTGGCCTTTCTACTATCCCAAGGGTTTTCACCAAATGCCTCAATTCTGTCATTACTTTTTGCAGGCTTCGAGGGATACAGATTTTTCCCTATCTAGACAACCGACCTGCTCATTCAAGCTGCTTTCAGCAAGTATGTTGCAGTATTGTCAGTTTGCCATTTGTCTCTTAAACAGTCTGGGGTTCACCGTAAACCTCTATAAATCAGTTCTGACACCTTCTCAGAGTCATATTTTCCTTGGGTGCAAGCTTCAGACCATTCCCATGCTGACATCTCTCCCTGCTCCCAAGGTTCTGTGTCTGACAACCTTTTTCCAGTCACATCTCCCTCTGTCCTATCTTATGGCCAGGAAATTGCTCAGGGTTTTGAGATTTCTGACCACTCTTCCCATGCTCCCTCTCTCCAGGCTCCATTTGAGGAAAGTGGCACCTATAATCAGTGTGGCACCAACATCGCCACCCCCTGGGGTTCCTTGTTTCTTTTCTTCCATGTGTCAAACCCGAGTGTCACTGATGGATTCATCAACTCTCCCTCAGTCCAGTGCTTCCCTTCTGGGCTCTGATTACTTTTCAGAAGCTGTTCATGGACACCTCAGACATAGGGTGAAAAGCTTCCTCTGGCCCTCTAAAAGTCCAGGGTCTCTGGCCCCCCCCCAATGGGAGGTCAGACCATATTGACATAAGGTTCAGTCTCCTCTGCAGTCTAGCTCTTCAGGTTGGGGGTGTAGCTATCTAGTTTCAGGTGACTCTTCAGGCTGTTTATATTCCCTCAGAGCACAGTCTTGTGGCACTCTTTGAAAAGGTCCAGAACACAGGCTTGGGAATATTCCTGGACATAGTCCATTGATGGGGTATTCTGCAGGTAGATCTTTCTGCCTCTCCTCTGAACAGACAACTTCCTGTATTGTGTTAGAGTCCTCTGACTTGGAATGTAGAACACCCTGTCTTTTCCATGGAAGGGAATGTTTCTGTATGGCCCCCTTGCTCTGTTACCATGAATTCTGCACAAGATCGGTAAGGACTTTTCCAAAAATCTTGCTGGTGACTGTTTTGGCCCAGACAGAATTGGTTCCTCTTTATTTTTTTTTTTGTCTTGGTCAGGGGCAGTCACCACAAGTTAACTCACTGGATTGGATGATTTCACACAAGACAAGGGATCTCTTATACATTCTCACTTGTCCACTCTTCAGCTGACACTGTGGATGGTAAGAGTTTTGATTCCTTTTAGGCATCTCTTTTCTGAGAACATGCTGTGGGTTTTGCATGTAGCCGGGAAACCCACTGCCAGAAAGTCATACATATCCAAATGGAAACTATTTTTTGTCTGGTGACCCTCTCACCATCAGGGTACCCAATCTGTGGAGGTTCAGCTGGTTCTGTCTTATTTGTATGATCTTGCCCCATGCTGGGTTGACATATTCTTTAGTTAATGCTCCCCTATAAGCAAGTTCTGCTTGTGTATCCTTGAATCCTCTTCTAGCCTCTTGGTTTGAGGTCAAGCAATTTCTTAAAGGTGTCCTTCAAATTAGGCCCCCCAGGAATGCTATTCCACCTTCTTTGTACCTCAGTTTTGTCTTTGAAGAATTGATCTAGGCTCCTTTTGATCTTGTTTCTTTGCTACATTGTACTTGAAAGACTGTTTTTCTTTTGGCTCTTAATTCAGCCAAGAGAACAACTGTACTTCAGGCTCTCATGGCTATTCCTCCTTTTTTAGTTTTTCACAGAGATGGGGCGTCACTGAACTAATCCTTTTATATATCCAAGCTGATCCGTAAATTGTCAGTCTATTCACCTTCTCTCCGTTTTTCCTCATCTGCAGCCTGCCAGTGACAAGGTTCTTCATGCTTTGGATTTGTATAGACAACTGGGGACTAAAGTAGTTTGGGGCTGCCACGGTGGTGCAGCGGTTAGAGGGTGGCCGCGGTGGTGCAGCGGTTAGGGGGTGGCCATGGTGGTGCAATGGTTAGGGGTGGCCGTGGTGGTGCAGCAGTTAGGGGGCGGCCGCGGTGGTGCAGCGGTTAGCATTGCTGCCTCACAGCAAGAGGTTCTCTGGTTCAATCCTCGGCTGGGTTGCCTTCTGTGCGGAGTCTGTGTGTCCTCCTTGTAGTCATGTGGTTTCCTCCGGGTGCTCCGGTTTCCTCCCACATCCCAAAGACATGCTGTAGGTGGATTGGACACTCTAAATTGTCCCTAGGCATGAGTGTGTGCCTTGGCTGGCAACTCAACACCATAAAACTCCACTGCCAGTCATGAGCGGACAGGTGATCCGCTATGGGGAAAGGCTGAAAGAAGAAGAACTAAAGTAATTTGCAAGACTGAGCAGCATTTTGTTTCTTTTCATCCCAGAAATTTGGGTTTGGCTGCTTGTAAGCAAACATCTCCTCTTGCATTTCTAAGGCCATTTCCTTTTGTTGTTTCTTTCATGGCAAATGTCTTTCCTCGTCTGTTCACGCACTTTCTACTAGGGTGGCTGTGTCCTCTGGTGCCTTTTTCAAAGGTTTGTTTTACCACCTCCATACTTGAGGCTGCTACTCTGTCCTCTGTTCATAATTTCACTGACCATTACAAGTTGGATGTTATTTCCTGGGCCAAGGCAGGTTTTGCCAGGACTATCCAGCGTGGGTTTGTAGAGGGCTCTTCTGTGCATTCCTTCTCCCAGGCTTCTTTTTAGCTATTATACTCACCCTTGTGTGCAGAATACTGCAACAGTGCTATGGAAGGACATGGTACAGTTGTGTAAAATCTTACCTTAATGGTAAATATTTTTCTCTTCACTGTTCCAGTATTTGGTCCATCCCTCCTTTACCCTCTGTCCTAGCTCTTGCACTGTATTTTTTTGCCTTGCTACCTTATTCCCTTCATTTTACCCTTTTTCCTCCTGAATGTACATGCTCTATTTTGTCCCTAAGGGTATTCTGTGTCTTCTAGGGCTTTTCACTTCTGAGAGTTTGTGTCTGTGCATCCCTGTGCCTTGCACAGACCGTATGTATGACATATGGTGCTTATAAGATCTAAAGGCTTTGGTATACTGGCCTTACGTTGGGCTGTTCTTGGCAGGAGATTGTGTGTGTACACCTACTGTTGTGGTTAGATTTTACACAACTGTACTTGTCTTTAGTACATGTTTATACATTTATGGCATTAATGCGTCTTACCAGCAACAGAAGCCCTAGTTGCTAGTCAAGTCTATAATATATTACCTTTCTAAATAAGCACTTTGCAGTCACTGCCATTGTTTCCTGCTTGGTAATCTATTTGTGCTGTTAGAGTGGAGATGCTGCCTAATGTTTAAGGTCAAGAATCTACCAATTTTACTTGAGCACTTTCTTGTTGAATTTGCTTTGTGCCGACTGGTAAGCTCTCCAGAGTTGTATATTAAAATGTACTACATGCTTTATTAATAATGTACTGTCAGATATTTGTGGAAAGTAGACTGCTACGGTTTTGTCAGTCCAGAGTAATGTGTTGGTTTTTAACAGGAATTAGATGACCAGTGAATTCTGTAAAATTCCATGCCCATTGTAATTTCTTGGCTTTACAATGCCTTTGCTATGTATTGACTTAACTGCCCCTACAATCCTGGAACCAGCAGCATTTGTTAGATTTACCTTCTGTTTTTGTAGACTGCACTCGCTACATTCTTCTTGGTTTGCTGGTCTCCCTTACTCAGATTTATATGATGGTTATTGAGTTAATCCTGTGTTAAGTTGCATATAATGTGGCATTTCAGTTTTCATCCAGTAATACAGGTCTCCTGACTCACCCCTGAAAAGGGACATTTTTGTTCATTAGGCTTTCTCTGTCAACAAATGTATAAAAAGTAGATACAATTCTAAGTTTAAAGTTCATAGGTTCATAATTTAGTACCCGGCTAGCTGCTCTTGGGGGCCATTTTAAGCCTAGCCAGTTACACCATGTGAGAATCAAACTCTGCACATTATGGCTGTAAGGTAAACACCTTAACCATTATTCCAACCTACCACCCAGTAACAAAGTAGATGTGGGCTGATTCTGAGCCAGGGTTTTAACACAATGCACGTAAGGCACTTGCTTCTTTGCTGAATGTCTTTGTTCCATTAGCTGAAATAGAGAAAATACTTTATTCCTTAAAGATCTACTGTTGCTGTTTGTTTGTTCAGGAACACTTTAACTGTTGATAAAGCTAAGTCTCTAATGTAACTATTTGTTCACTGTTACTACACAGGCAGTATACCTCCGGGGAAAGGTGAGGAGTTTGTTTCGTTAATACTTTTATGTAGTGGCTGCATGTGCTCAGTGCCTAGTTGTGACGTGTTTGTGCTAGTCTAAAACTGTGATGCTTTCTGAGAGGCTTCTGCAAACCTAGGCAATGATGTCATGCACTTGCTTAACAGTCATGATGGCTTCTGTTCTTGCAGCTTCTCATCTTAGGAAGTCAAGCATGGTTACACCTATTTTCTTGCATGCTTGCTTTTGAAAGTATAATCCTGTGAAATGTGTAACAATATTAACACACTGGTAAGTAAGCAAATATGTTTGCATTTTGATGGCTGGCAAAACGTATATGTTTATAAAGTTTATAACAAACTTTTGAAATGTTTTGCTGTGCTGAGCAATCCGTCATATTTAAGCTCTCCTGTTTAGAGGAGTGTGTTTTTTGTTTATAGTTTAATTTTTAAATATATTGTGGCAGCGTAATGTTAACTATGAACATGAAAACCAGATTTTTGTATGTCTTGCATTTTACCTTTTCACTTTTTTAATATCCTTAATTTGGGTGTGTAAAGGTTGATAGTCATGGTAAATGTGTAGGTGTGTGACAGAATTTTGGTAAGGAAACTAAAAACCTGAATCCCAGCTTAAATCCCTGGTATAGATTTTATTTTAAAAGGGCTAGCATTTTATGTTTGTTTTATTAGAAGTGCAGGATGAAGTGGGACTTTGAAATTGTTCAACTCAGAAATCCACAGTGTCAGTATTTTATAACTTAAGCAGTCCTCAACAAATGCCATACTGCTTAGTAGTGTAAAAGATTTGTTGAACCTTAATACTTAAATGTTAAAATGGTCAAAAAGATAAACATTTCTCTCTCTCAAATCTCAACTGTTGTTTTAAATTTCATTAGTAAGGCTTTTAACATTGTGATTCCATGCTCTCTCACCATCATAGTTAAAATACAATTTGCTTGTATGTAACGGTTACATATTAAGTAATACAAACCAAATAAAACCATTCTGCTATATATTGCCTCAAGAAATACTTGCTTCTTTTTCATGTTATAATTAAGGAATTTTCCCTGCTTCCTTATGATCCTGCTCCAAGACAATATAATTGCCTCCACTAGCTTTCTTTTAGTTATACATTTGTGTCTAAGTGGACCACAGAAAACAAATAACCACTATAGTAAAGCGTAGACAAGGAAAATAGAAACTGAATTAGGGTAAAGGCTTTTTATTTGGTTCCACTTCACTTGACTGAATCTCCAATTACTGAATTTCGTTTGACTGAGCCCATAATACCCAATTTTCAAAATGCTGAGAACTCATTTGACTGAATCTCATTATACTTGAAAGCGTACAATATTGAATTTTAAGCCATAGACATGCGCACTTACATCACTGGTGACTAACTCTTTCCAAAACATAAAAACTACATGTTCTTCGTGTTTCACTGTTGCAGTCATTACATTTGGGTAATCTGCTGGCAGGCTGCCCTCAGTCTGCCTGAATTCCAAAGTCTTGGGTCCTTCGTCAGTTGCTGTCTTCTCTTCCATGACGTCAGGGTTGTAAAACATGCGGCCAATGCCATTTTCTCCAGTCTTTCTTGCCGCGCGGTGCCCGAAGCAGAAGCATTTCGCAAGTGCCGGTCAGCCGACTACTGAAATATTCGAGTTTGAGTTTCAGAACTGAAGTCTTCACTAAAGCTAAGTACCCTGTTCGGGAAACTTTTTTCTTGCTTTTTACCGATGTCAGAAAAAGTTAATAATTGTATTACTTGTGGGAAGCAAATACCTCATAAGGATTTCCATTTATACTGTATTCCTTGCCTAGGCCCTGATCACAAAATGCCTGGCTGTCGGTTTTGTGCTAGATTTAACCAAGGCGCACTATTAAGCGTCTGTATATTTTTGCATCTAAGTATTTTGGAAACAGATTTAATTACCCAGAAATGACATCTGATAGCAATCCGACTACCGGAGTACATAAAAAACGCAAAGAAAATGACAGAGAAAGGCAGTCGAGATCCAAAACAGACGACGAAGCTTCTCCTAAGCCGGTTCGCCGGTACTCAGGCGCTTTCGCAGCCCCTGATACACCCGCTACCTTGAAGTCGCAGGGCTCTACCGACACCCATGTGCAGGATACTCGAGGTATTGGACCAACGGATGTATCTCCCTCAGATGGGTCCAGAGCCGCTGAGCAGGCACCGGCTTCTGAGGGTGTTTTCAGGCCTCAACATTTCTATATCAAACCGACGACAGGTGCAAAACCAAAGACAAAAGCAACTTCTAAAACTTAAAAACCAATGCATGAGCCACGTGCACAGGCCTCTATGCCTAAACAACAGATGATCAAAATGTCCGAAGACCTCATTACCTTGATCAGGGGTTCCCATCCCCCTCCAGATAAGAGGCCTAGGCAAGACACTGATTATGAATCTTCAGATCAGGTTTCTCTTTCTTCTGATTCCTCTTCTGGTCAGGAATTATCTATGCCTCACTATGAGGACTCTGATGCTGAGTAGTCTATTCCATCTGCATCTCCTCCTGAGGATTATTCATTTGGCAAAACCTTACATAATTTGAGGGAGCATTTCCACTGGGAGAGTCAAGACTTCTCCAAATAAAAAAAGAGGCTCTGGGATTTCCTTCTCCCTCAGCACAAGCTTTTAGCCATTCCCCGTTTTAGACATTGTGGATGATGTGTTTTCAGAGTTAAGCTTGACCCTTGACTCCTTACCATCGGCTCCCAGTAAGCCTGACATATTACAGGGTCCCTGACTCTCATAAATTTTTATTTAGATACCCTGCTGCTGATCCTGAAATTATTTCAGAGGGTCCAAAGGGAGTTAAGGCCTCAACAGCAAAAAATCCTACCCCCTCTGACAGAGATTCAAGGGCACTGGACAGATGGGGAAAAGAGGTTATTACATCTGCAGCCTTGGCAATCAGGGCCTTAAACTGTCAATTTCATATGCTTAAGTACCAACAACACGTTATGGGATTGCTGAAACAGAAAATGATGTTGATTTCAGAATGTGCAGAAAATAAAGAATTGCAGGAATTATTGCATGCAGCTGAACAAGCTGGAAAGCATATTTTGCAATGTGGTTTTGATTCTTTAGAGGCCTCCTGCAGGGCCGCAGTTACTGGATCTGTGATTAGGAGGCATGCCTGGTTAAAGGAACAAAATTTGCCTGATCATGTTAAAGCTAAATTGCTAGATGCACCTTTACAGCATGATTCTCTGTTTGGTATTAAGACAGAAGAGGTTTTAAAGCAAATGGAAGACGAAGCTAAGTATATGCAAACTGTTAAAGACTTCTTACAAGTGCAGCCACCAAGAGTCAGTAGACACTGGCCTACAAAAAATCGGTCCTTCCCTGTGTCAGACAGAGCTCAAAGGGGCAAATCCAGTTGCCCTAAGGGCTCCAGATACCAGGCGCAAGACTCAAACAGGTCAAAGCAATGGGGCACATCCACCTCCGAATTTGGTGGAGATGAAGCACAAACCTACAGAAAGCAATCCCAATGACATCCCTTTGCCTACACCAAGCACTTATATTTTGGCAGCACCCATAGGGGGAAAATTAGCACTTTTTGCTCAAAATTGGCAGTTACTAACCTAGGACAAGTGGGTACTAAACATCGTATCACATGGATACAGGTTCCATTTCCAGACTCTGCCAATGGCAGATGGTTGGCCAGATCTGCCAAAAAATCAATGGGCAGAGGCACAGAAACAGGTTATGTCCCTCATTGATATGGGGGCCATTCAGACAGTAGCAGAACAGGAAAAAGGACAAGGTTTTTACTCAAGACTGTTCTTGGTACCCAGAAAGGACAAGGCCTGGCGGCCAATACTGGACTTATTGATTTTGAACACATACCTGGACCTTCCAAAATTCAAAATGCTGACTTTGCAGCAGCTTCTGCCCATGCTGGGCAAGAATGCTTGGCTGGTGACTTTAGACCTAAAAGAGGCATACCTGCATGTCCCAATAAAACAGTCGAGCAGAAGATACCTCAGATTCAAGGCTGGCTTAAGGCATTACCAATTCTCTGCACTGCCCTTTGGCTTATTTACTGTGCCCAGGGTCTTTACAAGGTGCCTGGCACCAGTAATTGCATTTTGCTGACAAAGAAGTATACAAATATATCCTTACTTGGACGACTGTCTCATTCAAGCAGAAAACAAGGACACTCTTCTTCGACACCTGGCATTTGTGAAAAGGCTTCTAACATGCCTAGGGTACACAATAAAAGAAAAGAAATCACAACAGGTACCCTCTCAAAAGATAACATTCCTGGGTGCAAGCTTGAATACAACTGCCCAGATGGCTTACCTCATGCCAGACAAAGGCAACTGACTACTTACTTCAAAATGATGGCAACAAAAACCCAGTCTTCTGCAAGACAAATCCTGCAGGCTCTGGGCTTCATGGCATCCTGCATCCTACTAATTCCATATGCAAGACTGCATATGAGGAAACTTCAATGGTACCTAAAGTGTATGGAGTCAACATTCACACACTCTGGAAACAATGATTCCTCTCATTCCCTGCCTGGAACAGGAGTTTCTATGGTGGGCAAAGGCCAGTCACCAAAACATGGGACGGCCCTTCACTCTACACCCTGCCAGCCAAACCTTAACAACAGACGCTTCAGATTATGCCTGGGGGGGCCCACATGGCAGGAAGATGTATTCAGGGCATATGGGCACCAAAACAAATGTATCTACATATCAACCAGAAAGAGATGCTAGCTGTTCAAAATGCCCTAACAGCTTTCAAGGACTTACTTCATCCAGGACAACTAATGATAAAGACGGACAACACCTCAGTCGTGTGGTATATAAACAAGCAAGGGGGAACACACTCCTACCCCCTTTGCAGGTTAGCCATGGCACTGTGGGACACAGCTTTGATGTACCAAATACATCTCCAAGCTCAATTCCTGCCAGGAAAACAAAACACTCTGGCAGACGATTTAAGCAGAAGCCTTATAGATACTCACAAGTGGAAACTAAATCCACGCCTTCAGCATGATAACAGAGGAATGGGGGAGCCCAGACATAGATCTATTTGCCTCTCCTCAAAATTATCAACTGGACAAATTCTGCACAAGGACTTATCACAGACAAGCATGGAAAGTGGACGCCCTATCCTTCAGTTGGAAAAAACTATCAGTTTACGCCTTTCCTCCTCTGCCTCTTCTACCTAAGGTCCTCCTAAAAGTCAGACAACAGAAGCCAAAGATGATATTAATTGCCCCGGACTGGCCCCTCCAATACTGGAACCCAGTCCTAAGGAACTTGTCTCAATACCCAGCTTGGACCTTGCCACAAAGACCACAAGTACTGTCCCAGCAAAACAATCAGATCCTGCACAACCAAATACAGACCCTGAACCTGGCAGCATGGCTAATCATGTAATCATACAAATTACACCTCTCAGTAAAGCTGTGATAGATGTCATTTTGAAAGCCAGAAGGCCTAGTACTAGAAAATCTTATGCTGACAAATGGAAGAGATTCTGTGCTTGGAATCAAGCACAAGGAACTGATGCAGCAAAACCACATATTCCTCAGATATTACAATACTTAACTGAGATGCTTGACAAAGGCCTATCTTTCACATCAATCAAAATCCATGCCTCTGCCGTTTCGGCTCATTACAATACAGAGCCACTGATCTTTTCTCATTCTTTACTAAAGCAGTATCTTAGAGGAGCCCAAAATTTAAGGCCTCATAGAAGATCAGCACTACCTGCATGGGACCTCAATTATGTGTTGGAAAAGCTCACTTTGCCTCCATTTGAACCAGCTGCTACAGCTGATATGAAGTTCTTATCGTGGAAGACAGCTCTGCTACTAGTAATTACTTCAGCAAGAAGAGTTTCAGAGCTCCAGGCCCTCATGGCTGTAGAGCCTTTTATTATATTTTACCCAGAGTGTGTCTGAAGACAAATCCTACTTTTATGCCTAAAGTGGTTTCCAGTGTGGCTGTTAACCAAACAATTCATCTGCCAACTTTTTATCCAAATCCGCAGAACAAAGGGGAGAGAATTTTGCATTCTTTGGACGTACACAGACAGCTAAGATTCTACTTGAGCAGGACTAATGCTCTTAAGAAAAACTGAGAAATTACTAGTGTCATATGCTGCAGGATCAGAAGGAAAGGCTATTTCAAAGCAGACAATTTCTAAGTGGATAAGCCACTGCATCCGTTTCTGCTACTTACACCATGATAAACCTGTGCCCAAGGGCATTAGTTCTCATTCCACCAGAGCTGCAGCTACTTCAGCAGCCTTTCTCAGAGGAGTACCAACCAAAGACATTCTAGAGGCTGCTACTTGGAGTTCTGCTCACACCTTTACAAAGCATTACCATTTGCCTCTCTGCTCTAAGTCCAGGGCAGGCTTTTCCACTGCAGTGCTGCAGGGCCTTATATCCGCACCTAATGCTGTTTAGCTCCAGCCCCCCCCCCCCCACCATAGCTTTGGGATTCTACCCAAATGTAATGACTGCAACAGTAAAACACGAAGAACATAGTACAGTTGTGTACACTTACCATAAATGTAAATGTTCGAGTGTATTCACTGTTGCAGTCCAGGTTACCCTCCCGCCACCCCCCTGTCATTCTAACGTTATCTTTCCTTTTCTATCTTCCACAACCTATGTGGTGTATTTGGTTGTAGATGAAGGTAAAGTTTATATTGCTGCATGAATATATGTATATATATATATATATATATATATATATATATCTGTATGTGTATGTATATATATATATATATATATATGTATATGTATATATATATATATATATATATATATATATATATATATATATATATATATATATATATATAAAATATTGCTACCTTTTTGGGGGCACCTGACATCGGGGGCAAGAAAAACTAAAGAAAATGGTGTCGGCTGCATGTTTTATACCCCTGACGACCTGACGTCATGGAAGAGAAGACAGCAACCGACGCACGACCCAAGACTTTCGAATTCAGGCCGACTGAGGGCAGCCTGCCAGCAGATTACCCAAATATGACTGCAACATTGAATACACTCGAACATCTACATTTATGGTAAGTGTACACAACTGTACTTTACTTACCCACTTAACAGAAACTGGACAATATAAAACCAAACTATGTGGGGAGCTATGCCCCCCAACTATATATATATATATATATATATATATATATATATATATAGATATATATATATATATATAGATATATATATATATATATATATATATATATATATATATATATATAGATATATATATATAAACTCCAGGATCACACTACAGCTGTCACTACTGCCGGGATTGCACGAAACATCCTCCATATTACTTTAGCTACTTCCCATAAAAGTGAAGAAACAATACAACACTACTTTATACGCTACTGTCAGTATTTTGACAGTTGGCACTTTGTTACAGTAATGTTTTTTTTTTTTTTATCACAAGCAAGTCCCAGATGAAGGGAAACACACATCCCATCTATGTCTTAAAATTCAGTATTGTGAAATTCAGGATTGTAAGCTTTCGGTATAATGAGATTCAGTTAAATGAGTTTTCATTATTTTGAAATTAGGTATTGTTGGTCTCAGTCAAATGAAATTCAGTATTTTCGGATTCACTCATGTGAAGTGGACCCTTTTATTCACCACTTTTGTCCTCAAAAGACTTCTTCAGAAACTTATTTTCTCTGTCTATGCTTTACTGTTGTGGTTATTTGGTTTTTGTGGTTCAGTTTTATTTTACCACTTTCGGAAGGTCTTATTCTGTTGTATCTAAGTGGATTGTGTATCATAGGTACCCTTTTCAGTCATAACCTAGTTACAGTAACTAGAAGAAACAGATGCTGTCTACGCAAATGAAGTAGATTAGCAAACAAAGTTAAATGTTATTCAAATGCTGCAAAAACTGCTAACTAGTCAGTTAGTGCCAAAATGAAAAAGAACAGTGTAGATGTTTTGTGTTTCACTGTTGCAGTCATTATAGGTTCTCATAGGTAGGTACTAGGCTATCTGTCCGAGGGCATTTTTAACACTAGCCAGAGTGTGTCAGCTTTCGCCGCCCCATTGATTAATTAACTGAGCCTCTGTCAAGAAGAGCCAATGAAGTGATCCCAGGGGTGTATTTTCTGTTACCCATCCACTCGTCAAGGTTTCTCTTGAAGAGTATTAGTGAGGGGCTCTGCCTAATGTAGTTAGGAATTTTGTTCCAAAGCATGGGGAGTCTCTGTGACAGGACTCTATCCCTCCAGCATGTTCTATTTATTGTTGTGACGAGGTTTAGCTCACTACAGCGAGTGGCTCATGGTGGCTTGATTTCTTTAGGTGGAGCATGTCCATCAATTCTGAGTTGGACATGGCTTTGTAAGTCAGGCAGAGATCACCGCTGAGTAAGCGATATGCCACTGTGTACAGCTGGAGTTTTTCCAGTCGGGCCGCATAGGACATATGTTTGAGGCCAGTAATCCTCTTGGTGAGGTACTTTTGTGGTCTTTCCAGCTGTTGGAAGTGTCTTGAGGTACATCCCAAATGGGGCATTGTACTCTATGATGGGTCTGATGAGTGACTAGTAGAGGGGCACTATAACCTCTTTATTTCTAGATGCAAACCCTTTAGTAATTAGATGAGCTACATAGAAGGATTTCCTAACTACTTTGGCAATATGATTGTCAAAGGAGAGATTACTATCTACCTGGGTCCCCAGATCTCTTATTACCTCTTCTGTATTAAGGGGATTGCCACCTATGTGGTAATTCATGGGTGTTTTGTTTTTTTCCCCAAACGGGATGACTATGCATTTTTTGGCATTTAGCTTGAGACCATGACTTTGACAACAGGTGTCCGTCACAGTAAGGCCCTTTTGGAGAATGTCCGTGTCAGCTGAAGAGTCAATTATGGCTCCCAGTTTGCAGTCATCGGCGAACTTGTTTAGCCATAGATCTCCTGTGTTTGCCTTTACTACTTAGAAGTATATGCCGAACAGTAGGTGTCCTAGGACCGAGCCTTGTGGGACACCACTTGTGACTGGTTTAGAGTTGAACCTGGAGCCCTCTATTCTTACCATGTGAGTTCTGTCTGTAAGCCTGTTGGCAACCCATCTCGTGACGTAGGGGTTTATGTTCAGGCTGGTGAGTTTTTCTATAATTCCCAAGTGGGGAATGGTGTCAGAAGCCTTGGCGAGGTCAAGGTAGGCTGTGTGAACTACCTTCCTCACGTCTATGGCCTTGATGACTGTTTCAAAGAAGTCATCCAGGTTTAGTAGGCATGATCTGCCCTTACAAAGCCGAACTGGGTCGGGTCAAGTGTTTGGAAGTTCCCAATGTCTTTGTTAATGAGTTCCATGATGATAATGAGTTCCATGATGATGCGCTCCATAGCCTTGCAGACCAGGCTAGTCAGGCTTATAGGGCAATAGTTACCAGGGTCAGTTGTGGCCCCTCTTTTGTAGAGCGGAATAACCATTGCTGTGCGCCATTCTGTGGGCACGTAGCCTGTGGAGAGGCTGAGGTTGAACAGTGTGTTTAGGTGGGGGGTTAGTTCATTCTGTATTTTGTGCAAGATGCAGCCTGGGACACCATCTGGCCCCACTGACACTGTGCTTTTGGCTTTTGAAAGGGCTGTTTTCACCTGTGCGTCTGTGATTTCCGGAACACTTCACTTTTCCGGTATTGTTGTGGGCCCTTTTGGGGGTGAGAGAGGGGTGAAGTTTGCACTGAACCTATCTGCCAGGATGTTGGCAATATCAGTAGGTTCAGTATATTTTGTGCTATTTTGCAGTAGCTCAGAGCATATCTAAGAGTTGCCACTTAGATTCTTGACATAGCTAAAGGCGGCTTTGTGGTTATCTTTCAAATCCTTGGCTATTTTTCTTTCGAAGTTAGCCTTGGAGGATTTTATGAGGGACCTTAGTTTCTTACTGATACTGATCAGGGATGTCTTTCCTTCTTGGGATTTGCTTTTTTTCTGAACTAGTTTCCTTCTCCTATTGCATAGCATGTTTATGGCAGGGGTCCACCAGACTGCTTTCCTTCTCTTAGGGGAGTGAGTCTTGGTTTTGCTAGGGATGGCACGATCCATGCATCCTTGTAGGTGCTCATAGAGTGCATTTGTAAAGGTTCCTGCATCTTGGACACTGTTATCCTTTAGCGTGGGGGCTGTGAAATTTACCACCTCTGTCTTAAGTAAGGTGAAGTTTGCTATAGAAAAGTTTTTCACTGTGGTTTCCTTGGTTGGCGGTGGTGTGGTGTGGACATCCAGAGTGATTAGTTTATGGTTTGATCTAACCAGTAACAGGTTGACCTCCGGTGTGGAACACCTGTCGCCCATGTTGGCGATAACTAGGTCCAATATTTTTTCACCTCTGGTAGGGGAGTTTGCCAGCTGATCCAGGGCATTTGAGTTGATAAATTCCAGGAAGCGCTGGACCTGGGAGTTTGTACTTGAGTAGTTTTCCCAGTTAACGGTAGGGTAATTGAAATCACCCAATATCACGGTGTTCGGTAGGACATTCGTGTTTTCCAGTGTCTCCAGAAAGGCGGAGTGGTGGTCCTGGGTCATGGAGGGTGATCTGTAGCAGGCCACAATTTGCATTGCAGATTTGCCTGATGCTAGTTGCACATGGATGATCTCGGAGGTATCATGCTGCGCCACTAACCTGGAGGTGTAGGTATCCTTGATGAATATGGATACACCCCCTCCTTCGGTCCATGTTCTGTGGCCGAAATGTGTGGTATGAGTTGTAGCCCGGTAGTGCTGGGGTGCTCTGTGGAGCTTTCAACCAGGTTTCAGTTACTGCACAGATGTCGACGTTCTCCATATTGAGGAGTGCTTTGAGTGCATGCATTTTGAGATTTAAGCTCCTGGCGTTGAGTAGCATAACCCTCATTTTTTTATTTGTGCTGTTTACAGAGATGGGTTTGACTTTTGAGCCTTGCCTAAAAATGGCACTATGGGGGCAGCAAGAGCCTTGGCCAGTATTCGAAAGCTTAGGGGGTGACAGGTGCAAGCTGTCTCTTGCGAAGCCATGAGGCCTGTCGAGCATGTCGTCCCAGGCTGACAGACACTGGATCCCCTTTGAATGATACCAGAAGCTTAGCCAAATGTAGAAATTCATCATTTTTTTCTTTATACTGTAGTATCATTCTTGGTGAGGGCAGGATGCTACTCAGGGTCGGGGTTAGTCCAGGGAGGTATGTCCCAGGTCATTCACACCAACATGAACAATGACATAGTCATATTTGTACTTGTTCTGGAGTGACCTGAGTGCTTGTGTTATGTGGCGGATTCTGGCTCCCGACAGGCAGCTAACAGTAACCTTCTCTTTGTCCAGCCTAGTGAGTGGGACGTCAGTGTGCCTGACTATAGAGTCACCTATTACTAGTGTGTTAGGTATGTTATTTCACGTTAAGGGCTATGCTTGTGCGGCACACTGATTTTGTGTTTTATGTGTTGTCTGGTTTGTGACGGGAGGTGCAGGTTTTTTGGGTGTCTGCTTTGGAGGTCTGTGATGCTTTTGCAGGTTTTTATTTAGAGCCTCCGAGTATGATTTTGTGTATTTGTGTATTTTTTGCTAGTGCTTGTTTAGTATGTCTGTGTGAGGCTGGAGGTGTGGTGCAAGTGTTAACCTTCTCCTCATGACTGCCTGTTCCAGTCTTGTCTGGAGAGAGCTTAGCCTCCAATTTAGCTATATAATTGCATCTCTCGCATATGTTAATGTTTTGTGGTAGGAGGAGAGGGTTGTCTGTGTACATGAGGCAGTTGTAACATTGCCTCAGGATACCCAGGTTCATCAGCTGGGCTTTAGAGTATACCTGAAATTGCCTTTTGGTTACGCCTGAATAGTAGGGTGAGCTGCTTGGTTGATGAGGGGTGAATAATGAGCCTTGCCCTGCTGGGCAATCCAGTGTCGGGGTATATTAGTGCTTGCTATTAGGTCTGAGCAAGTGTTGGATGGTAGGATGCTTTTTAAGTGCTTAGGTTGAGAGTTAGACTACTTTCAAGGGAAAAACTGAAGAGGAGACTTGGTGGAGCCTGGATAAATTTAGCCCTCACTAAACTGCACTGCTTGGACGTGCAAAACTGTGCAAATCTGTTTTTTACAGCAGGGAAATGAAACAGATAGAAATTAGCCCACAATGCCCTATAAACTACTAACATCTGGGCTGGGACCACTTCTCCAGGGACAGATGGGTGCTCAAAGCTCCCTCTCACGGGTGAACAGAGAAACCTCTTTCTATCCATGTAAGGTGTGGGCAACTCAGAAAATTGTAACACAGCCCTGAATTCAGCACTAGCCTGAATACTGACTCAGAAAGGTGGGAAACTAGGAAAATTTTTTTTTTGAAATAAGGCAAAAACAGTAAATAATATACTTAAAACAGCTTTAAACGACTACAAACAGTAAAAAAATACACTTAAAATAGCTTTAGATGACTACAAGCAATCAGAAAAGGCTTTTAAACAAATTACACAATTAACCAGTAAAAGAATCTCAAAACTGATCCCTGTTCCTGTAGTCTTCAATCAGACAAGTTCTAACTGCACACAACTGCCACTGGGTGCAGGGGAACCTTCTCAAAAAAAGAAGGCCTGGATTAGTGCTCAAGTTATGCAAGCAAAGCTAGATTTAGCAGGTCTGCATCTAGTCTATGCTACAGCAAACAAGGCGCACCAATTTCAGTAAGAAACAGTTCAGGTGTGCTGGCACTAATAAGCCTTTAACCATAAATTCCCAGCTCAGAAGAGCAGAGTCCAGCCTTTCCTCCCAAAAGAGTGCAGACCACAAACCTTCTTAATGTAGAGTAACTGGCCTGAAGCCCAAGTGTTTAAACCAGAACTAATGCACTTTTAGAATAACAGACACTGAGCCTTCAATCAGCAGTTCCCAACTTAGAAGGATGTACTTACCTGTCCTGCCACAACAGTGCAGACCACAAACCTTCTTAATGTAAAACAACTGGTCTGAAGCCCAAGTGCTTAATCCAAAAGGCTTAGAATGATAGCTACACTTTAATCAGGTTACTATCAAGCAGTAATAAATACAATTGAATAATTTTAAGAAGGCCTGGATTAGTGCTCAAGTTATGCAAACAAAGCTAGAGTCAGCAGGCCTGGATCTAGTCTATGCTACAGCACACAAGGCGCTCCAATTTCAGTAAGAAACAGTTCAAATATGCAGGCACTAAAAGCCTTTAACCAGAAATTCCCAGCTCAGAAGGGCCGAGTTCAGCCTATCCTCCCACAAGTGTGCAGACCACTAACCTTCTTAATGTAAAATAACTGGCCTGAAGCCCAAGTGATTAAACCAGAACTAATACACTTTTAGAATAACAGACACTGAGCCTTAAGTCAGCAGTTCCCAACTTAGAAGGATGTAAGCTTCCTGTCCTGCCACAACAGTGCAGACCACAAACCTTCTTAATGTAAAACAACTGGTCTGAGGCCCAAGTGCTTAAATCAAAAGGCTTAGAATGATAGTTACACCAAGCAGTAATAAATACAATTGAGTACTTTTAAGATGACGCAAAAGCAAAATAAAGTAGGAAGAAACACAAATACAGTAAAAGCAGATGAAAAAAGTGCATTTTTTTTTTGAGTGAGCAAATAAGATGGACCCAGAAGGAGTATCTAAATGCAAATTTACAAGAGGGGCGGGCAGTTTCAAAGCCACCAAGATTAACACCAAAACAAAAGCAGGAAGGGTGGGTGGGGAACTAACTGAAAAAACAGAGCCACAACTTCCAGCTAGATAGTATTCAATGCAACACAAATAAATCAATTTAAATGCTGTATTATTTGAAAAAAAGTGCAGATAAAGATTTACTTAAATTCACTTATACATCCAGTTGATTTCTGCTTGCAGGTAGCCCTCATTCGGCCTGATTATCAAAGTCTTGGGTCCTGCGTCAGTTGCGGTCTCATATTCCATGACGTCAGGGGTATAAAGCATGCAGCCAACGCCATTACATCAGTCTTTCTTGCTGTGCGGTGCCCGAAGCAGTCGCAGGTGCTGGTCGGCCAACTCCTGAAATTTTCGTTTTCAAGTTTCAGATCCGAAGTCTTCAGCAAAGTTAAGTACCCCGTTGGGGAAACTTTTTCTTGCTGCAAAACGATGTCAGTAAAAGTTAACAATTGTAGTTCTTGTGGAAAGCAAATACGTCATAACGATTTTCATTCATACTGCATTCCTTGCTTAGGCCCAGACCGCGACGTCCCTCGCTGTCTGTTTTGTGCCTTATTCAAACCTTGAACTATTCATCATCAGTTCATTTTCGCATCTAAATATTTTGGTACTCTGTTCAGTTATCCAGAAATGGCTTCGGTAAGCCACTTGCCTACAGACATTCCGAGAAATCGCAAAGACAGAGACAGGCCGCATAGGTCCAAAGATGCCGACGACACTTCCGTTAAGCTAGTCGCCAGTTCGCCGGTACTCAGTGAGGCGCTTTCGCAGCCCCTGATACCAACTACTTCAGATTCACAGGCCTCTACTGAGACCCATTCAGAGTCCAGTATGCCGCGAGATGCTTCTTCGACTGTGGAACCTGCAGATGTCTTTTTACCTTGGATGGGTCCGGAGCCATTGTGCAGGCACCAGCTTCTGAGGGTGTATTCAGGCCTACTAACTTGCATATTAAACCGACGCCGTCTTCTTCTTCTTCAAGGCCTAAATCTCGATCCACGACTAGAAAACAGATGTCCAGACCGAATAGGCAGGCCCCTATGCCTAAAAAACAAATGATAAGAATGGCTGAAGACCTTAATACTCTAATCAGGAGAAGCCACCCTTCTCCCTCTAAAAGACCTAGAACTGATTTTCCTTATGATTCTTCTGATCAGGATTCTGATTTTTCTGATGACCAAGAGTTGCCCTTATCTACCTATGAGGATTCTGATGCAGAGGACTTTATTTTCCTCTGCCTCCCCCTTCCGGAGGATTTCTCTTTTGGTGAATCTTTGCATACTCTTAAGGAGCATTTCCTCTGGGAAAGCCAGGATTACTCTGACTCCAAAAAGAGGCTTAGGGAATTCTTACTCCTACCCTCAACACAGGCTTTTAGCTATCCCTCCTGTACTGGACATTGTAGATGATGCCTTCTTGGAATCTAGCCTGGCCCCTGACACTTTACCCCCCGTCTCCCAGAAAAACTGACCGGTATTAGCGTACCTGACTCTCACAATTTCCTCTTTAGGAATCCTACTGCGGATCCCGAGACAATTTCACAGGGACCCAAAGGCATTAAGACTACTACTGCTAAAAACCCTAACCCCTCTGATAGAGATTCCAAGGCCCTGGACAGATGGGGTAAGAAAGTTTACACTTTTGCAACTTTGGCCATTAGGCCCTTAAACTGCCAGTTTCATATGTTAAAGTATCAGCAGCATATTATTGGATTGCTTAAGCAGAAAATAATGTTGATTCCTGACTGTGCTGAAAGTAAAGAATTACAGGATTTAATGCATTCTGCTGAACAAGTGGGAAAACATACTTTGCAATGTGGTTTTGATTCACTAGAGGCATCTTGCAGGGCTGCTGTCACTGGGTCTGTACTTAGAAGGCATGCTTGGCTTAAGGAGCAAACTTTGCCAGATCATGTTAAAGCTAAATTACTGGATGTTCCCTTAAACCAAGACCGCCTGTTTGGCAACCAAGCAGAAGTAGTACTTAAAAAGATGGAGGAAGAAGCTAAATCTATGCAAACTGTTAAAGATTTCCTGCAAGTACAGCCTCCCAGATTTAGTAGGCGCTGGCATTCTAAGAATTGGTCCTTTCCTGCCTCTTCCAGGCCTTCTCAGTCCAAACCCAGAACCAGCAGACCACCCAGCCATCAGTCTCAAGGTACTCACAGGCCTAAGCGGTGGGGGGCTCCCACTTCCAAAGTTGGAAGTAGTAAGATCACCCCCCCCCCCTCCCCATGGTAAACTGTCACAATGACTTGACTTTAAACCCTCCAAGTCCTGCTCAACTGCCTGTTTTTGTTTTAGGGGGAAAGATCGCCCTGCATCAAAAAACTGTGAGCTCATTACCCAAGACAAATGGGTTTAAAATATAGTTTTTCAAGGATACCGATTCCACTTCCGCTCCTTACCAACCCCAAACAGTTGGCCAGACCTACCCCAAATCAGTGGGCAGAGGCTCAAAAGCAGGTTCTCTCTCTTCTAAGCATCAACACTATTCAACCTGTCCCAGAAGAAGAATGGGGTCAAGGTTTTTACTCAAGACTTTTCCTGGTACCCAGAAAGGACAATTCCTTGAGTCCTGTCCTGGACCTGTCTATCCTAAACACCTTTTTGGTAATCCCAAAATTCAGAATGCTACCTCTTCAGCTGCTTCCCATGCTAGGCAGAAATGCCTGGTTGGCAACACTGGATTTAAAGGAAGCCTACCTGCACATCCCAATCCGGGAATCTTGTAGAAGATACCTACGCTTCAGAGCAGGCTGCATGCTTTATCAGTTCTCTGCACTGCCCTTTGGCTTATCTACTGTGCCCAGGGTATTCACTAAGTGCCTAGCTCCAGTCATTGCATTTTGCAAGCAAAGAAATGTTCAAATATACCCATACTTGGACGATTGTGTCATTCATGCAGAAAGCCAGGACATACTATTAAATCATCTGGCATTTGTAAAGAAATTACTAACTTCTCTGGGGTTACACCATAAACGAAAAGAAATCACATCTAGTTCCCTGCCAACAAATTGTATTCCTGGGAGCAAGCTTGAATACAACTTCCCAGATGGCCTACCTCACACCAGAGAAACAAGTTTGTTTGACAGCCTACTTCAAACTACTGGCCACAAAGACCCAGCTATCTGCAAGGAAAATACTGCAAGCTCTGGGGTTCATGGCCTCTTGCATTCTACTGATTCCATATGCAAGACTGCGTATGAGGAATCTACAATGGTATCTAAAAAGCCTATGGTGTCAACATTCTCAGTACCTAGAATCAATGATTCCTATCATCCTTTGTCTAAAGACAGAGTTCCTTTGGTGGGCAGAGACCTGCGACCACAAGGGACTGCCATTCTCTCTACCCCCTGCCGCCCAACCCTAACAGATGCATCAGACTGTGCATGGGTTGCTCACTTGGCAGGGCAGTGCATTCAGGGCAAATGAAACCCAAGTCAAATGCACCTGCATATCAATCAAAAAGAAATGTTAGCTGTACAGAATGCTTTGACAGCCTTCAAGGACCACTTTCTTCTAGGACAATTATTGGTAAAGACTGACCACACCACTGTTATGTGTTACATAAATAAGCATGGTGGAACCCACTCATACCCTCTCTGCAGACTAGCCATGGCTCTGTGGAATACAGCATTCAGCTACCAAGTGCACCTACAAGCTCAATTCCTGCCAGGCAAGCTAAATACACTGGCAGACGATCTAAACAGAAATCTCATGGACCCACACAAGTGGAAACTGGAACCAAAGATATTCAACATTTTGAGAAACAAATGGGGGAGCCCAGAGATAAACCTGTTTGCCTCCCCTCAGAACTACCAATTGGACAGATTCTGCACAAGGACTCCCCAAAGACAAGCTTGGAAAGTGGATGCCCTTCCCTTCACATGGAAAAACCTATCAGTTTATGCCTTTACCCTTCTGCCTCTCCTCTCCAAAGTGCTACTAAAGATCAAAGAGGACAAACCAAGGGCAATACTTATTGTACCAGACTGGCCACGCCAACACTGGTACCCCCTCTTGCGCAGTGTGTCACTGCTAGAACCATGGCACCTGTCTCACACCCCTGCCCTGCTGTCCCAGACGGAGGGCCAGATTCTTCACCCACAGCTTCAAACCCTGAACCTTGTAGCCTGGCTAATTACCTGATCTCTCCGTTACTATCCCTCAGTAAGCAAGTCATGGATGTCGTTCTGGAGGCAGGGAGGCCTAGTACTAGAAAATCCTATGCTGAAAATGGAAAGGATTCTGTTCCTGGAGCCAAACTCAGGGGATGGGCCCAACAGTTTTTGTCGCACATTCTTCAATACTTAACTGAGATGCTTCACAAGGGCCTTTCCTTTTATGCCATCAAACTTCATGCCTCGGCCGTTTCAGCACGTTATAATACAGAGCCACCCCTCCTCTCTCATCCACTGCTGAAGCAATTCCTCATAGGGGCTAAAAACTTAAGACCACCCAGGTGAGCCCCTAGTCCAGCCTGGGACCTTAACTTTGTATTGGAAAAGCTCACTCTACCTCCTTTTGATCCAGCTGCAAATGCAGAGTTGAAATTCCTTTCCTAGAAAACAGCCTTCCTTCTAGCCATCACTTCAGCTAGAAGGGTGTCTGAATTACAGGCCCTCATGGCTGTGGAGCCTTTCATCATCTTTCATGTGGACAAGGATGTCCCTCGGAACCAATCCTTCCTTTATGCCCAAGGTGGTATCCAGTGTGGCCCTTAATCAGTCCATTCATTTGCCAACCTTATTTTCTAATTCACAGAACAAAGGAGAACGAATACTGCACTCCTTGGATGTGCACAAACAACTAAGATTTACTTGGACAGGACTACGCCTCAGGAAATCTGAGCAGCTTCTGGTAACATTTGCTGCAGGGGCAGAGGGGAAGGCCATTTCAAAGCAAACCATTTCTAAGTGGATAGGCCATTGCATTCATTTCTGCTGTAAGCACCATGGAAAATCTACCCCATAGGGGATAAGACCTCATTCCATCAGGGCTGCATCTACTTCTACAGCCTTTCTCAGAGGTGTCCCTACCAGGGACTTCCTAGAAGCTGCTACCTGGAGTTCTGTACATACCTTCACCAAGCATTCCCACTTGCCAATTTTTTCTAAATCCAGAACAGGTTTTGCCACTGCAGTCTTGCAAGGCCTTATAGCTAGTCCTAATGCTATCTAATTGCCTCCTCCCTTCCTTAGCTTTGGGAATTTACCCAAATGTAATGACTGCAACAGTGAAACACGAAGAGCATAGTACAGTTGTGTACACTTACCATAAATGTAGATGTTCAAGTGTATTCACTGTTGCAGTCATGATTACCCTCCGTCCAGCCCCCTGATTTCTATTGACTATATCTCTATTCTTGTTTACTATGCTTAAAGCTTTCTGGTGTATTTGCTTTTGTTGGAGGTGTAACCTTGTATATAATTGCTTCCCATTATGGGGGCACCTGACATCTGGGGCAAGAAAAACTGATGTAATGGTGTCGGCTGCATGCTTTATACCCCTGACTACCTGACATCATGGAAGATGAGACAGCAACCAATGCAGGACCCAAGACTTTGATAATCAGGCCGACTGAGGGCTACCTGCAAACAGGTAACCCAAATTTAATGACTGCAACAGTGAATACACTCAAACGTCTACATTTATGGTAAGTATACACAACTGTACTTTTTATTTATTTGACATTTGTTTACTGGGAAGATCCAACTGAGCATAGAACCCATTTTCAGTGGAGGCCAAGTAGAAAAGCTTTAATAACAGGGCATTTAATGCATACACAGCAATACACAACTTACACTTAGGTGTGATGACAGAAGAGGTGATAGTGCAATATTTATGTAATACAGATGTAATGGCAAAAGAATCAACAGTATATTATTTACAGAT
Source organism: Protopterus annectens (assembly GCF_019279795.1). Taxonomy (NCBI): domain Eukaryota; kingdom Metazoa; phylum Chordata; order Ceratodontiformes; family Protopteridae; genus Protopterus; species Protopterus annectens. Next base: position 704,901,481 of record NC_056730.1, on the reverse strand, counting down.
GTCCTTGATTATCACTGTTGTAGTAATTTTTTACCCTTGGGGATATCCTGCCGATGATCGCCTAATGTCTGGCCAGTATTTCCAAAGCCTTTGCCACCAGTCTGAAAGCTACTCCTGAAATTGGTGTGTTCGCCATTTGCCGAGCTGGCTCATCTACCAAGCCTAATGCAGATAAGCATCCTTTTGGGGTTCCTTCCCTTTTTCTTTTTCCTACTTGTACATGGTTTTCGTGTCACCCAGGAAGAGAAACTGTGACTGTAGCAGGCAGCTTCCACATAAAGATAGACGTGAAGGCCTTTTTTGTTCAGGTGCTACTCATAACCGTACTTAGTGTGGTATCTGTCAGGTGTTTGTCCCTAAGACAATCTGCAACCATTTGTCCTCTCTTTCTGTTTACTTGGAAAATCACTGTCTGAAGTTGACCAAGGGTACTGTGACTGAATCTTCTTCCCACCCCGAAATTCATCCACTTAAAAAAAAAAAAAAGGCACTGAATCTGCTGCTCTCAGGGCTCCACTGGCTACTTCTGTCATTTTGTATGATGTCGGGCACTCTTGACAAGGAAATGAATACTGCGGCAGTAATATGGAATAACATCATGTGTGTCTCTTCTGAGTTCTGCCTCTCAGATAGCTCACCATTCCATTAAGTGCTGCTATGATGCAGCTGATGCCTCCTCTACAACAGCTGCATCTGGATCTGCCATGAGGAGATATTCCTGGTTTGCCCCTGCAGGCTTTACTTGAAACATTAAGGTCAAAAGTTTAGTTTTATCGTGGACAACTAGAATCTTTTTGACACTGCTGCTGAATTGTTTAAAACCTTGCAGGATAAGGGCAAGGTTATGCAGGACCTTAAACAAATGTTTGTTTTTCCTGTGCCAAGATGCTCTTCGTGTTTCACTGTTGCAGTCATTACATTTGGGTAATCTGCTGGCTGGTTGCCCTTAGTCGGCCTGAATTCCAAAGTCTTGGGTCCTGCGTCAGTTGCTGTCTTCTCTTCCATTGTCAGGTCGTCAGGGGTATAAAACATGCAGCCAACGCCATTTTCTTCAGTCTTTCTTGCCGCGCAGTGCCTGAAGCAGAAGCATTTCGCAAGTGCCGGTCGGCCGACTACTGAAATATTCGAGTTTGAGTTTCAGAACCGAAGTCTTCACTAAAGCTAAGTTCCCCATTGGGGAAACTTTTTTCTTGCTTTTTACCGATGTCAGAAAAAGTTAATAATTGTATTACTTGTGGGAAGCAAATACCTCATAAGGATTTCCATTTGTACTGCATTCCTTGCCTAGGCCCTGATCACAATGTGTCTGGCTGTCGGTTTTGTGCTAGATTTAACCAACACACTATTAAGCGTCGGTATATTTTTGCACCAAAGTTTTTTGGAAACAGATTAAACTACCCAGAGATGTCTTCGGATAGCAATCCGAGTACCGGAGTACATAAAAAACACAAAGAAAAGGACAGAGAAATGCAGTCGAGATCCAAAACCGACGAAGCTTCTCCTAAGCCAGTCGCCAGTTCGCCGGTACTCAGTGAGGCACCTTCGCAGCCCCCTGATACCTGCTACCTTCGAGTCACAGGCCTCTACCGACACCCATGTATGCCGGAAAATACTCAAGGTATTGGACCAACGGATACATCTCCCTCAGATGAGTCCGGAGCCGCTGAGCAGGCACCGGCTTCTGAGGGCGTATTCAGACCTCAACATTTGTACATCAAACCGACGAAAGCTGCAAAGGCAACTTCTAAAACTAAAAAGCGATGCATGAGCCACGTGCACAGGCCTCTATGCCTAAAAAACAGATGATCAAAATGCCTGAAGACCTTATTACCTTGATCAGAGGTACCCATCCCCCTCCAGATAAGAGGCCTAGGCAAGACACTGATTATGAAGCTTCAGATCCGGTTTCTGTTTCTTCTGATTCCTCTTCTGATCAGGAATTATCTATACCTCCCTATGAGGATTCTGATGCTGAGGAGTCTATTCCATCTGCATCTCCTCCTGAGGATTTTTCATTTGGAGAAACCTTGCATATTCTGAGGGAATATTTTCACTGGGAGAGTCGAGACTTCTCAGAATCAAAAAAGAGGCTCGGGATTTCCTTCTCCCTCAGCACAAGCCTTTAGCCATTCCCCCTGTTTTAGGCATTGTGGATGATGTGTTTTCGGAGTCAAGCTTGACCCCTGACTCTCTACCTCCGGCTCCCAGTAAGCCTGACAGATATTATGGGGTCCCTGACTCACATAAATTCTTATTTAGAAACCCTGCTGCTGATCCTGAAACTATTTCACAGGGTCCAAAGGGAGTTAAGGCCTCAGCAAAAAATCCTCCCCCCTCTGACAGAGATTCAAGGGCACTGGACAGATGGGGAAAAAAGGTTTATACGTCTGCAGCCTTGGCACCCAGGGCCTTAAACTGTCAATTTCATATGCTTAAGTACCAACAACATGTTATGGGATTGCTGAAACAGAAAATGATGATGATTTCAGAATGTGCAGAAAATAAAGAATTGCAGGAATTATTGCATGCAGCTGACCAAGTTAGAAAGCATACTTTACAATGTGGTTTTGATTCTTTAGAGGCTTCCTGCAGGGCCGCAGATACTGGTTCTGTGGTTAGAGGCATGCCTGGTTAAAGGAACAAAATTTGCCTGATCATGTTAAAGCTAAATTGCTAGATGCACCTTTACAGCATGATTTTCTGTTTGGTATTAAGGCAGAAGAGGTTTTAAAGAAAATGGAAGACAAAGCTAAGTCTATGCAAACTGTTAGACTTCTTACAGGTCCAGCCACCAAGATTCAGTAGACACTGGCCTACAAAAAATTGGTCCTTTCCTGTGTCAGACAGAGCTCAAAGGGGCAAATCCAGACGCCCTAAGGGTTCCAGATACCAGGTGCAAGATTCATACAGGTCAAAGCAGTGGGGCGCATCCACCTCCAAATCTGGAGGAGATAAAGCGCAAACCTACAGAAAGCAATCCCAATGACTTCCCTCTGCCTACACCAAGCACTTCTCTTTTGGCAGCACCCATAGGGGGAAAATTAGCACTTCTTGTTCAAAATTGGCAGTTAATAACCCAGGACAAATGGGTACTAAACATCGTATCACAGGGATACAGATTCCATTTCCACACTCTGCCAATGGCAGATGGTTGACCAGTTCTGCCAAAAAATCAATGGGCAGAGGCACAGAAACAGGTTAAGTCCCTCATGGATATGGGGGCCATTCAGACAGTACCAGAACAGGAAAAAGGACAAGGTTTTTACTCAAAACTGATGTCCTTCATGGATGCATCTGCAGTCATAACAACTGGGTTGTCCTGTCGTCAGGCAGCCCTTCGGTCGGCCGGATTCCAAAGTCTGGGTCCGGCTTCGGCTGATGTCGCACTCCACCCGACGTCATCTCTGCTGGTCTTCAGGTATAAAAGCATCAGCCGACGCCATTTTCCTTAGTCTTTCTTGCCGCGTGGCGCCCGAAGCAGAAGCTGTTCGCAAGTGCCGGTCGGTCAGATCCAGAGATTACTACTACCGAATACTACTCAAGACTTCTAAAAGCTAAGTACCCCGTTGGGGACTCTTTCTTGCCTCAGCCGATGTCAGAAAAAGTCAATAACTGTTTAACTTGTGGGAAACAAATACCTCATAAAGATTTCCACTCTTACTGTCTGCCTTGCTTAGGCCCAAACCACGACGTAGCAGCCTGTTCGGCCTGTGCTTCCTTCAACCGACGAACGCTAAGGCGTCGGTCGGAGTTTGCTGAACAGTTTTTCGGCTCAGACTTTGCGTACATTATGCCGTCGGATCCTCCGACTACCCAAATAGTCAAAAAACGCAAGGAAAAAGACCGACACTCGCGGCCCGCGGTTTCGGCCGAAACCACGGTCAAGCAAACAGCGAGTGTCTCGGTTTCGGCCGAAACCGAGAAAACTGTTCAATCTTCAGCCGAATCCATGACTACTACTGAGGCTCCTACTACTTTACCTGAATCGGCCTTAGAAATTTTGCCTACAACTGTGGCTTCTAGTGAGTTATCTGACACCATCCCGTTGGATGTATCTACCCCAGCACGTGGTGCTGCAAGACCCCCTGCAGCCATGTCTATCAAGGCCTTTGCCAGGGCTAAAGCAGCCAAATCTGCTAAGTCAGTGCCTGTTAAACCTCCCTCACACAGGCCCCCTTCCAGTTCACAAATGCTTACTCTGGCAGAAGATTTAATATCTTTAATTAGGGGATCCCAATCTCACCCAGACAGGGCCTCTCAGCCACCAGAAAAGAGACCTAGGACAGAGCCCCCCGAGCCAGTGTCGTCTAATGATTCTGCGGATGACTCCGACAATGCAGAACAGCCAGAGGATCCTTTTTCTACTTATGAAGACTCTGATGCTGAAGAATCCATTCCAGCTGCCTCTCCACCAGAGGAATTTTCCTTTGGGGAAACCTTACATGCCATGAGAGAGCAATTCCAATGGCAGGGACAAGATTTCTCAGATTCAAGAAAAAGGCTTAGGACTTTTCTGCACTTACCACAACATAGGCCCTTAGCTATTCCTCCTGTTTTGCCTGTTGTGGATGATGCATTTAATGATGTCTGTACTGCTCCTAATTCTTTACCTCCAGCCCCTGCCAAACCTGATAGATTTTACAGGGTGCCAGACACTCATCACCACCTATACAAGGCCCCACTGGCGGACCCCGAAACTATTTCCCAGGGGCCTAAGGCAGTAGCCTCGACCACAACAAAAAACCCTATACCTTCAGAAAGGGAATCCAGGTCGTTAGACAGATGGGGCAAAAAAGTTTACACTTCTGCTACCCTCTCAGCTAGAGCTTTAAACTGTCAGTTTCACATGATACAATACCAAGAGTTTATGCTTGATCAGTTAACTAAAAAGCTATCCTCTGATGACTCTTTAGATAAGAAATATGTATTAGAAATGGTAAATAACATACAACATGTTAGTAACCATTCCTTAAAATGTGGCTATGATGCACTGGAGGCTTCATTTAGATCAGCCATGACTGGCACAGTGATAAGAAGACATGCATGGTTGAAAGAGCAGGCCTTACCGGATCATGTTAAAGCTAAGCTATTAGATGCTCCTATGGATAAGGCCAGTTTATTTGGTACACCTGCCTAGCAGGTAATGAAGAAAATGGAAGAGAAGGCAAAATCTGTACAAACAGTTAAAGATTTCTTACAGGTTCAGCCCCCAAGGTTTAGCAGGAACTGGCCTGCCAAAAATTGGTCCTTTCCTGACTCCACAAGATCCCAAAGGGGCAGGAATAGACGTTCCAGAGGCAGAAATCAATCCAGAGGAGGTGCCTACAGAGGACGACAGTGGCAAGGTAATAACAGAGGCACAGACACAACCACTACCACTGCAACAGGACAATCACAGTGACTTGACTCTAACTCCGCCGACCAGGGAGCAAATAGCAGCACCATTAGGCGGAAAGTTAGCCTTATTTTCCAAAAATTGGCACTATATCACAAAAGACAAGTGGATTTTGCAAACCATAGACCAAGGATACCGGTTCCACTTCCACACTTTACCAGTCAGAAGAGGAATGCCAAACCTGCCTCCAAATCAAAAAATAGAAGCTCTACAGCAGATAATGCAATTAACAAAGATGAGAGCTGTGGAAAGAGTACCAATAACAGAACAGGGCAAAGGATTCTACTCCAGACTATTCCTAGTTCCAAGAAAAGAAAAAAGTTGGAGACCTATTCTCGACCTGTCCATCTTAAACACATACATCATTGTCCCAAAATTCAAAATGCTGACCCTACAGCAACTTCTTCCCATGCTGGGCAAGGAGTGTTGGCTGGTAACTCTAGATCTCAAGGAGGCATACCTGTACGTCCCCATTCGACCAAATTGCAGAAGATACCTCAGATTTCTTGCAGGATCAGAGCATTATCAATTCTCAGCATTGCCCTTTGGCTTATCTACTGGCCCAGAGTATTCACAAAATGCCTGGCATCAGTAATCGCCCACTGCAGACTACAGGGAATCCAAATTTATCCATACCTGGACGACTGCCTGCTACAAGCGGACAACAAAAGCAAGCTGACAACAGATTTACAAAGGGTCATTTACTTGCTACAAGCCCTGGGATACACAGTCAATTTACAAAAGTCAAGGCTGATACCATCCCAAACAAGGACATTCTTGGGCACGGAATTGGACACAGTAAAACAAATGGCATTCCTAACTGCAGAAAAACAAAACGAACTCCCTCTTTACTTCTTGGCATTAACAAAACAGAACAAGCTAACAGCAAGAAAAGTTCTGCAGGCCTTGGGCTTCATGGCATCATGCATAATCTTGGTCCCACATGCCAGACTGCATATGAGAAAACTACAGTGGTACCTAAAGAATTTATGGTCCCAACACAGGCACAGCCTAGAAGCAGAAATACCACTAATCCCATGCCTAAAACAGGAGTTCCGATGGTGGGCTCAAGCATGCCAGTCAAACCCAGGCCTACCCTTCCACAAATTTCGAGCAAGCCAAACCATCACAACAGACGCCTCCGACCTAGGATGGGGGGCACACATGCTGGACAAATGCGTACAAGGATTGTGGACTCAGGACCAGCTACACCTGCACATCAACCAAAAAAAAATGCTGGCAGTAAAACTGGCAATCCAAAAATTCAGACCATTTCTCAAAGAAGGCCATTTGATGATAAGGACAGACAACACCACAGTAATGTGGTACATCAACAAACAGGGAGGCACTCATTCATACCCCCTATGCAGAATGACTTTGGACCTTTGGAACCTGGCACTCAGCTACAACATCCAGTTACAGGCAATATTTGTACCGGGAAAGGAGAACACTCTAGCAGACATGTTAAGCAGAACCACCTCGGATGCTCACGAATGGATGCTACACCCGGACATCTTCAAGACCATCACAAAGAAATGGGGAATGCCACAGATAGATCTATTCGCTTCCCCTCTCAATCACCAGCTCAAAAAATTCTGCACAAGGACATTCCACCCACTTGCATGGAAGGTGGATTCGCTCTCCTTCAGCTGGAAAGGTCTGACAGCATATGCATTTCCACCTCTTCCCTTGATACACAGGGTACTACTCAAAATCAAAGAGGAACGTCCAAGGATAATCCTGATAGCCCCGAACTGGCCAAGACAACACTGGTACCCATTGCTGAGGAGCATGTCTCGGGAGAAAATGTGGCCAATACCCCTGATGCCTTTGATGTTAACTCAGAACAACTACAGCATCATGCATCCAAGCCTAAAAACTTTGCAATTGACTGCATGGAACATCACATAGCAGCAACTAATCCAGATCTTTCCCAAAGGGTTAAAGACATTATCCTTGAAGCCCGCAGACCTTCAACAAGAAGGAACTATGCAGGAAAATGGAAAAGGTTCGTCATTTGGAGTGCTGAAAGAGGAAAAGATGTGTCGAATATAGATATTGCTAACATTCTGGAGTATTTGGCAGAGCTTCTACATACAGGCCTGTCCTATTCCTCCATCAAGATACATGCATCAGCTATTTCAGCAGAATACAGCTTTGATCCACCTGTCTTTTCACATCCTCTACTCAGGCAGTTCCTCAGAGGGATCAAGAATGTAAAACCTCCTAGGAAACCACCATTGCCAGCATGGGACTTGAACTTTGTACTAGAAAAGTTGACACTCCCTCCTTTTGAACCAGCAGCAACAACAGATCTGCAGCACTTGTCATGGAAAACTGCTTTCCTACTGGCAATTACCTCAGCAAGGAGGGTTTCTGAACTTCAGGCCCTAATGGCAGTACAACCCTTCCTAATCTTCCACCAAGATAGGGTGTCCATGAGAACTAATCCTACATTTATGCCTAAGGTGGTATCCAGAGTGTCTTTAAACCAGGCAATACACCTACCTACCTACCTTCTTCCACAATCCACAAAACAGAGGGGAAAGAATGCTGCATACCTTGGATGTACATAGACAGCTACGCTACTACCTGGACAGAACCAAAAGTAACAGAAAAACTGACCAGCTTTTTGTAGCCTATGCAACAGGAAGGGAAGGAAAAGCAATTTCCAAACAGACAATCTCTAAATGGATAGGAAATTGCATACGATTCTGTTACTCCTTCCATGGAAAACCAATTCCACAGAACATAAGGCCTCATTCTACAAGGGCAACAGCCACTACCACAGCCTTCTTACGAGGAGTGGCAACCAAGGACAGTATTGAGGCGGCTACTTGGACCTCCGTGCATACATTTGCCAAGCATTATAATTTACCTCTGTATTCCAGATCCCGAGTAGGGTTTGCCACTGCTGTACTGCAAGGGATCCTAACCACACCATAATTTTTTTTCTTCCTCCTCCCCTAGTTGGCTATGGTATTCTACCCAGTTGTTATGACTGCAGATGCATCCATGAAGGACATAGTACAGTTTTGTACCTACCATAAATGTAGATGTCCGAACTGGATAGCATCTGCAGTCAGGATTACCCTCCCTCCTTCCCCTCTGTGGTACTCCTAGGGTACTTACCCTCCTAATAGCTAGCTGGTGGGGGGAGTCTCTTATGGTGTATTTGTTTGTATATATGTACATACATGCTTATTTTTTGTGTTTGCCTTCTATCCTTTTGGAAACATTGGCATTTATCCAAAGTTTAGCCTTCCAAGAGGGCAACTGGCATCTGGGGCAAGAAACACTGAGGAAAATGGCGTCGGCTGATGCTTTTATACCCGAAGACCAGCAGAGATGACGTCGGGTGGAGTGCGACATCAGCCGAAGCCGGACCCAGACTTTGGAATCCGGCCGACCGAAGGGCTGCCTGACGACAGGGCAACCCAGTTGTTATGACTGCAGATGCTATCCAGTTCGGACATCTACATTTATGGTAGGTACAAAACTGTACTTTCTTGGTACCCAGAAAGGACAAGGCCTGGCGGCCAATACTGGATTTATCAATTCTGAACACATACCTGGACCTTCCAAAATTCAAAATGCTGACTTTGCAGCAGCGTCTGCCCATGCTGGGCAAGAATGCTTGGCTGGTGACTTTAGACCTAAAAGAGGCATACCTGCATGTCCCAATAAGACAGTCGTGCAGAAGATACATCAGATTCAAGGCTGGCTTAATACATTACCAATTCTCTGCACTGCCCTTTGGCTTATCTACTGCGCCTAGGGTCTTTACAAAGTGCTTGGCACCAGTAATTGCATTTTGCAGACAAATACATATGCAAATATACCCTTACTTGAACGACTGTCTCATTCAAGCAGAGAACAAGGACACTGTACTTCGACACTTGGCGTTTGTGAAAAGGTACACAATAAACGAAAAGAAATCACAACTGGTACCCTCTCAAAAGAAAACATTCCTGGGTGCAAGCTTGAATACAACTGCCCAAATGGCTTACCTCACGCCAGACAAACAAAGGCAACTGACTACTTACTTCAAACTGATGGCAACAAAAACCCAGTCTTCTGCAAGACAAATTCTGCAGGCTCTGGGCTACATGGCATCCTGCATCCTACTAATTCCATATGCAAGATTGCATATGAGGAAACTTCAGTGGTACCTAAAAAGCTTATGGAGTCAACATTCACACAGTCTGGAAGCAGTGATACCTCTCATTCCGTGCCTGCAACAGGAGTTTCTATGGTGGGCAAAGGCCTGTCACCAAAACATGGGATGGCCCTTCACTCTACACCCTGCCAGCCAAACCTTACCAGACGCATCAGATTGTGCCTGGGGGGCCCACATGGCAGGAAGATGCATTCAGGGCATATGGGCACCAAAACAAATGCATCTACATATCAACCAGAAAGAGATGCTAGCTGTTCAAAATGCCCTAACAGCCTTCAACGACTTACTTCATCCAGGACAACTACTGATAAAGACGGACAACACCACAGTCATGTGGTATATAAACAAGCAAGGGGGCACACACTCATACCCCCTTTGCAAATTAGCCATGGCACTGTGGGATACAGCTTTGACCTACCAAATACATCTGCAAGCTCAATTCCTGCCAGGAAAGCAAAACACTCTGGCAGACGATTTAAGCAGAAACCTTATGGATCCTCAGGAGTGGAAACTAAATCCACAAGTCTTCAGCATAAAAGAGAAATGGGGGAGCCCAGACATAAATCTATTTGCCTCTCCTCAAAATTGTCATTTGAAAAGATGCTGCACAAGGACTTATCACAGACAAGCATGGAAAGTGGACGCCCTATCCTTCAGTTGGAAAAACCTATCAGTTTACGAGAAAATGTTATGCTGACAAATGGAAGAGATTCTGTGCTTGGAATCAAGCACAAGGAACTGATACAGCGGAACCACATATTCCTCAGATATTACAATACTTAACTGAGATGCTTGACAAAGGCCTATCTTTCTCATCAATCAAAATCCATGCCTCTGCCATTTCGGCTCATTACAATACTGAGCCACCACTCTTTTCTCATCCTTTACTAAAGCAGTATCTTAGAGGAGCCAAAAACTTATGGCCTCCTAGAAGATCACCATTACCTGCATGGGACCTCAATTATGTGTTTGAAAAGCTCACCCTGCCTCCATTTGAACCAGCTGCTACCGCTGATTTAAAGTTCTTATCATGGAAGACAGCTCTGCTACTAGCAATTACTTCAGCAAGAAGAGTTTGAGCTACAGGCCCTCATGGCTGTAGAGCCTTTAATCATATTTTACCCAGACAGGGTGTCTCTGAGGACAAATCCTACTTGTATGCCAAAGGTGGTTTCCAGTATGGCTCTTAACCAAACAATTCATCTGCCAACTTTTTATCCAAATCCGCAGAACAAAGGGGAGAGAATTCTGCATTCCTTGGACGTACACAGACAGCTAAGATTCTACTTGAGCAGAACTAAAGCTATAGGAAAAACTGAGCAATTACTAGTCTCATTTGCTGCAGGATCAGAAAGAAAGGCTATTTCAAAGCAGACAATTTCAAAGTGGATAAGCCACTGCATCCATTTCTGCTACTTACACCATGGTAAACCTGTGCCCGAGGGTCTCATTCCTCCAGAGTTGCAGCTACTTCAACAGCCTTTCTCAGAGGAGTACCAACCAAAGACATTCTAGAGGCTGCTACTTGGAGTTCTGTTCACACTTTTACAAAGCATTTCTATTTGCCTCTCTAAGTCCAGAGCAGGCTTTGCCACTGCAGTGCTGCAGGGCCTTATAGCTGCACCTAATGCTGTTTAGCTCCAGCCTCCCAACCATAGCTTTGGGATTCTACCCAAATGTAATGACTGCAACAGTGAAACACGAAGAACATAGTACAGTGGTGTACACTTACCATAAATATAGATGTTCGAGTGTATTCACTGTTGCAGTCCAGATTACTCTCCCGCCATCCCCCTGTCATTCTAAAGTTTATCTTTCCTTCTCTGTCTTCTGCAACCTATGTGGTGTATTTGCTTGTAGATGAATGTGAAGTTTATATTGATGCATGTGTAATATATATATATATATAATTGCTACCTTTTTGGGGGCACCTGACATCGAGGGCAAGAAAAACTGAAGAAAATGGCGTCGGCTGCATGTTTTATACCCCTGACAACCTGACGTCCTGGAAGAGAAGACCGCAACTGACGCAGGACCCAAGAGTTTGGAATTCAGGCCGGCTGAGGACAACCTGCCAGCAGATTACCCAAATGTAATGACTGCAACAGTGAATACACTCTAACATCTACATTTATGGTAAGTGTACACAACTGTACTTTCCAGAGGAGCTATCCATTGAAGTCATCCTTTGTCTTTGGCAGCCTAGACAACTTGCTAGGAGGAAGAGGATTTCTAAGATGATGATCCCAGATAAAACCACTCAGGGTTTCAGAGGCCAAAAGTCTTCCTCTCTGAATATATATGCCACTGTCTGACATCCAGCCTCCCTTCTCCCTTGGCCAGATTCCTCCATCCCTCAGGCTAGCCCGTCATTTCCCTGTTGGCAAGAGATCACCACAGACACCTGTGTTCTCTCCATCATACAACACTTATTTCATGGCTTGAAAGTCCCTTCCTCCATTTTCTGGCCTTCCTCAGCCTCCTGCTTGCCAGCTTCCTCATTTTCCTTTGGTCCTGAAGGATCTGATGGATCAGGGAGCCATCCAACCTGTTCCCTTGTCTCAGCAGTGAACAGGGTTTTATAGCAGAATGGTTCTGCTTCCCAGGAAGGAGGTGTTTATTAAGGGCCATTCTTTCTTAAGGTTCATTCCTTCAGGATTTTGTCCCTTCAGACCCTTTTCCTTGTTTTGCTTCCTCAAGCCTTTCTGGTCTCCCTGGATTTGATGGGTGCTTAACTCCATATTCTATATCCTTGCCTCAGGAAGGTTTATGTTTTTCTCTCATCACTTCTCTGCTTTGCCGTTTGGCATTTCTACAGTTCCACAGGTATTTATCAAATGTATGGCCCCTGTGGTATCGTTTTGCAGACTTCAGGGAATTGAAATATTTCCCTATTTGGATAACCTTCTGATTCAAGACCTCTCTCAGTAGCTTCAGATTCAGAATCTACACTTCATTATGCTTCTGTGCATTGTGGGATTCACCCTCTACCTCAAAAAGTCTGTGTTGACCCCATCTCAGGACAGCTTTTTTGGGTTGCTGGATTCAGACCATCCCAGTGTTGGCTTGACTTCCATCTCCCAAGATCCTCTTTTTGGCTGTTTATTATCTGTTCTCTTCCTCTTTCAGTTCTTCTTTCAAGGGAATTTCTCCAAGCCCTGGGATACATGGCATCCACGATTCTCTTGATTCCTTTTGCCATGTCAACATGAGGAAATTTCAGTGATATCTCAAGACAGTTTGGCTTCAGCACTCCGGAGTTTCTAGTTCCTCTGTTATCTTGTCTCAGACTCCACTGGCAGATATTGCAGATTTCCCTAAATACAGGTCTGCTTTTTCAGGTTCCTCTTTCTTCTTAAGAGTGTACATGGATGGGAACTTCCAAGATGGCTGCATGTTGAGTAATAGCTTAATTATGTCTCTCCGAGTCTGAAAACTGAATCTTAGCAGGGAAAGCCACTGGAGCTAGATTTCTGGGTAAATTTCAGTAACTGACTAGTAAGTGCACTGCCTAGATACCACAAAAAAGAAATATGAAGGACCTGGAGGAAAATCAGCTACAAAAGTTAAGGAAAAAACACAGACTGGGAGAAGTACTGCAGTTGTTTAGAAAGAAACAGTGCAAATTCCAGACATGACGTCCAGTAACCTAGAGGAAAGTATAAAGCAGCTGCACACAGACCTGGTTAAAATAAATAAAATATTGATGGACTATATCAACACAAGCACTAAAAAGCTGGAAAAAAATGGAAGAACCTTTAAACAGATAAGGTGGCAGAACTGCAAAACTCAAAGGCTGAAATGAAGAAAAGGTTTGCTGAATATGAGACTGCAAAATAAGAGATGTTTCAAAATGTAGAATTAGAGAATGGAGCATGTAGGGAAAACCTTAGGTTTTCTGCTGTACCGGAGAAGCTAGAAAGGAACCTTTTAATTTTATGAAAGTACAAATAAGCAACTGGACTGGTATTCCACAACAAGAGTTGTTAATTGAAAGGGCACAATATGTATGCTCCAGACCTGACTATGAGAAAACAGCATAGATCTTTAATACTACAAATACAGTCTTAACAGTTTAGGAGCCTGGCATTTGCAGGAAAGTTGTTCAGTTTGCCATTCTTTCAGCTCGGGAGTGCTTCAAGAGCCAAATAATAAATTGATATTAAGGGGGTTTGTTAAAGTCTTCCTTTGCTGAGGATTTAGAGAAGGGTCAAACTCCATTAAATAAGACTTCTTCACCTTCTTCGTCCAAATCTGAGAAAAGCTTTAAGAGTCCATCTTCAGATAGTTTGGAGCCTTCAGAAAAGATTCAAAAATTCTTGGAACTGACCACATTGGCTCAGACGTCTACCTCAGCTCCGTTTGTGTCAGAGCCCTGATGGTAGTTCAAGCTAGGATCTGATCACCAGTTTTAGATCCTGTATCTCCTATGCTGTGATCCCCAGTTTTGCAGTCTGTGGCATCACTGACACCATCATCTCATTCTTCGGATTTGGACATGGATTGTTTGGTGCAGAAGCTTTTGAGGACACCGGCTCTTGCACAGATTTTGTTGGCACCAACTCGGTTGGCTCTGGATCCAACAAGACCAGTACTCCCTACTTCAATTCCTCCTCCAACGCCTACTGTAGCCTCTGAGCCGGAATGTGTGGAGCCGATAGTTGTGGACCCTAAGGTGTCGAGACTTTCTTAGGCTTCTTCGATTCCTGCTGCTCAAAGTACCAGGGAGCCGACAGGGGAGTCTGGGGGCCGACACTCTCCAGTCGGCTCCGGGGGGGGGGGGGACAGCCAGACTGAGCATTTATCGGTTCCAGCTTTACCTCTCGGAGCATCAGCTCAGATGAGTTTGGCTCCTACCTCTATCTCAGAGCTGTCTCTTGTGGCTCCTGGGGAGCTTCTGGTTCTTCTGAGCCGGAGCTCTCCTCTGGTCATTGGTGGGGGGTGTCTTCACGGTCATGAGGAGAGCACTGCCCCCACGGACATCCACTGTTTCAGATCCTACCATTCCTTCCCCTAGAGTTTCAGGTCCATCTTCTGCATCACATGGCCCACAGTGTACAGATCCAGAGCCTCTTCATGCCCCACAGGATATACCTTTCTCGTCGGAAACCTCTCCAGAAGCCCCATCTGAGGAGGCACCATGAAAGAAGACATGCAAGAGGAAACGTCTAGACTCCCCTGAGGAGTCGGTGACATCAGACAATGGACCTCGATGCTTCATAGGGTCCCCCACAGTCGCCTTCTGAAGATGTCATTTGCAGACATCCTAGAAGTCCTTAAGCAGAGAGGCAGCTGTAAGGCCATTAACCCTTCTGAGGTTTCCATATACATGAAGGCTTTTGGTTCTCCACCTTCCGCCTCTTGGGTGTCTCCACCTTTTGATGAAATCTTGGACTTGGTTTGTCGGAAGGCATGGGAGTCTCCGGATACTGTGGAACCTGTCCCTAGGAGGCCTAACAAATTTATCACTGTACCAGAGAGCAAATCTTTCTTGACCAAAGGGGTCCCACTAGATGCCATTGTGGTTGTGGCGGCCACTAAAAAAGAGATGTTTGAGATGTCCACAGCTGTCCCTTGCAATGGACAAGTATGGGAAGTGCATGTTCTCATCAGCGACCTTTACTCTACAGTCTCTGAATTACCTAACTCACTTTACAAGGCTACAGAGGGATATCCTAATGGAGCTTGGAGATGGTCTTCAGGGTAATGTAGCTGCGGGAGTCTCTGATAAAGTAACTTCTCAGCTCTCTACCCTAAACTCTATAGTCAGCTCTTCTGTGAGGCTCATTTTGTATGCAACCGATGGAGCAGGCAGATCAGCAGGTACTTTAACTGTCCTTAGGAGACATACCTGGATCCACTTGTGTTCATTTGCGGAGCTTTTCAAGTCATCCTTTACCAACACCCTTGTTTGTGCCCAAAGTAAAAGAAGCACTGACCAGATGTGAGCAGGACGGAAGGGCTCTCTCTGCCGTTGAAGTCGTTTTTCCACTCCTAGAACATATCCTAAGGGTAAAAAGGGTGGAAAGATGTGGTTCCGTAAAACCCAGGGGGCCTTTTAGGACACACGTGATGAACCCCCCTCCAGGAAAAGAGGAAGGGGTAATAATGGAAGATGGAGCAATGCGGCAGAGGGGGGTCCACAGAATCAGGGCGACCGAGAGTCTTTCTTCGTTAAGCCCTTTCAGCGTTCCTGACGTGTAACCTGACTGCTCTACTGTGGAGTCAGTCGGGGATCGCTTGTCTTTGTACCCAAAAGCCTGGCTAAAAATCACAAAGGACAAATGGGTGCAAAGGATCATATTCAGAGGGTATGCTAGTCCCTTCTCCAACTCTCCCCCAACCTTAAGAAGAATTCCGGACGTTCCACCCAGTCAAAGGAATCAGACAGCAACCGAAATTCAAAAGTTGCTAAAAAAAAAAAAAAAAAAAAGTCATCCAAATCCCCACAGACCAGATAGGATCCTGAACTTACTCAAGATTCTTTTTAGTTCCAAAGAAAATGAGGGGCTGGAGACCAATATTGGATGTCAGCACATTAAACAAGTCAGTAGAAAAGGCAAAGTTCCAGATGGTCAAGTTAGTCAGTTCTTCCCTTTCTGGGAAAAGACAATTGGATGCCCTCTATAGACCTCCGGGATGCGTACTACCACATAAAAATGGACAAGCCATCCAGGAGCCACTTGCACTTCTGGGTGGGCACCAGTCACTGTCAATTCCGAGCACTGCCCTTTGGGCTCACTACAGCCCCCAGAGTGTTCACCAAATGCATGGCAGTGGTTACATCCCACTTGAGGCGTGTAGGATTCCGGATGTTTTCATACTAGATGACTGGCTCCTTACCACCACTACCAAGCAGCTACTACAAGCAATAAATAACATTTTGGCCCCATGTGCTCAACTTGAGATTACAGTCAACTACGAAAAATCTGCCTTATTGCCGTCGCAGCATATCGCATTCATAGACACAGAATTAATTTCTGGGAGTATGATAGTAACTCTTCCACAAGAACGAATACAATCTCTTTGCTCACAAATTCAGAACCTACTTTTGAGAACGAGAGTACAAGCAAGAAGTATTAGTTTTAGGGACAATGGCAGCAGCTGTCACCATACTCCCCTTAGCTCACATGCAGATTCTGCAATGGTTTCTCTTTACCCAATGGTCAGTGCAGGGCTTACCAATGTCATACCAGATATTTCTGACAGAATCTTGCAAAAGGGACTTAGCCTCTTATCAAGTCACTATAGGCCGTCCGTTCACCCTACTTGCCCCATCAGCCACAGTGACCATGAATGCTTCCCAGATGAGGGGTGGGGGGGGGGGGGCATTATCAGGGAAAGACAGCCCAAGGCACTTGGCAAGAACACGAGGCTTACCTGCAAATCAACATGCTGGAGATGAGAGCAGTGCTATTGGTGTTGCAGGCATTTCAACACACTCTTCCTCCAGGAACGATTGCGATCCAGATGGACAACATGTCAGTGGTATGGCACATAAACAAGCAGGGAGGAACAAAGTCTTACCTCCTTTGTCGAGAGGCTGTCAGAGTATGGCAATGGGAGACCTCATCCCAGCGCTTTCTTATAGCAATGCATATCCCAAGGAAATCCAACTTGATAGCGGACAAGCTCAGCAGGGCGATTCTAATGCCCCACGAGGGTCTATATTACATATCCAAATGCTTAAATGTTCAAATCGCTAAAGATTGACTTTGTGTTGAAACATTTAAAAGCCCCCTGCACCCCCACACTTCCCCCGCTACTTAAATGTACCAACTCCAAGATTGCGCTACAGTGTATGGAATGAGAAATTTTCCGTTTCTGCACTGTAGCGCATTGAAGTGCGATCATGGAGTTGGTATATTTAAGTAGTCAGGGGGGCACAGCCCCCCACGTGGGAGGTGCAGGGGGGCTTGCCCCCCCCCCTTGTTTAAACCCTTTCCTTTTTTTTTTTTTTTTTTTTTTTTAATATTACTTTTTTACATATTCAACCATTTAAAAGGTCGATCTTTAGCGATTCTAACATTTAAGCGCTCGGATATGTAATATAGACCCACCCCACGAGTGGTCACTGAAACAAGATGTAGAGGAAATTATTTTTCGCAAATGGGGTCAGCCTTGCTGCGATCTCTTTACCACGTCCATGAACACGAAATGCAGCAACTATTTTGCCCTGATCATTTCACCGGGGGAGTCACCGAGGGATGCACTTGTGCACGTTTGGACCCTGGGTCTCCTTTATGGCCCCCCCCCCTCCACTGATACCAAGAGTACTTCAGAAAGCCAATTCACTGGGAAGGACATTAATCCGCATAACGCCTTACTGGCTTTGTCAAACTTGGTTCCCCTTCCTACAGCCTCATCTACAGGAAGAGCCATGGATCTTGGATCCAGTACCAAATCTCCTGACACATTCTTAAGGTGCTCTTCATCCTTCTCTCTCAGCCCTCAAGCTGACAGCTTGGCTACTCCTATTCCCAAGATGGGCAGGTCACAGAATGTTTCATCTGCAGTAATGCACATCTTGATCTCTTCTCACAAATCATCTACAAGAAAATTGTACCTCAGTAAATGGAGGAAACTTTCTGTCTGGGCCACTCAAAATAGTATTGACCCATAATCGGCATCTGTTTCATCTATTCTTGAGTTCTTGACTAAACATTTTAATGAGGGATCTGCAGCATTTACTGTCAGAGTTCAGTTCGCAGCTGTCTCAAATTTTCATATTGATAATGAAGATTCAAGTATAATGTCTCACAGGCTAGTAAAAGCCTTCCTAAGAGGTACAAACTTACTAATACCATAAATCAGGTCACCCTTATCCCCATGGAATTTTAACTTCCTTTTGTCCAAAATAATTCTTCCCCCCTTTTGAACCTGCACCATCGTGTGATTTAAAATATCTAACCTGGTAAACTGCTTTCTTGGTGGCCATCACTTCAGTCAGAAGAGCATCAGAGTTGCAGGCCTTGTCCTTTAAACCTCCATACATGCTGTTCCACAGTTATAGAGTATCATTATGTATGAACCCATCCTTTTTGCCAAAGATGTGTTCAGAGTTTAGCCTCAATCAATCTATTGAACTACCAGTATTCTTCCCCAGATATGGCAGCAGCAGCGGCCTTAGGTCAGCTGGTGCCGTAGGCAAAAGGGCTCCATGGTGCCCCCCCACACCACCCAGGTGCCCCCATCCTGGTCTACCTACATCAAATAAATACTGGAAAAGCGCCCCTGCTACAGCGGCACCCTAGGCAGCCACCTAGTTGGCCTATGCCTAAGGCCGGCTATGTATGGCAGTAAGGCAGAATGCAGGCTATACCAGTTGTATGTTCGTAGACAACTGCGTTTTTACCTACATAGAACAGAAGACTTTAGAAAATCGGACCAACTTTTTTGTATCCTATTCAGAAAATAAAAAAGGTCTTCCAGTAGCAAAAACTACTTTGTCAAACTGGCTGTCTCAATGCATTTGGTTTATAATTTAGCACATAAAGAATTTACCACAAGGAATCAAAGTACATTCAGCAAGGGCAGTGTCTGCATCCTCTGCTTTTCATGCTAGGCTACCCATTGATACTATTTGTGCAGCAGCTACATGGGGTAAGCCTCATACCTTCATCACTCATTACAGAGTAGACATGGCCTCCAGAGACAGGGCCCTTTTTGGTTCCACTGTTCTGCAGAATGTTC
Source organism: Protopterus annectens (assembly GCF_019279795.1). NCBI lineage: Eukaryota > Metazoa > Chordata > Ceratodontiformes > Protopteridae > Protopterus > Protopterus annectens. Next base: position 704,882,213 of record NC_056730.1, on the reverse strand, counting down.
TCCCTTGAGCCACCCAAGAAGAAAGGTGCTAGGGACACTGTCCCATCAGTCAAGAATGAGGGTGAGATAGGGCAACTGCACCTAAAGAAGTTATGTACCTACGATAATGTTCCATGTGAGTTGTCCATCTTGCTTTTCATTCTTACGTCCCACCCACCTGACCCCCTGCCGTGATTTCTGGAAGAACGAGAGGTGGTTCTGCTCTTGGTTAACTGGTCTTTGACCCTCTTCTGAGTCTCTGTGTGTGTGTATATGTGTGTGTGTGTATATATATATATATATATATATAATTGTTACATCAGCAAACAAGACCTGGGGAATGCCCTATGGCATCATGGGATAGGGAAAGAGACATGAGCTAGCTGTAGACCTCAAGCTTTAGAAAATGTCTGAGTCCGAACCGAGGATCGGTTCCAAACCCATCAGTTAAAATGAAGGGCAAGATGGACAACTTACATGGAACATTATGGTAGATACATAACTTCTTTATGTGTAGTTCTAAGGGGTTACTGGTAGGGAGGAGGATTACACTGGCATGTATTTATATTCCACCAAAAACTGCTATAATCGAGCTAAAGAAAATTCTAGGGGAAATCCGCTTTCAGCAAGGAATATTACTTGTAGGTGGGGACTGGAATTTGATTTGCATCAGTGAAGATGTGCCTGGGGACCCCAGAAAGGGAAATATAACAAAGGAGGGTAATGTTTTTTTAAAGAACATTATGAAAATATTTAGCATTGAAGATGTGAATTCAGTACTAGGAATTCAAAGTGGATTTATGTATTATTCCCCAAGATACAAAAACTGGGCTAGGGTAGACAGAATTTACATTTCGCAGGAACATGTGCATTTAATTAAAAGTCTTGATACGTGCCTAATTATTTCAGATCATGCGCCAATAATAACTAAAATAAAAACACAGGGTAATGAAATAAAAATGAGACACTAGTGGTTTCCCACCTATGTGTTAAAAAGAGAGGAATTTAAGGAATGAGTAGTGGAAGTTGTTCAGGAGCTATTAGAGAAGACAGAAATTTCTTAAAATATAGCTAAGCAATTGGGATAAAATTAAAATGTTATTTAAAAATAGGGTGGAAATAAAAGAAAGGGCGATATGGTTAAGAAGTAACTAAATTATTTAGAGGGACTGACAAATATTAAAGTGTTATAAAATATGGGGAATCTCACAAAACAAGAACAGCAGCAACTACAGAATGCTAAACAGAAAATAAGGGACTGCCTTGGTAATATGCATGAGTTTAGAAAGATTGCTGTTGAACAACTGATTTTTGATAACTCTACAGCACAAAATTTTTGTAGCACAGCGACTTAGACAACAAAAAGTAGAAAGGCCTGTCACCAAGATTGGGAAGCCTGCTTTACAAGTAAGATAACTAGTTATCCTGTGCAAGTATTAGAAAAATTTTGCAAATTCTTTGAACGTTTGTATAAAGCAGAGAAATATGGAAATCAAGAAAAGGTAGAAATGAAAATGTTTATAGAAGAGTTAAATATGCTGAGGCTAGAGGGAGAGGAGGCTCAATTACTAACAGGATAGGAGGAAATGTGACAAAAATGATGTATAACCAATCTACAGGAAAGGTCTCAAGATTAGAAAGCTTTCCTGTCGAAGTTTGGAAGCTGGGAGGGAGGAAACTGATGAAGATCTGGAAGGTTTTGTTTGACAGTGTTTTAAGAGGAAGGAGATGTACCAACACTCCTGGAAGAAAGCAGTAGTAGCTGTACTAAAAAAGGGTAAAGATCCAGCAGATCCAGCTTCATGCAGGCCCATTTCAGTACTACATCATGATTATAAAGTTTGTCTATAATGGCTAAAAGAATGGCAGAAGTGATGTCAAAATTGATAGTTATGGATCAATGTGGTTTTGAGGAACGGAGGCAAATATTGACAACCTAAACAGAGCAGTGATGATCCAGAGGAAAACAGAATGTAAGAAAATACCACTGTTGCTGGTGGGTCTTGACACAGAGAAAGCATTTCAGAGAGTAAGCTGGGATTTTATGAGCAGAGCAATGGAAGCATTTGCATTCCCCGATAAAATTATAAGATTGATTAGGAGGATATATGAAGGATTGGAGATGAAAATTAATGTGAGTGGAGTCCTCTCTGATGATGTCTGCTTGAGCAGAGGAACCAAGTTGGGGTGTCCTCTCCCATTTGTTTGCGTTATATTTAGAACCATTTGCAAAGAAAATAAGGAACTCAGAAATTCAAGGATATTATTGGTATGGTAGTCAACCCGCGGTGGTGGTGCTGCGGAAGCATTGCCGCCTCACAGTAAGATGCTGTCCAGTTAGATTCTCAGCTAGAGCGTCTTCTTCGTGGAGACATGCATGAATGGGCGTACCTTCCTTGAAGATTGTGCGTCAGGCCTGGCAAGCCGGTACGTAAAAATCAGCTGCCAATCTTTAGCGGACTGGAGTTCCGCTGTGGCGACCCCTAACCGGGAAAAGCCCAAAGACACAAACATTGGTATAGTAGTCAAGAAAACCTGGCTCTGTTTGCAGATGTCAGTATTTTATACCTGATAAAACCGGAAAGAGACATTAGTGTTGTAGAACAAGTTGAGGCAGTTTCAAACCTTTTCAGGATACAAAATTAATGGAGCAAAAACAAAAGCAATAGCAGTAAATTACGTACTCACATACAAACTGGTTCAGCAATATCCATATTTATGGGGACATTATAAAATGAAGTATTAGAAGTATGGATTAAAAATGATACTGTTGTGGCAGCTAAGGATATGTGGGAAGAGACTAAACAAAAGAAAATACAAAAACTGAGAAAAATGGAAGCTCTGTTATATGGATATTGATAGTAAGATAGAAGCAGTTAAAATGTTATTAATCCCTTTAGTCTTGTACACTGGTCAGGCATATTTTTGTCTACCAGAGGAGAAGTTGTGAATAGCAATTAATAAAGAGCTGAACGAATTTATCTGGGAGTGGAAAAGAGAAGCATCATATGGGATAAACTTATTCTTGCAATAGAACAGGGCAGATTTGGATTACCCGAGTTGAAGGGGTATTTCAGAGCAACACAATTAATGCTCATATCCATAGCACAAGCAGAAACTTATAATTCAAAGTGGAAGGAGGAGATGAAATAGAGGGGAAGTTCAAGTAATGGGGAGAGACCGGGATTTTGGATGCAGACCTTTAAGGAGAATAATAATCGTACAGAATATTGTATTCATAAAGTAGCAAAAGGTGTTCTAAGAACTAAGCCAACATGGGAATGGAGAAAGGAGATTCTGCCGATAGGGATACCTGCAACTAGGGATACAGCTAATAGGCAAGAGGGGGCAGGAATGTGTTGGAGAAAACTGGCTAAGGAATCCAGGTACTGGGAACAAACAGCTTGACAGGTAAAGGTTATAGAATAGGACAATGCTAAGAATTTATTTGGATTCAGGCTAAATATTGCTTTCCATAGCAAGGATTGATATCAGACTGTAGACAGAGAAAGAAATAGGGAGTCCTAAACAAAAGACCAGCACTGGTAGAGTTTTTAATAGAATGTAGAGCAGAAGTTGCCAGAGCATATAAAAAATTGCATGATAACTATAAGAATAAATCAGAAGAGGTTAGGAAGGACCGAGAAGAGAGATTAGGTAAGCAATTCACAAAGAAACAATGGGAGTATATATGTATGTCTCCCAATTATACAACAAAATCTAGATTTTGGATCTTTGCCTGGAAGCGCTTGCATAGGTATTTTTATACCCCTAGCAGACTTCAAAGAATTTTTTTTAGGTAGATAGAAAATTTTGGAGGTATGTTGGGGCAGAAAGAGGTAACTGGGAGCATATATTCTGGGAGTGTAATGAGTTGGTAGACTTTAAAGATTCCCTGAAGACTGCTCTTTTGGAGATGAAACAACAAATGGATCCACCAAAACACAGTTTATTAAAACTCTGACATCTCGGCCACAGCCTTCAAGGAGTATGAACCATAAAAAACCACATAGGCATATATACTAATACAAACCAGCAATTCGCACAATTATGCCCTTAATTATTCCTAATTAATTGCATTCAATTTAATAACATTCTCCAGTTAAAATCCTCATTCAAACCAACTGGATATAATGTTTTAAATTTTAAAATGTATATTGCTTCTTTATGTAACAACAATTTTTTAATATCCACATTATTATATTTACAATCATGTATTTGTTCTAAAACAGTTGCTTGTAGCCCACGACTGTCACTGTTATGAAAATTTAAAAAATGCATGGCCACAGGACTTTCTTCTCTTTTATTGTTAATATCCCTAATATGTTCCAAGAGCCTCACTTTAAAGGCTCTCTTGGTTTCACCTATATAAATTTTTTTACAAGGACATCTAAGTGAATATATTACTCTCTCAGAATTACAATAAAAAACATTATTATTTTTAAATGGAATATTATTGATATATTCAAAACAAGGAACAATATAATTACATGCTTTGCATTTGCCACACTGCATAGTTCCTTTATTTTCAACACTATACAGACTAGTGTCCAATGGCAACTCAAATCTACTTTTGACCAAAAAATCCTTTATATTTTTGCCCCTACGGTAGGAAAATTGTATTTTCAAATTTAACCAAGATTTTACACTACCTAAAGAGCATAAATATTTCCAGAACTGTAAAATTATTTTTATAAATTCTGTAGTAAAACAACCACAGGTAGTTACAAAATGTATAACTTCATTTTTATCTTCTTGTAGGGTTTTATTATTTTTAAATATATTATTATTAATTCTAGAAGAAGAACAGGAAATAACTTTTTTATTATATCCAAAAAACCTGTTATAACTTTCTTCTGTTACATCTTTACTATAGCCTCTATGAAAGAAAGACTGTAGCAAAGAATATATTTCTTTGCTAAATATTTCACTATTACACAAGCGAGAAATTCTTAACATTTCACCATAAGGTAGGGATTGAATAGTATGGGGAGCGTGACCACTAGTACCATGAACATATTGAGTGCCCCCAGCAAACTTTTTATTGACCGAAGTCACTAGGTTGATACCATTTGAGATATCCAGTACTATTATCTAAAAAGGGCATATAAGTACCAATTTTAAGCCCATCAAATTCTAAAGAAAATCTATTCACATTTAAATCTAAAATAAATTGACGTATCTGGTGCTGACCCCCTTCTACTAAAAAAATCAAATCTGGGTTGGGAGGGTGGCCTAATGGTTAAGGTGTTTGCCTTACAAACACAAGGTGCAGGGTTTGAGTCTCACAAGGGATAATTGGCTAGGCTTAAAATGGTTCACAAGGCAGTTAGCTTAGTACTAATCTATGAACCTATGAATCCACATATCTAAAATATTTAATAACATGTTTATGAAAAAACCCATGTCTATATATGATTTCTAATTCAAATAGACCCATAGCAAGATTTGCATACATGGGGGCAAAAGCAGCCCCCATGGCTGTACCTTGTTTTTGATGATATATACTATTATTAAATTCAAAAAAATTATTAGTTAATGAAAAGTAAATCAACTCAATTATATATTCCGTTGACGGAGAATCCCCTAGAAAAAATCTGATGGCTTCTATACCAAAATTGTGGCTGATGTTAGTATATAGGCTTTTAACATCAATTGTTACCCAATACATATTCTTATTCCAAGTAATATCCTTAATTTTATTTAAAAATTCAAATACATCAGAAAAATAGGAAGGTAATTTTTTAACGTAGGTCACAAGAAAATGATGTAAAAAAATACGCAAATTATGTAAAAAATAATTACACCCAGAAACAATGGGTCTTCCTGGTGGCTTATGCAAATTTTTATGTATTTTAGGCAAACAATAGAAGTAGGCCATTGAGCAATTGTCAGTTTGAAATTTATTCTTAACATCTGCAGTGTTGAAATAACCTAGCCTAAGGCCTTTATCTGTAAGTTCTTTATATGCTGATATAGAGGCATTATAACATTCAACATCAACTTTTTCATAAATATTCATGTCATTAAGATGTTCCATACACATGTTTAAATAATCCATAGAATCCATCACTACTAGTTTATTACCTTTATCTGCTGGTTTAAAAGTAATTTCTCTCTTATTACTTAATGCTAATAAAATCTGCCATTCTTTAAATTGCATGTTGTAACCAATATTCCTTTTATCACACATAAAAGTATCAAATGCAACTTCTATGGAATGGTTCACCATATTAATAAAATTAGAGATGTCATTATTTAATACATTTGGAGTAAATTTACTAGTAGAAGGAACATCGCTGGTATCGAATTTAAAATAAGCATTCACAACATCTTCTGATAAGCAAGAATGAAAGCTGTCAGAAGAGACACTACTATTATCATCTAATAAATCTTGTTCTACATGGTTATTTATTTGACTAAAGAAATACTTTAAATATAATTTCCTACCAAACAGAAAAACATCTTTTTGCATGTCGTATAATCTAGACACCACTGTAGGAATGAATTTAAGTCCCAGATTCAGAACTGAAAGTTCCGAATCATTGAACATGTATCTTGATAAATTAATGACATATTCATGTTGTTGATTTTCAAAAAAGTCACCATTTACCTCGCTTGTAACCCCCTTGTCCCTGTTGTTCATATGGTGAATTGTTGTGGTATTCACGCTGGCGTTTCTGTCCCTGGGCCCCCTTGTAGACGGAAGATGTATCCCGACGAAAAGTTTGGCGAAAATTTTCCGGTTGTTGTGCTGCTGGAAGTGTGGGATACTCAAACTTGCCATATTCGTCTTCTAGTGAGGTATAACCACCTTCAGAAGCTGATGCTGAGGAATTTTGATGATGAAAAGTATTGGCTTCCTGTTGAAACCTAACGCGTTTCCGTGATCGACTGCGATTGGCTTTAGAAAGAAAAGCCTTATGGGATTCGTAGTCTCGTAGATCTCTTAATAACTTTCCTTTTTTCCTTTCAACTAAAGCCAATTCGTATTCTTTCAGTTTGTCATTTGTATTTTTAAGAAATTCATCCATAATGGAAGATGAAACATTAGTGGATAGATAGTCTTTAGTCTTTACCTTAGCCTTTAGTCTTGTACACTGGTCAGGCATATTTTTGTCTACCAGAGGAGAAGTTGTGAATAGCAATTGATAAAGAGCTGAACGAATTTATCTGGGAGTGGAAAAGAGAAGCATCATATAGGATAAACTTATTCTTGCAATAGAACAGGGCGGATTTGGATTACCCGAGTTGAAGGGGTATTTCAGAGCAACAAAATTAAGGCTCATATCCATAGCACAAGCAGAAACTTATAATTCAAAGTGGAAAGAGGAGATGAAATAGAGGGGAAGTTCAAGTAACGGGGAGAGACCGGGATTTTGGATGCAGACCTTTAAGGAGAATAATAATCGTACAGAATATTGTATTCATAAAGTAGCAAAAGGTGTTCTAAGAACTAAGCCAACATGGGAATGGAGAAAGGAGTTTCTGCCGATAGGGATACCTGCAACTAGGGATACAGCTAATAGGCAAGAGGGGGCAGGAATGTGTTGGAGAAAACTGGCTAAGGAATCCAGGTACTGGGAACAAACAACTTGACAGGTAAAGGTTATAGAATAGGACAATGCCAAGAATTTATTTGGATTCAGGCTAAATATTGCTTTCCATAGCAAGGATTGATAGCAGACTGTAGACAGAGAAAGAAATAGGGAGTCCTAAACAAAAGACCAGCACTGGTAGAGTTTTTAATAGAATGTAGAGCAGAAGTTGCCAGAGCATATAAAAAATTGCATGATAACTATAAGAATAAATCAGAGGAGGTTAGGAAGGACCGAGAAGAGAGATTAGGTAAGCAATTCACAAAGAAACAATGGGAGTGTATATGTATGTCTCCCAATTATACAACAAAATCTAGATTTTGGATCTTTGCCTGGAAGTGTTTGCATAGGTATTTTTATACCCCTAGCAGACTTCAAAGAATTTTTTTTAGGTAGATAGAAAATTTTGGAGGTATGTTGGGGCAGAAAGAGGTAACTGGGAGCATATATTCTGGGAGTGTAATGAGTTGGTAGACTTTAAAGATTCCCTGCAGACTGCTCTTTTGGAGATGCTGGGTGAGCAAGTTAGAGTGACTAGGGTAATGATTTTTTTGATCTGTTATACAAACTCGGAATTGCCTAGACATGGTAAGGCCTTGCTGAGTCTAATTATGATGGCTGCCAAAAAAGGAATTACTAGAAAATGGAAATCAAAGGCTAAACCAACTTTACTAGAATTAGGGAAGATGGTAACAGTTATAAACAACTGGAACTGGGATCTTTAGAAAGGGGTAGGAGCAAATTACATAGGAAAAAAAATGAGAACTGTGGTATCAATACATGAAGAGGAGGCGCAAGGTTTAAAAGAAGGCAGGATTTGAATGAGCTATGTAATGGTTAACTTACAATGACTGGATATGTTAAAAGGATGTACAATGTTTGCAGTTACTGTACAGTTGTGTCGCATAGTTTGCAATGTATAATGTTTGCAGCTGAGATTGTCGGTATGGTTTATTGTCATTTATATAAATCTAACATGGCCTATGTCATGCATAATTTAGTAAAGATGTTTTTTTTAAAAAAAAAAAATAGTGTACTTGGATGCTTCCAGTCAAGGGTGGGGAGCTTCCTCCAATAGTCTGAAAATCCAGGGTCTTTGGTACTGTTACAGATATCAGACTACATCAGTATCAAAAAGATGAGGGCACTAAATGAAGTTCTTCAGGCCTTTCACTCCTTTTGGGTTCCAACTCTTCTAAAGATTTTTACAGACAGTACCACAGTTGTAGTGCATGTAGGGGGCACAGGATCTTACCTTGTTTGCAAAATGGTTTCTCAGGTTTGGGATTTTGCAGTCTACCATCACTGGGTTCTTAAGGTGGTTTACTTCCCTTCAGAGCACAATCTAGTGGAGCAGGTTCAGGTCACAACCACACGAATGGATGCTTCAAAGGGAGTTGTTTCTGGACATTGTACATTGGTGGGGTACTCCTGAAGTAGATCTGTTTGCTTGCCTCTGAAAATACAACTTCCCCAATTATGTTCCAGAGTTCCAAGTCCACTGGCTTGAAAAGTGGACACCATGTCTTATTCTTGGAAGTGGATGTGCCTGTATACCTATACCTCGCTTCCTCTACTTCCCAGTGGCTCACACATGATCAAGTGGGACACACCAAAAATCTTGCTGGGGACTCCCTTTTCACCCAGATAGCAATGGTTCCCCCCTTCTCTTTCACCTGGCCAGGGTTAGTCATTCCAAGTTACCTCACAGGATGAATCTTGTGAGAGAAGACAGGGGATCTCTCATTCACCTTCAGTTGTCCACCCACTAGTTGACACTTTAGATGATAGGATTTTGATTTCATCCAGGCACAAATTTTCTGGGGGTTTGCTTTGGGTTTTGCAGGATGCCAGAAAACCAACTACTAGAAAATCCTATTTGGCTAAATGGTAGCGATGTTTCTATTTGGTGCCTTAAGCATGACCAGAATTCTTTTTCTTGGGGGGGGGGGGGGCTGTGGTCCTTTCTTATTTGTGTAGATTGCTCAATGCTAGTTTGACATACTCTTCTAGTGAAGTTAATTTGCCAGCCATGTCTGCATCTGAGGCCACCTGCCTTTGGCTTTTAGTTTTGAAGTCAAACAATTCCTAAAAGGCAACCTTAATATCAGGCTTCAAGAAAGTCTCTTCCTCCTCTTTGAGATGTTAATGTTCCTGAAAAATTGACTCAGTCCAATTTTGAACCTGCGTTTTCTTTCTCCCTACAACACTGTACTTGGAAGACTGTGTATTGCTGGTGGTTCTTACTTCTGCCAAGAGGGTTTGTGAACTCCAAGCACACGTCAGTTCCTACTTTTTTTTTTCCCAGTGACAGGGTGTCTGTCTGTACCAGTCCTCCTTTTATGACCAAGGTGGTTAAAGATTTGTTCTTGAATCATTGCATTCATCTTCCCACCCTTTTTCCTTCTCCACAGACTTTTAGTGAGAGGGTCCTGTTTTTACTTTTAGGATTTAAACAACTCTGCTATTACTTGGGTAAGACAAAATGCTTCAGAAAATCTGCTCAACTATTTGTTTTTTTCATGCAATGAAATTGGGATTGGCAACGTGTAAGCAAGCCATCTCTTCCTGAATTTCTAAGGACTTTTCCTTTTGTTATTCTTTTCATGGCAGACATATTTCCTCTTCTGATTGTGCTCATTCCACCAGGGCAGTTGCCTCTGTGGTACTTTTTTCAGGGTCTAGATGGGCCAGAGTGGAATTTACCAAGGCTATCCTTCATGGGTTTGTGTAGCTCTTCTCTGCCTTCCTTTCCTACACTTTCTAATAGCTTTTGTAGTCTCCCAAGGGTAAAGAATACTACAGCAGTGACAAGGAGAGACATAGCACTGTTATGCAAGATCTTACCATAATAGTAGATGTCCTACTTTTCATTTTTTTACTGTTCAGTCCCTCTCTATTGTCCCCTTTTACTTTCTCTTGCCCTACTGCCGAAGGGTTTCCTATTCCATCCTCATCTCTTTTTGATTCCCTTCCTGAATAGGCATGTTATTGCTTCTCTGGGGTTGCACTGGTTCTCTTGGTGCACCTCAGTTCTGAGGACTAGGCATCTGGACATCACATACATACCTTATGCCTTGCACATAGGACATACGTCTATGCCTGTAAGGTGTAAAGGCTTTGTTATATTTGCTTGACATTAAACTGTCATTGTCTGGATATCCCAAGGGTAAAGAATACTGCAGCAGTGGGATCCAGGACATCTGCTGTTATGAGATGGTACACAACTGTACTTTATAAGTGTTTACAGTTTTAATTAGCTGGTTAAAGTTGTACTGTTTCCACAAGTTTTACAGCTTGAGATATTTGTTGCTTAAGGAAGAGAGCTTAAGCTAGGCTTTGCAGATGAGTCATTAAAAATAGATGGAGGGGATAGTGGTTACTATAAAGAGTGTTACGTAGATGAGAGAAGATAGAGAGACTTAACAGGAAGAAAGAGAGAGAGAGGAGAGGATGATGAGAAGAAAAGAAAGGGTAATGCTTCAGACTGGTGTGATGGAAGCGCAGAACCAGGCCTGGGTAAGAAAGAGTTTTAATAAATGTGCAAAAACAACCTTTAAAGCAGGAAAGCTGCAGCACCAAGAAAACATCAGTTTGGGACAGGGATGTGATTTGCAGGAGGGAGTATATAAATATTTGAGAACTGATGAAGGATCCAGCAATAAAACATAAATGGGAATGAAACTCGGTAAGAATATTTTAGAAGACTTAAAATACTAAAAACAGCATTGACATCTAGAAAGAAAGTCCAAGTTGTAAACCAGTTTGCTCTTCCTGTCCTAATTTACAGTTTTGGAGCGATTGACTGGCCCCAAAAGATGTTGGTTAGTTCAGACAGGAAAACCGGAAGGATACTTCACGCTCATCAAATAATTTATAAAAATCAGTGCATACCAAGGTTATATATTCCCCGATGTTCTTTTTGTGTCACTGTTGCAGTCATCACACTTGGGTTATCTGCTTGCAGTAGCCGTCAGTCGGCCTGATTATCAAAGTCTTGGGTCCTGCATCGGTTGCTGTCTCATCTTCCATGACGTCAGGTAGTCTGGTATAAAGCATGCAGCTGACGCCATTACATTAGTCTTTCTTGCCGTGCAGTGCCCGAAGCAGAAGCCTATTGGCTGACTCCTGAAATTTTCATTTTCGAATTTCAGAATTTCAGTCTTCAACTAAAGCTAAGTACCCAGTTGGGGAAACGTTTTCTTGCTCTAAACCAATGTCAGTAAAAGTCAATAATTGTATTTCTTGTGGAAAGCAAATACCTCATAAAGATTTTCATTCGTACTGTATTCCTTGCCTAGGCCCTGACCACGACGTACCTCGCTGTCGGTTTTGTGCCTTATTTAATCAACAAACTATCAGTCTGTATATTTACGCTTCTAAATATTTTGGTACTCTGTTCAATTATCCAGATATGTCTTCGGCAAGCCACCCGACTACCGACATTCCGAAAAAACGCAAAGATAAAGACAGAGACAGGCCGCCTAAGTCCAAAGCTGCCGACGACGCTTCTCCTAAGCTACTCGCCAGTTTGCCGGTACTCAGCGAGATGCTTTCGCAGCCCCTGATACCCGCTACTTCAGATTCGCAGGCCTCTACTGGGACCCATTCGGAGTCCGGTATGCCGCGAGATGCTTCAGCTGTGGAACCTGAGGATGTCTCTGCCTTGGATAGGTCCGGAGCCACTGTGCAGACACTGGCTTCTGAGGGTGTATTCAGGCCTACTGACTTGCATATTAAACAGATGCCATCTTTTTCTTCAAGGCCTAAAACTCGAACCATGCCTAGAAAACCGACGCCCAAACCGCATGGTTAGGCCTCTATGCCTAAAAAACAAATGATAAGAATGGCTGAAGACCTTATTACTTTAATCAGGGGAAGCCACCCTTCCCCCTCTAAGAGACCTAGGACTGAATTTGCTTGTGATACTTGGGATTCTGAAATTTCTGTCTCCTCTGACCAGGATTTACCCTTACCTATCTATGAGGATTCTGATGCAGAGGACTGTATTCCCTCTGCTTCCCCCCCCCCCCCAGAGGATTTCTCTTTTGGTAAAACCTTGCATACTCATAGGGAGCATTTTGCTGGGAAAGCCAGGATTAGTCTGATTCTAAAAAGAGACTTAGGGATTTCTTTCTTCTGCCCCAACACAGGCCTTTAGCTATCCCTCCTGTACTAGACATTGTTGATGATGCCTTTTTGGAATCTAGCTTGGCCCCTGACTCTTTACCTCCTGCTCCCAGAAAACCTGATAGATATTACAGGGTTCCTGACTCTCATAAGTTCCTTTTTAAAAACCCTACTGCGGATCCGGAGACCATTTCACAGGGACCCAAGGGCATTAAGGCTACTACTGCCAAAAATCCTACCTCCTCTGATAAAGATTTTAGGGTGCTGGATAGATGAGGTAAGACGGTATCCACTTCTGCAGCCTTGGCCATTAGGGCCTTAAACTGCCAATTTCATATGTTAAAGTGTCAGCAGCATATTATTGGATTGCTTAAACAGAAAATGATGTTGATTCCTGACTGTGCTGAAAATAAGGATTTATAGGATTTAATGCATTCTGCTGAACAGGTTGGAAAACATACTTTGCAATGTGGTTTTGATTCAGTAGAGGCATCTTGCAGGGCTGTTGTCACTGGGTCTGTACTTAGAAGGCATGCCTGGCTTAAGGAGCAATCTTTGCCAGATCATGTTAAAGCTAAATTGCTGGATGCTCCCTTAAATCAGGACCGCCTGTTTGGCAACAAAGCAGAAGTTGTTCTTAAAAAGATGGAGGAAAAACTAAATCTATGCAAACTGTTAAAGATTTCCAACAAGTACAGCCCCCAAAATTTAGTAGGCATTGGTCCTCTAAGAATTGGTCCTTTCCTGCCTCTTTCAGGCCTTCTCAGTCCAAACCCAGAACCAACAGCATACACAGGCTTCAGTCCCAGGGTATGCACAGGACTAAGCAGTGGGGGGCTCCCACTTCCAAATCAGGGAATAGTAAGACGTCCCCCTGTGGTAAGCTGTCTTGGTGACTTAACTTTAAAACTTCCAAGCAGTTCTCAACTGACTTCTCCTTTAGGGGGAAATTTTGCTCTGCAGGCAAAAAACTGGGAACTCATTACCCAGGAGAAATGAGTTTTAAATACAGTTTCCCAAGGATACAGATTTGAATTCCACCCCTTACTAACCCCAAATGTTTGGCCAGATCTACCCCCAAAATTGAAATTTTGTGGTGTTGGTTGGACACTAGGGGCTTCTTCGTTCAGGGCCTATTGTTTCTGTTTATCTGCTTCATTTTGAAGATCTGACAGGAGAATACTGCATTTTTTAAATTTTTTACATTCTCCTTTTTTTTATATTTACTTCTGATTTAGCACTGCTATAGCCATTTTTTGTCATTAATTTGCAATTTAACCACAAATTACTTTATTTGTATTTCTGTGGAGATTTTTTTTTATTTCTGGCAAGGAATTCTGTAAGTAAATGCCTATTCATGGTATTTGAGTTTCTATTTGATTTAAGGGCATTTATTTGATTTTTGAGACAATTTGGATAAATGTGTTTTACTTGATGTACTGTGTCTGTGGGGGTCTGTGTTCGGCTACCAAATTTAAAAAATGCAAACCGTGAAACACTGAAAGATACAGCTAACGGGACAATCAGCAAATTACAAATTCATTGAAAAAAATTACATTGAATGGTCATAGCCAGCCTGCACTGGAAGGAGAACAGGTTCAAAAACCCAAGCAAGTATTCACCTTTCCACTAGGTTTACAGATGCTTTTGTCTGGAAGCAATCTGGAGCTACTCCAGGTGTTGACAGAATTTATGATCTTATTGAGAATATGATTGCAAATGTTTTGGCTGTTCCTACTCTGTATTCGGCCTTAGAACATATCTATTACACTGCATGGGAAATGAACTAGTTTCTAAAAATGCTATGAGTAAATACAAAGTGTTATTTTGATTTTGCTGTTTTGTCAGCTGACCCATCTGTGGTTTCTCCAGCTGCCATTTCTAACAAGAGAACCTTTTCTGGTCATAACTCTATTCCCCCAGATAACATTTGCAAGTGGTTATAATCCTAGGGGGAAAAATTTGTCTCAGTTTACTAATTTAGTCTTTATAATTTTAAATTATCAGGGCTTCATCTGGAAATGTGTTTTCAATGTGGTTACAGTTTAGATGACTTTGCTGTATCTTTGGCTGCTTAACAGAAGTTTTGTATGAATGAAATTGTTTCTAATGAGACTCTGGTCTCAAAACATGCTTTGAAGAGTGTCTTGGGAGGTGCAGACACAGTTTCTAGAAATGCAGCTGTTTCTATTGTGTTGAGAATCTATGCTTGGTTATGTAACCAGAATTTCTCTGAGGATTTAAAAGTGAGATTTTGAATGCTCCTCTAAGTTCTGAATTAGTGTGTGGCACTACTGCTGCTCGGATTCTCACAGTGGGATGATAGAGGTAAAGTGATGCATGGAGTGTCTAGAATGTTTCATATTCCCAGATTCTTCCCTAACAAGACATCCATCTTCGAAGGGCAGAACAGATAAAAATCCTAGCCTAACAAAATTCAGGGTACCGAAATGGCAGGAGGGTAATGCTTCCATACCAAATACAAGGTGTTTGTTTACCAAAAAAAAAAAATCATTCCCCTGCTTAAGAATTACAATGCCAAGACCCAGGTCAAGTCCCATCCTTGTCCCTTTCTCCTTCCCTCAGGCTTTTGCTCAGCCTAGTAGCCTGGCTACAGGTGGTCTCAAACAAGTTGGTACTGGAAATATTTCACTGAGAACACTCTCTGCAGTGGAAAGAAAATCCCCCTGTACCCACCAGACCAGACACATCTGATGTTCTTCGTGTTTCACTGTTATGGGTTATCCTGCTCCTGGTAGCCCTCAGTCAGCCCAAATACCAGAGTCCTCAGTATATGACGTCGGCTGTAAACTGATGTCAGGTATAAAGGGAAGCGGCCGACACCATTTCCTCAGTCTTTCTTGCCATGGAGCCCGAAGCAGATGCAATTCGCACTAGTGCCAGTCGGCCGTTTACTTTCTTTCTGCATTCAGACTACCAAGTTGAAGACACCCTCAGATAAGTACCCCGTTGGGGACCTTCTTTTCTTGCTTTAACGGATGCCAGATAAAGTTAATAACTGTCTTGCCTGTGAAAAACAGATTCCGCACTGTAATTTGCATTCCTATTGTATAACTTGTTTGGGCCTTGAGCACAACGTCCTTAACTGTGATCTCTGTGCTTCCTTCAACCTGCGTACCATAAGCCATAGAGCTAAGATTTTATATAAGCATTTCGGAGTCTGGCCTAAGTTCGTCAGTATGGCGTCTTCTGGTCTCCCGACTTAGGATCTATCTAGGAAACACAAGGACAAGGACTGCAACAGTCCTAGGGTTAAAGCTGCTGATGACGAGCTGGTGAAATTGGTTGTCGGCCCAGTGGTAGCTAGTGAGGCACTTTCGCAGCCCCTACAGTCTGCAGATTTTCAGCCACAGGTCTCTGCCGAGACCTTTACGGAGTCCTCCATGCCTCAGGCTATTATTTTGTCTTCAGACCCTCCGCCTGTTGCCGCCTCAGATGGGTCCAGAGCCGCTATGCAGGCACCGGCTTCTGAGGCCTCTTCTCTTCAGCATAAGACCAGAGCCAGACCGACTACCTTAGCTCAGAGTTCTGCAGTTGCTTGGCCTCCCGAGTCCCTCTGGATTACTAGCAAACCTTTCAGCCGCAAATCTACCCACAAGCAGGCGTCGCCCTCCCCTCCTGTGCCTTAGTCCCAGTTGGTAAAGATGGCTGGTGATCATCTTTCCCTTATTAAGGGCTCTCACCCCCCCCCCCCTTAAAAGAGGGCTAGGGAATTGTCGCCTGAGGTTTTCAGTATTTCTACTGGTGAGGAAAAACATTCTCAACTTTTTTCTGGCTTTGAGGATTCTGATGCTGAGGACTATATCCCTTCTTCCTCCCCTCCAGAAGATTTCTCCTTTGGGGATACTTTGAATACCCTTACATAGTATTTTAAATGGGAATGTCATGATTTTCCACAGTCTAAGAAAAGAATCAGGGAATTTTTGGATTTGCCTCAGCATAAGCCTCTGGCTATACCTCCAGTTTTGGAAGTTGTGGATGATGTTTTCATGGAAAATTCTTTAACTCCTAATTCTGTTCCTCCTGCCCCCAGAAAACCAGATAGGTATTATAGAGTTCCTGAATCTCATCAATTCCTTTTTAAAAACCCTACTGCTGATCCAGAAATTATTTCTCAAGGCCCCAATGGTGTTAAGGCTACTATTGCTAAAAACCCTGTGCCTTCTGATAAGGAGTCTAGGGCCTTGGACAGGTGGGATAAAGAAGTCTATACCTCTGCAACTCTTGCCATTAGATCCGTGAATTGTCTTTTTCGCATACTTAAGTATCAGCAGCATACTTTGGAGGCTATTAAGGCTAAACTTGGAGATATTCCTTCCATGATGGAGAACAAAGATTTACAAGACTTACTGAATTCTGCCACTTTAGTTAATAAGCATTCACTTCATTGTGGTTTTGACACTTTGGAGGGTTCCTGCAGGGCAGCAGCCACTGATTCTTTAATTAGAAGGCATGCTTGGCTCAGGGAGCAGCCTCTTTCTGAACATGTTAAGTCTAAATTACTGGATGTTCCTTTGCACAAGGACAATTTTTTTGGTAATAAGGCTGAGGAGTTACTGAAGAAGTTGGAGGATAAGGCAAAATCTATGCAAGCTGTAAAAGATTTCCTTCAGTTCCAGCCTCCTCGGTTTAGTAGGCATTAGCCTTCCAAGAATTGGTTTTTCCCTGATCCTGGTAAGCAGGGTCGCTCTAGGCCTAAGGGTTTAAGATCTTCCAGAGGGCAGCCTTCTGCCCCTCAAAGGGCTAAGCAGTGGCATTCTTCTTCTGCTAAATTGGGGAGTTCTAAACCAGCTCCCCAAAGCAAACATTCTCAAAGACTCAGGCTTTCTTGTGCCTACCTCTGTGGGTCCTGAGTTTCCTTCGGGGGGAAGGTTAGCCAGGTTCGCAGAGGTAGTGGTCTACCATCACAGACGACAAATGGGTGCTCAATATAGTAAACCTAGGTTGCAAGTTTTACTTTCACTCCTTCCCTGTTTTACAAGGGTACCCAGACATACCCAGAACTCTCAGGGCAGAGGTAGATGCTCAGATTTCTTCTTTACTGTCTATGGGGGCTATAGAGCCAGTTCCTGCAAATCAAGCAGGCCTAGGTTTTTATTCAAGATTTTTTCTGGTGCCCAAGAAAGGGGGCACCTGGCACCCTCTTCTGGATCTGTCTATTCTAAACACTTTTCTGCTGTTTCCCAAATTCAAGATGCTCACCCTTCAACAGTTACTACCAATGCTAGGCAAGGATTCATGGCTGGTAACTTTGGATCTAAAGGAGGCTTATCTGCACATCCCAGTAAGGGAAAGTTGCAGGCAGTTCCTTCGCTTCAGGGCTGGGAAGCAACACTTTGAATTCTCAGCATTTCCATTTGGCTTATTTACTGCTCCCAGAGTTTTTACCAAGTGCCTGGCTCCAGCCATTGCTTTTTGCAGGCAGAGAAGCATTCAAATTTATCCTTACCTGGGTGACTGTCTCATTCAAGCAAATTCCCCAGAACAACTAAAAAAGGATTTGGATTTTGTGAAGAACACTCTCTCCACTTTGGGTTACACTCTCAACGAAAAGAAGTCAAAGATGGTTCCTACAAGGGAGATTGTTTTCCTTGGAGCGAGTCTGAATACAGCCACCCAGATGGTATTCCTCCCTCAACAGAAGCAAGAAGATCTTTCGGCTTACTTCATGAACTTGGTAAGCATGACCCAGCTCTCTGCAAGCACTGGAGTTCATGGCTTCATGTATTTTGATGATCCCGTATGCAAGGTTGCATATGAGAAAACTTCAATGGTATCTCAAGAATCTTTGGTGTCAACACACACAGGACTTACTGATTCTTCCCCTGATTCCCTGTCTACAAATGGAGTTCCTCTGGTGGGTACAGCCTGTTCATAGGTTCATAGGTTGGTACTAGGCTATCAGCCCTAGGGCCTATACAAGCCTAGCCATAACAATTCTCTGGCTATTTCTTCCCACATTATTTACTTTTCCTGGACCCCTGTCTAGCAGGGCGACTGACGTGATCCCTGGGGTGAATTTCCTTTCTCCCATCCAATCGTCAAGGTTCCTCTTGAAGAGGTCCAAAGAGGCACTCTGCTTGACATGTATGGGCAATCTATTCCAGAGTCTGGGGAGTCTCTGGGTCAGGAACCTATCCCTCCAGCATGTTTTGTTTATTGTGATGACAAGGTTTAGATCCCTGGAGCATGTAGCTCTGAGGGATTGGGATTTCTTTAAGTGTAGCATGTCCAACAGCTCTGGGTTTGACATGGCCTTGTATGTTAAGCAGAGATCACCTCTAAGTAGACGATATGCAACAGAGTATAGCTGGAGTTTTTTAAGGCGGTCAGCGTAGGGCATCTGCTTTAGGCCTGTGATTCTTTTAGTGAGGTATTTCTGAGGCCTTTCCAGTTGTTGCAGATGTCTTGAGAGGTACATACCAAATGGGGCGTTGTATTCTATAATGGGTCTAATGAGGGATGAGTACAGTGAGACAATGACCTCCTTTTTTCTGGATGAAAAGCCCTTCATGATGAGGTGTGCCACATAGAAGGATTTCCTGACTGTTGTGACGATGTGGTTATCAAAGGTGAGACCACTGTCCACCTGTGTCCCTAAGTCTCTTATCACACTTTCTGTGTTTAGTGTACTGCCACCTATATGGTAATTCATGGATACATGTTTTTTTCCCAAAGGGGGAACAATACATTTCTTGGCATTGAGCTTGAGCCCATGGCTCTGGCACCAAGCATCTGTTTCTGTAAGGCCCTTTTGTAGAGTATCCACATCATTTGGGGATTCAATAATGGCTCCCAGTTTGCAGTCATCTGCAAACTTTGTTAGCCAGAGTCCCTTAGTGCTGGCCTGTACTTCAGAGAAGTAGATGCCAAACAAGAGCGGCCCAAGGACTGAACCCTGAGGTACTCCACTTGTCACTTGTCTGGAGCTGGATTTGGAGTCGGCTACTTTTACAGTGTGGGTTCTATCAGTAAGCCATTTAGCAACCCATTGGGTGACATAGGGATTAATGCCCAACTTAGTAAGTTTATCTATGATTCCAGAGTGGGGGATGGTGTCAAAGGCCTTGGCAAGGTCTAGATAGGCTGTGTGGACCACCTTACCCTTGTCAGTGGCTCTGGAGACTGATTCAAAGAAGTCAATCAGGTTCAGGAGACAAGATCGGCCCTTCACAAACCCAAACTGGGTGGGGTTCAGTGTTTGAAGGTTGCCAATGTCTTTGTTTATAACTTCTCAGAACAAGGGTCTGCCTTTCTGCCTGCCGGCCAGACTCACCACAGACTCCTCAGATGTTGCATGGGGAGGCTCATCTGGAAAGCAGGGGCATACAGGGGACTTGGAGAAACCAGCAGATTCATCTGCACATAAACGTAAAAGAATTGATGGCAGTGCAGCAGACCTTGCTGGCTTTCAAGGACCTACTCTTCCCTGGGACTCTGCTGATCAGGACAGGCAATACCACAGTCATGTGGTACATCAACAAGCAAGGGGGTACTCACTCTTACCCCTTGCACAGACAAAAGCATGAGACTGTGGTCCATAACAGCATCCATGGGCTTACATCTAATAGCCCAGTATCTCCCAGGGAGGCTAAACCCCTTGGCAGATCACTTGAGCAGACATGTTCTGGATCCTCACGAGTGGCAACTGAACAAGGACATTTTCCATTGCATCACTCATCACTGGGGCACCCCACAAGTGGATCTTTTCTCCTCTCACACCAATCATCTCCTTCCAACCTTCTGCACCAGGGAGTTTCACAACAAATCTTAGAGGGTGGACGCTTTGTCCTTCCCATGGACACATATCTCAGTTTATGCATTCCCTCCTCTACCTCTTCTTCCCAGAGTGCTGCTAAAGATAAGGGATGAAAAACCAAAGGCTATTCTGATAGCTCCAGATTGGCCCAGGCAGCATTGGTATCCCCTCCTTTGCAGCCTTTCCCAGGCTCAGCCTTGGCATCTTCCCCTGGTACCAGATCTGTTGGTTCAGGGAGGGGGAAAGTTCCTTCATCCTCATCTTCAAACTCTGCATTTAACTGCTTGGCTAATACTTTAAATTTTTCCCAACAGGTGGTTGAAGTTCTTCACGAGGCCAGCAGGCCTAGCACCAGAAAATCCTATGCAGATAAATGGAAGAAATTTTGCTCTTGGATGCTGGCTAAAGGAGAAGACTCTTCTCATCCTTCTCTTTCCCTCATTGTTGACTACCTAGCAGGGCTGCTTAATGGTGGACTTTCCTTTTCTGTAAACAAAATTCACGCTTCAGCAATTTCGGCTCATTGTTCTTTTGAGCAACCCATTTTTTTCTCACCCCTTGATGAAACTGTTCCTGGGGGGGGGCTAGTAACCTTAGACCTCCCAAAAGAGCTCCTACTCCTGCTTGGGATCTTAATTTTGTCCTGGAAAAACTTACTCTGCCGCCCTTTGAACCCAGCTGCCTCTGCAGATTTGAAGTGTCTATCCTGGAAGACTGCTTTCCTTTTAGCTTTTACTTCAGCTAGAAGGGTATCTGAGCTGCATGCCTTAATGGCAGTAGAACCTTTCATTATTTTTCGCTCAGATCGGGTTTCTCTGAGAACTAATCCCTCTTTCATGCCTAAGGTAGTTTCCAGTTTAACCCTTAACCAGTCTATTCACCTGCCTACATTTTTCAACAATCCCCAAAATAAAGGGGAAAGGATTCTGAACTCTCTTGATGTGCATAGACAGCTGAGATTTTACTTAGGACTAAATCCTTTAGAAAATCTGAACAGTTGGTTAGTTTTGCTCTTGGGGCTCAGGGTAAAGCTATTTCAAAACAAACCATCTCCAAATGGATTGCTCATTGTATTCACTTTTGTTACCTGCAGCATGGGAAGTTTCCCCTCCGGGGTATTAGGACCTATTCTACTAGAGCAGCCTCTACCTCTGTAGCCTTTCTGAGAGGTGTGCCTACTAAGGACATTCTAGAAGCAACTATTTTGTCTTCTGTCCATACTTTCACAAAGCATTACAATCTACCTTTGTTTTCTAAATCCAGGGCTGGTTTTGCCTCTGCAGTTTTGCAGGGCCTTCTTACCAACCCTTAATCTGTGATCCTTCCTCCACCCTGTGTCTTTTTCCTGGGCTTTGGGAATCAACCCATATGTGAGGACTTCAACAGTGAAACGCGAAGAACAGAACATAGTACAGTTGTGTACACTTACCATAAATGTAGATGTTCGCGTGTATTCACTGTTGCAGTCCTGGATGTTCTTCATCTCACATTGCTGCAGTCCTTACACTTGGGTATAGCGCTGTCCTCGGTCGGCCCGAATACCAAAGTATATGGCTGACGCCGGTCATGGCGCATTAAACTGACGCCAGGACGTCAGGGTATAAATGCGCATGACCGACGTCATATCCTCAGTCTTTTTTGCCGCGTGGTCCGATGCAGAAGCAAATTTGCGAGTGCAGGTTGGCGTCCTGAGATTTTCCGAAACCGGAGTTTCAGACCGAATCCAAGTTGGCTAAGTACCCCGTTGGGGAATATTTTGGTTTTTCTTGCCTCAGTATTTTACGGATGTCAGAAAAGTAAATAACTGTATTTCTTGCGGGAAACAGATACCACATAGGGACTACCACAGCTTGTGTATACCGTGTTTAGGGCCTGAGCACGACGTTGTTGGGTGTTCCTCTTGCGCTAGATTTAACAAACGTACCATAAAGAGGAGATTAGACTGCGCTAGGTTAGTCTTCGGGAAGCGGTGCAATTACAAAATGCCGTCGGATGCTCCGCCCGCTACCTCGAAGAAGCGCAAGGACAAAACACCTAGGCCTAGGTTAGAGGCACCAGCCGACCCGGACGTCGGTTCTTTAGAGGGCACGGTTGTGCCAGAGGCCCAAACAGAAGTTTCCCTAGAGTCCCAGGGGGAGACTTTGTTGTTACAGGATGTGTCTTCACAGGAGGTAGGCCAGGCTGAAGGGGCTTCTCAGGTAGCTGTTCTCCCCTCTCTGCCTAAGGTGGTTAGGCCTTCCCCTACTGTTACAAAGGCTTCTTCCAAGAGTAGGCCAGGTTCAGCTGTAGCATGCGCTCCTCCTAGTACTTCAGGCCCTGTGCCCAAGAGACATATGCTTAAGATGGCTGAAGATTTAATTACTATGATTAGGGGTTCTATGCCCCCTCCTGACAAAAGGCCTAGGGTGGATCCTGAATTTGGGAATTTTGAACAGGATTCTGATATTTCTGAGTCTTGGCTGAGGATTTACAGGAGTTTTCTCATTATTCTGACTCTGATGTGGATGACTCCACCCCTTCTGCTTCTCCTCCTGAGGATTTTTCATTCTCAGAGACTCTCCATTCCATGAGGGAACATTTTAAATGGGAAGGTCAGGATTTCTCTGATTCCAGGAAAAGACTTAGGGAATTTTTGTTTCTACCTCAGCATAGGCCTTTAGCTATACCCCTGTTCTTTCTGTGGTGGAAGATGTTTTTGCAGAGGCTTCCCTTAACCCTGATTCTTTACCCTCCGCTCCTGTTAAACCAGACAGATACTATAGGGTGCCTGAAGCTCACAAGTATCTTTTAAAAGCCCTAGGGCAGATCCAGAGACAGTTACTCAGGGGCCTAAAGGGGTTAAGGCTTCTGTGGCTAAAAATCCAGTTCCTCAGGACAAAGAGGCAAGAGCTTTAGACAGATGGGGTAAGAAAGTGTATACTTCTTCAACTTTAGCCATGAGGGCTTTAAATTGTCAATTCCACATGCTGAGATATCAAATCTATCTCCTTTCACAGTTAAAGTCTAAGGTAGATGCTCTGGCAGAAGGTATTGAATGTAAGGAGTTACAAGATCTGGTACATGTGTCTGAACAGGTGGGTAAGCATTCCTTACAATGTGGTTTTGATGCTGTACAGGCCTCTTCCAGGGTGGCTGCCACTGGTACTGTCCTTCGCAGGCACGCCTGGTTACGGGATCAGAATTTAGCTGAGCATGTTAAGTCAAGGATCTTGGATGCCCCTTTACAATCTGATGTGTTGTTTGGTTCGCCTGTTGAAGCAGTTTTAAAGAAAATGGAGGACAAAGCTAAATCTATGCACACTGTTAAAGATTTTTTACAGGTTCAACCACCAAAGTTTAGCAGAAACTGGCCAAGCAAGGCGTGGACATACCCTTCTTATGATTCCCAGTCTAGGGGTAGGTCTAGGCGTGCTAGGGGCAGAGCTCAGGGTTCCTTTAGATCCAGGACAGGGGGCTCACCTGCACAGTCTTCAGGGGAGGGCAGGGGTCAGCCCTTTCGTAGACGGACACAATGACCTACCTTTTCACCTGCCAGAACCTCCACGTCTCGCAGCACCTTTAGGAGGAAGACTGACACTTTTCAAAGAGAACTGGAGTTTAATTACCCAAGACAGATGGGTATTGGATATCATTCACCACGGTTACAGGTTTTATTTCCATACCTTACCACCGTTCAAGGGCATGCCAGATATTCCGCCCCAACACAAATTGGAAGCTCACAGACAAATATCCATATTGACACAGATAGGGGCCATACAACCGGTGCCTATGGCAGAAAGGGGCCTAGGATTTTACTCTCGCCTATTCCTAGTACCAAAAAAGGGGAACACGTGGAGACCAATTCTGGATTTGTCTATCCTCAACACCTTTCTGGACATCCCCAAGTTCAAGATGCTGACATTGCAACAGCTTTTACCCCTCCTGGGCAAGGATCACTGGATGGTAACTTTGGATCTCCAAGAGGCTTACCTTCATGTCCCTATCACTCTAAGCTGCAGGAAGTATCTGCGTTTTCGAGCTGGAGATTCACACCATCAATTCTCTGCATTGCCCTTTGGCTTATCCACTGCACCCAGAGTATTCACAAAAGTCCTGGCTCCAGTGATAGCTTTCTTCAGACGGAAAGGAATACAGATCTACCCTTATTTGGACGATTGCCTGATTCTGGCTCAGGGCAAGGACGAACTTCTACAGCATTTAAAGTATGTGATAACAGTGCTAAGATGCCTAGGGTATTCTGTGAACGAAACAAAGTCCAGTCTAGTACCCTCTCAGGACATGTGCTTTCTGGGTGTGAGACTGAATACAGCAGCCCAGATGGCCTTCTTAACCCCGGACAAACAAAAGAATCTTTCCCTTTACTTCCAACAACTATCACATCAGTCCGGGCTGACTGCAAGGACAGTCCTTCAAGCCTTAGGGTTCATGGCATCTTGTATTCTGGTGCTTCCCAATGCCAAACTGCATATGAGGAAGCTACAATGGTATCTCAAGAATCTATGGACACAGCACTGCCACGATCTGGACACTGTCATTCCAATAATACCTTGCATCCAAAAGAATTCTTGTGGTGGGCTCAGCAATGTCACCTAAACAAGGGACTTTCTGTGACCCGGCCGAGGCAAGTCAGATTCTAACAACAGATGCCTCAGACAAAGCTTGGGGGGCTCATCTCAATGGAAAATGGATACAGGACAAGTGGCCTGCCAGACTACAACATCTACATATCAACCTAAAGGAGATGTTAGCAGTCCAGTTTGCATTAACAGCTTTCAAGGAATTACTTCTTCCGGGACAGGTGTTGATTCTAACAGACAACACAACTGTCATGTGGTACATCAACAAGCAAGGGGTACACATTCTTACCCTCTATGCAGACAAGCAATGATTCTATGGGAAACGGCTCTCAGTCTACAACTGGATCTTCAGGCAAGGTTTCTGCCGGGGTGCAGAACTCCTTAGCAGATGTGTTAAGCAGGCAAATCATGGATCCCCACGAGTGGAAACTGGATCCTCAGGTATTTCAGCAATTAACAGTGTCATGGGGAACACCAGACATAGATCTGTTCGCTTCTCCTCTAAACCACCAGCTGCCAAAGTTTTGCACAAAAAGGATACACCAGGCAGCTTGGAAAACGGATGCTCTTTCTTTCAGTTGGAAAAATCTTCATGTATATGCCTTTCCACCACTTCCTCTACTTCTAAAGGTTCTGCTAAAGGTAAGCCAGGACAAACCAAGAATGATCCTGATAGCTCCAGATTGGCCCCGACAGCATTGGTACCCACTACTGAGAAATTTAATAAGGAAACCACCGTGGCCCCTGCCTTTAATTCCTCAACTGTTGTCTCAAAAGGACGGTCATTTACTCAATGTCAAGCTTCACTCTCTTCATCTCACAGCATGGCATATCCTGTTTTAGCTCATAGCAGGGCTCAACTTCCTCAACAAGTTTTGAATGTGATTATGGAAGCTAGGAGACCTAGTACAAGGAAAGTGTATGCAGACAAGTGGAAGAGATTTTGCTTTGGAGTGCAGCAAAGGGTGTGGATGTTTCTGAGCCTGATTTAAGTGTGGCTCTTCTATATCTTACTGAACTATTGGACAAGGGTTTGTCCTTCTCTTCCATTAAAATTCATGCTGCAGCAATTTCAGCTCACTATGACTGTGATCCACCTTTGTTTTCTCATTCCTTGTTCAAGCAATTTCTCAGAGGAGCAAAGAACATAAGACCTCCACGAAGAGCTCCTACTCCAGCTTGGGACCTCAATTACGTGTTGGAAAAGCTCACTCTGCCACCTTTTGAGCCTGCAGCTACGGCTGAGTTAAAATATTTGTCATGGAAGACTGCTTTTTTGTTGGCCATTACCTCTGCAAGAAGGGTTTCTGAATTGCAGGCCCTTATGGCTGTTGAGCCTTTCTTGATCTTCCATAAGGATAGGGTATCTTTACGCACTAACCCTTCCTTTATGCCTAAGGTGGTCTCAAGTGTGTCTTTAAACCAGTCTATTCATTTACCTACCTTTTATGCAGACCCCCAAAACAAGGGGAAAAGATCTTGCATACTTTGGTCGTGCACAGACAGTTACGCTACTACTTAGATAGGACTAAGGGTTTCAGGCAGTCGCAACAGTTGTTTGTTTCTTTTGCTTTAGGTACTCAGGGCAAGCCTGTGTCAAAGCAAACTCTTTCTAAATGGATTGGGTTTTGCATTTCCTTTTGTTATTCTCAGCATGGCAAGCAGATCCCAACAGGGATCAGACCTCATTCCACTAGGGCTACTGCCACCTCTACAGCCTTTCTAAGGGGAGTGTCAACTAAGGACATTTTGGAGGCAGCTACTTGGAGTTCAGTACATACTTTCTCTAAGCACTACCACCTTCCTCTCTACTCTAAATCTAGGGCTGGGTTTGCCACTGCTATTCTACAGGGCATTTTGACAGCTCCTGCTTCTATTTGATTTGCCATCCTCCCTTACCTCTGCTTTGGGAATCTACCCAAGTGTAAGGACTGCAGCAATGTGAGATGAAGAACATAGTACAGTTTTGTACCTACCATAAATGTAGATGTTCGAAGATCCACATTGCTGCAGTCCAATTTACCCGCCCTCCGTCCCCTCTGTGTTTAGGGGTGGTTGTGTGGTTAGGTTAGTACTTTATTAGATAATTGTTAGAAGTTGTACATAGTTTGGGTGTGGGGGTGTTTAGTGTTTGGTAATTTTTTGATTTTACCCTGTTTAGGGTCTTCTGACATCTGGGGCAAGAAAAGACTGAGGATATGACGTCGGTCATGCGCATTTATACCCTGACGTCCTGGCGTCAGTTTAATGCGCCATGACCGGCGTCAGCCATATACTTTGGTATTCGGGCCGACCGAGGACAGCGCTATACCCAAGTGTAAGGACTGCAGCAATGTGGATCTTCGAACATCTACATTTATGGTAGGTACAAAACTGTACTTTTCCCACCCTCCATTCCCCCTTTTTTCCTAAGGCACAATGTATACATTTTTATTTTTTGTATGACGTGTCCAGGATGCTACCTTTCTGGGTTAGCCTTCTTTTGGGGGCTCCTGACAGTTAAGGCAAGAAACAAACTGAGGAAATGGCGTTGGCTGCTTCCCTTTATACCTGACGTTCTGACATCAGTTTTACAACTGGCGGCAGCCGACATCATGTACCAAGGACGCTGGTATTCGGGCAGACTGGGGGCTACTAGGAGCCGGATAACCCCTATGTGAGGACTGCAACAGTGAAACACGAAGAACATCCTCTGGTTCTCGAGGTAAAAGATTCCATCACTTCAAAGGCCTTCTTCCACTGTTACCACCCAAGCTTTCATGGCCACTTTGGACATGGAGGCATTACCTCCATGTTCCTATCCACCCAAACTGCAGAAAGTATCTGCGTTTTACTGGACCCTCTTCACACTTTCAATTTACTGCCTTGCCCTTTTGTTTATCTACTGCACCAAGGGCCTTCACAAAGTGCCTAACCCCAGCAATAACCTACTGCAGAACAAAGGGTATTCCAATCTACCCCTACCTAGACAACATCCTCATTCTAGCAGAAGATGAAGTCACCCTCAGGAATCACCTTCTATTCTCCATGTTCCTGCTCCAGAGATTGGGATTCACCCTTAACCTAGGAAAATCATCCCTCACTCCAGCGCAGGACAAAGCTTTCCTGGGCTGCAGAATAAGAACCGACTTGATTGAAGGCCTTCCTCCCTCAGGACAAGGTATCCTCCCTAGTCAACCACTTCCAAGCACCTCCTCCTGGTCACCCACCTCTCAGCCAGGCAGTTCATACATCTCCTAGACCTCTTGGCAGCCACTATTCCTGTGTTGTCACTTGCCAGACTACAAATGAGGAAGTTGGAGTGGTACCTGAAAAATGTGTGGTCACAACACAGCCACCCCCTGGACTTTCAGGTACCCTTCTTACCGTGCCTGAAGACAGAACTGAGGTCTTGGATTCAGCAAGTATAACAGAACTTAGGCCTACCCCTGCAAGCCACCAGTCCCAATACAATCCATACACATGGATGCCTCTGATCTAGGGTGGGGAGCAACTATGAATGGCCTCAAGGTGCAGGCCCTATGGGAGCCCTCCCTCCAGAAAAAGGATAGCAACATAAGGGAGATGACTGTGGTCCACCTAGCCCTGCAGGCCTCTCTCCCTCTCCTGCAACCAGGTCCCCTACAAATCTTCACAGACAACACAGCTGTGATGTAGTACATCAACAAACGGTGGGGGGGTAACCAAGTCTTACCTGCTCTGCAGGCTAGTAATACAGGCATGGGAGTTAGCCTCTCAGAACAACGTATCACTGCAGGCAGTCTGTATTCCATCCCAGGACAAATCATCAGGTGGATTACCTCACCAGATCATTCACTCTGCATCACGAGTGGATGTTGCACAGAGATGTGTTCTTAGACGTTGTCCACCAATGGGGCACACGTCAAATAGATCTATTTGTCTCCCCCCAGAACAGACATTTGCAGCTTTTCTGCTCCAAGGATCCTTCCCCACTAGCCTAGAGAGTGGACGCTTTCTCCATCTCTTGGAAGGGAATGTTCCTTTATGCCTTCCCTCCCTTTGCACTCATTCAGAAAGTCCACCTAAAACTCAGGAGGGACAAGCCAAGAATCTTGCTGGTGACTCCCTATTTGTCAAGGCAGCATTGGTTCCCTCTTCTTCAGTCTCTTGCTAAAGGCAATCACCGCAAGTTGCCTCACAAGGTGGACCTGCTCATACAACAGAAGGGATCTCTCATTCATCCACACCTAGAGATGCTCTGCTTAACTCTCTGGGTGATAAACTTTTGATCCCCTACACAGAGGACATGCCATCTATCCTGTAGGAGGCCAGGAAACCCAGTACCCAGGAGGTCCTATTTTTCCAAATGGAAAAGGTTCTCCAAATGGTGCTTCCTAAGGCAAAGGGACCCCTTCCTAGTGGATGTTCCTGTAGTCTTAGCCTGTGCATGTGAGAGCTCGTAAAACCAGACCTTTCATATTCATCGGTGAAGATTCACTTATCTGCCCTTTCTTCCTGCTTACCTCTGGATCCACCTCAACTTTCCAGATTGGATATCAAACTATTCTTAAAAGGGGTTCTCCACCTTAGGCCACCAAAGAAACCTATTCCTCCACATTGGGACCTAAATTATGTACTAGAAAAATTCACAATTGCTCCCTTTGAGCCAGCTAGCTCTGCTTCTGTGCAGATGTGCACATGGAAAACTGTCCTACTAGTAGCACTTACCTCATCCAGAAAGGTTTCAGAATTACAAGCACCAATGGCATCCCCACCCTACACAATCTTCCACAAAGATAGGGTGACCCTGCACACCAATCCCTCCTTCATGCCAAAAGTGGTCAGTGAGCTGTCCCTCAATCAGTCTATTCACTTACCTACCTGATTTTCTTCCCCACAGAATGACAGTGAGAGAATACTCCACTCCCTTGATGTCCACAGACAGTTAAGGTACTATTTGGACAAAACCAAAGCTATCAAAGTCCACTCAGCTCTTTATTTCCTTCCACCTTAGTGCCCTGGGCAAGGTGGTATATATCTCCTGCTGGATAAGGAAAACTATCTCCTTCTTCTATTCCTACCATGGCAAACACTTACCTCATGGGGTCAAGGCACACACTACAAGAGGTGTGGTGGCTTCTTTTGGGGCCTTCCTTAAAGGCATGGACACAACTACCATTCTTGAGGCAGCCACATGGTCCTCTGTGCATACCTTCACCAAACATTACAGATTGAACCATGTCTCCAGAGCTAGAGTAGGATTTGCAAGGGCAATCCTCCACATATCAGATTCCTGGAATCTGCAGCTTCTTCCACCACCCTTCTTCCTACTTGACCTGTGGCACACTTCCACAATAAGAATACTGCAACATGGGAATAGAAGGACATAGAATAGTTGTGTAAAATCTTGCCTTAACCATAGATGTCTTTCTCTTCCATGTTGCAGTTTTCCTTCCCACCCACCTATCCCCCTTCACTACATGTACCCTGTCTAGATGGCATCGTTTGGTACTACTAAGACTACTGTCCAACTGGGCAGTCAGTTCTGAGGTCTGTGCATGCAGACGTCACATTTAGGGCCCCTGGTTTACAGCCTTGTGTGTGACATCCCACGCACCTGGCAGCAACCAGACTTAAGCTTTTGCATAGTAGCCGACGTTCGGGTCTCCTGAGGCAGAGGATCCCACAGTAGGAATACTGCAACATGGAAGAGAAGGACATCTATGGTTATGGTAAGATTTTACACAACTTTTCTTTATCCATGCTAAAGCACATGTTACAGTATGTGTTCCCACTTACACTGATTGATGCCTGTTTTTTTATTTATGTTCCTCTACCATATGTAAAAAATAACTTGTATGCTTTCAGTAAGAATTAACATGTGAGAGTGTTCAATCTCGCCGTTTGTTCTTACACACGGGTTCGGAGCCGATCCTTGGCTCCGAGTCGGCCGCATAGCAAAGCTCTGCATCTTAGAGCAGCTCGAGACCAGGCTATATCCCACAATCCTCCCTGCCATTACTCAGATCTAGTTTGCCGCTGCAACAGGTCACATCGTTCTGAGAGCTCGGACCAGAGAAAACTGTGTTAGACAGATAAGATAGCTTCTTTTTTTTGTCAAAGTTCTTATATTCCTATAGTTTTTTGATATTTTATTTCTATCCTATAGTGTGTGTGTCTGTGTATATTGTAGTTAGTTAGTTTTTTTATAGGTTTCCCTTTTGGGGCCTACCCTTCTTTAACCTATAGCTTAATTCTTCCTGATATTAGCTAGTGTTAAATTCTCTCTTCTAATTAACATGTCTGAAAAAGCCAAGTCTGGTTTTAAAAGGTGTCAGTGTGGACAGAAAATGTCCATCACTGACGACCACACTTCCTGCGTCTACTGTCTTGGCCCTCTCCACTTGCAAGAGGATTGCTCTATTTGCCATTCCTTCAGTGGGAGGGTCATGACAGATAGACGCAGGAAACTTATTGACAGGGGACTTCTTAAGCCTGCCTTCCAGGAGGCCTTGGACAAGTCTGACCAGGCTTCTAAGTCCTCGAAGGGTCGAAGATGTCGGAGCCCATGTCATCGGCTCCAGTACATCTTCTAAAGTTCGCTCACGGTTCCACAGACTTCGGGCCGGCGTCGAACGTTGTCTCTCACTGAGCCCCAGGTCTTGGAACCGGTGTCGGAACTACCGCCACCGTCTATTCTTCGGTCGGTGCCATCTTCGGCCCCTTCGACCCGATCTTCCAGACCATTATCTGATACTGATGTGGATTGTGTCGTGCAGAAACTTATGGAGAACACGGCCCTTTCCAAATTGATTGCAGTTTCCTCCCAGTTGGTGTCGAAACTAGAAGGCCTTCCCTTATCTCCAACAGGTCCTCCTTCGAGACCCATCCAGTCTTCGGAGCCGTAAGAGGATGAGCCGATGATAGTGGAGCCCTCGGTGCCGAAACCGTCCATTGCACGATCGACACCATTTACCTCGACTCCATCGGAACCTATAGGTGAGTCGCGGAGTCGACGATCTCTCCTTGGTTCCGGGACCGAGAGTCGTACCGACCTTTCGGTGCAGACTCTCCCTCTCGGGGCCTCGGTGCAGATCGGCTCAGCTCCGTCCTCGGGGTCGAGACCCATGGGCCCCGTGTCTTGGATTCTTCCATGTTCTTCGGAACCGGGGGAGTACTCGACCCGAGGTTCAGGGGTTTTTGACCTTATGAGGAAGGTTTTGTCTACACAGACAACCACTTCATCGGACGCGTCTTCTCCCTCCCTTAAGGAGCCGCTCTCTGTTTCTGTTCCCACGACACATCCAAAGCGTGGAGCACCATTGTCTCAGCCATCCCTAGAGGATGCCCCCTGTTCCTCGGAGGCCTCACCGGAATCTCCCTCCGATGAGGTTCCGAGGAAAAGATTGTGCAAGAGGAGGCACTTAGATTCCTTACAGGAATCTCTAACTTCTGACACTGACTTGGATGAGTCAGAGGGGTCCCCAAAATCCCCCTCCGAGGATGTCTCATTTGTGGACATCTTGGAGATATTAAAACAGAGGGGTGATTGGCAGTCCCTAGCCCCCACTGAGGACGAGTCAGTGTTGCTGAAGGCATTTGGTGCTCAACCTTCTACCTCCTGGGTTACTCCGCCCTTCGATGAGTTAATGGATTTGATTGCTCGAAGGGCGTGGGAGACACCGGACACAGTGGAACTGGTCCCTCGAAAACCAAGTAAATTTATTACCGCTCCCCAGGACAAGACTTATCTCACCAAAGGAGTCCCGGTTGACGCTATGGTGGTGGCCGCAGCCACTAAAAAGGAGATGTCGGAGTCTTCCTCGTCTGTTCATCCTCCTAATAAGGATTCTAGGACTATGGACAGATACGGAAGCGTTTTAGTTCAGCGACTTTTTCCATGCGTTCGCTAAACTATTTGACACATTTTACACGACTACAGAGGGATCTCATCAAGGAGCTGAGAGATACCCTCCAGGGTAACACAGATGCTGCTGTTTCAGATAAGGTAACAGCACAACTTAACACCCTTACCTCCGTAGTGAACTCGTCCATGAGGCTCATCTCGTATGCGGCTGAAGGGTCGAGTAGGGCCGCAGCTTCAGCGATTGCTCTACGAAGACAATCCTGGATGTGGCTGTGCTCTTTTGCGGAAGCCTTCAAGTCTTCTTTCGCCAACGCCCCCTTTGATGGTGCCACTCTTTTTGGGCCCAAAGTGAAAGAGACATTAACTCGGTGTGAGCAGGAAGGAAAGACTCTGTCTGCTGTCGGAGTCCGTTTTTCCGTTCCATCCAGACCGTACCCCAAAGGGCAACGAGGCGGAAAAATGTGGTTCCGTAGAACTCAGGGATCTTTCCAGGCCACACAGAGTGAACCCCCCCCCCAGAGGCGGGGGGGGGCAGACATGGAAGACGCCGCCCTGGTGGCAGAGGGGGTCCGCAGAACCAAGGCGACAGGGATACTATCCCTGGTAAGCCTTTCCAGCACTCCTGAATGGGGGGCCCGACTGTCCTGCTCTGGTGGCAGTCGGGGGTCGCTTGGCATTATACCCACAGGCCTGGCAAACTCTCACCTCAGACTCCTGGGTAAAAAGCATTGTAACCAGAGGATACAAAATACCCCTTATGTCAACTCCACCCCAACAAAGAAGGTCTCCAGATGTGCCACCCTATCTGCGAGGCCAAGCAGCAATAGAAATTTCAAAGCTGCTCAAAAAAACGAGTCATTCAGCCAGTCCCGGCGGACCAAAAAGGATCCGGAACTTACTCAAGGTTCTTTTTAGTTCCGAAAAAGACAGGGGACTGGAGACCCATTTTGGATCTCAGCAATCTCAATACCTTCGTGAAGAAGGAAAAGTTCCGGATGGTCATGCTTCAATCGATCCTTCCATTTTTGCAGAAGGACGACTGGATGTGCTCGATAGATCTCAAGGACGCGTACTACCACATCAAGATGGCCAGAACGTCCAGAGATCACCTGCGCTTCCGGCTGGGAGCCAGTCATTTTCAATTTCGAGCCCTGCCCTTTGGGCTCACCTCAGCCCCCAGGGTATTCACCAAATGCATGGCAGTGGTAGCGTCTCACTTGAGATGTCTAGGATTCCGGGTGTTTCCCTATCTGGACGACTGGCTCCTCACCGCCACCACCGAGCATCTCATCATACAAGCAAGAAACTATACAGTCAACCTTTGTTCCCACCTAGGGATTTCCATAAACTTCAAAAAATCTGTCTTACTGCCCTCACAGCATATTTCATTCATTGGAGCAGACCTAGATACGTGCTTAACATTGGTAAAGCTCCCTCAAGTAAGGGCTTCATCCCTCAAGGAACAGGTGGTTCTTCTGCTGCAATGCAGGAAAGCCCCGGCCAAATTGGTGTTGAAGGTTTTGGGACTCATGGCAGCGTCCCTGATTGCGATTCCCATGGGAAGATTGCACATGAGGCTCCTCCAATGGCTGCTGTTCACGCAGTGGTCGTTCCAGCAGTTACCCCTAACGCACGAGATTCTGATAACAGATTCTTGCAAGCGAGACCTCTCATGGTGGGTGTCCAGCCAGGATCTCACTATGGGTCATCCATTTGTTCTACCGAATCCGACAGCCACTATAACCACGGACGCTTCCCTGATAGGGTGGGGGGGGACTTTTTCAGGGAAGAACAGTCCAAGGGGAATGGTCCAACATGGAGTACAACCTGCACATAAATGTTCTGGAAATGAGGGCGGTGTTCTTGACGTTGCAACACTTTCAAACCCTCCTACCTTTAGGAGCAGTAACAGTTCAGACAGACAACATGTCTGTAGTCTGGTACATAAACAAACAAGGGGGAACCAGATCTTACCCATTATGCAGAGAGGCCATGAGAATTTGGCAATGGGCAGAGTCCACGGGTCGCTTTCTGATAGCAACGCACATCCCGGGGTCATCCAACGTCATTGCGGACAGGTTGAGCAGAGCCATCCTGTTACCTCACGAGTGGTCCCTCAAACTACAAGTGGCGGAAAGAATTTTCCGCAAATGGGGCCAGCCTTGCTGCGATCTATTCGCCTCCCCGATGAATACCAAATGCAGAAGCTATTTTGCCCTTCTACCCTCCAGGGATGTCCCCAGGGACGACAGATACACGATTGGCCCCCGGGTCTCCTATATGCATTCCCACCTACCCCCTTGATTCCCATATTTCTTCAGAAAGCCATGAACCTGGAAAGGACAATTATACTCATAGCCCCATTCTGGCCTCGACAGATATGGTTCCCCTTTCTTCGAGCCCATCAAACAGAGGAACCGTGGATCCTGGACCCAGTACCAGATCTACTGACACATTCGTCGGGAGTTCCTCACCCGTCTCTTCTATCCCTCAAACTAGCAGCTTGGCTGCTCCACTTCCCCGCCTAGCCAGGTCTGATCTACTTTCTCCGGCAGTTTAGCGCATTTTGGTTGCCTCTCATAAGGCTTCCACCACAAAACTCTACAAGAGTAAATGGAAACGCTTTGTGTACTGGGCATCTAATCAACACTTGGACCCCCTGGTTGCTCCTTTACATAAAGTTCTAGAATTTCTTTCCATCCTTTTCCACGAAGGAGCCTCTACTTCCACACTAAGAGTGCAGTTGGCGGCCATATCCAACTTCCATGTTGGTGAGGACGGTTCTTCTATTATGTCCCACAGGCTTTGTAAGGCTTTTATGAAAGGTTCCTTCCATCTTCGACCGCCCGTCAGAGACCCTTTATTCCCATGGAATTTAAATTTGTTGTTGTCACAACTAATGTTGCCACCCTTCGAACCAGCCTCTTCTTGCCTCCTGAAGTTTCTGTCGTGAAAGACTCTTTTTCTTGTAGCGGTTACTTCAGCTCGGAGAGTGTCAGAGCTGCAAGCACTGTCAATTAAACCGCCTTACTTAATTTTTCACCCAGATAGAGTTTCTTTATGAACAAATCCGTCCTTCCTTCCTAAGGTATGTTCTGTCATAAATATTAATCAGTCCATTGAACTCCCTACTTTCTTCAAGAACCATACCAGCAAGTTGGAATATATGCTGCACAAGTTAGATGTCCACAGTCAGCTCAGATTTTATTTAGACAGGACTAAAGACTACAGAAAAACAGATCAACTTTTTGTTGCATTTGCAGACAACAAAAAGGGCATGGCAGTTACAAAACGTACGCTTTCTAAATGGCTTACTGATTGTATAGCCTTTGTGTATTCTAAGTCAAATCAGGCCTTGCCCACCAAACCAAAAGGCCATTCTACTAGGTCAGTCTCCACTTCCTTGGCTCATGCAGCTCGCCTGCCTTTGGACACGATTTGTGCAGCAGCCACGTGGTCTAAACCACGTACTTTCATCGCTCATTATAGGGTTGACAAAGCCTCCAAAGACAGGACATCTTTTGGTTCCACTGTGCTCAGGAACATTCTTCCATGAGTCACTCAGGGTGACGGAGCTAGGGACGCTACCCGTGTGTAAGAACAAACGGCGAGATTGAACACTCTCACATAAAGAAGTTATGTTCTTACCATAACGTTCCATGTGGAGTGTTCATCTCGCCTTTGTTCTTACATTCTCCCCCTTCCCTCCCTCACGTGTATGGAAGAACGAGTAAGACTAGAGTCTGGTCCACATGTCTTTACCTCTTCCGGGTATATTTCGTTACCCTTAGTTAATTTGTCAGTGAGATGGTGTCTCTGAATTTTTTGTGGCAGTATGTAGCCTTAGCACCTCAGGGTTATTGTTAGTCTGGTTTGCTTGCAAACTAGATCTGAGTAATGGCAGGGAGGATTGTGGGATATAGCCTGGTCTCGAGCTTCTCTAAGATGCAGAGCTTTGCTATGCGGCCGACTCGGAGCCGAGGATCGGCTCCGAACCCGTGTGTAAGAACAAAGGCGAGATGAACACTCCACATGGAACGTTATGGTAAGAACATAACTTCTTTTTTTAGTCCTAAGAAAAAGTGCTCTGGATGTCTTTAAAACTAAACTGTACATTGTCCTATTAAATCTCTTAAAGTATCAAGGCTGCTAGGGTAGCTGCTATCCCTTGTTCCCTATAATTTAAAACTGTATTTTTCACTGTGTTATTTACCATTGTACCTTTAAATTTTATATTTCCCTCCGCAAGGAATTCTCAGAACTCTAAATATTAATTGCTTGCAACTGCAGTCAACAATGAAAGACAAAAAACTATTAACTTGCAGATACAGTAAGGAATCTTTGTAAGTTTCATTTGGAACAGAATGTACAACTGCCTTCAGTTGCAAAGATCTTGACTGTCAGAACATATGGTAATGGGGATAAAAAGCTCATATCTTTGCAGATGCAAGATGCTTAGCATTTTCATGGCTTTCATAATTGTCTTATTTTTCAAGCCTACTTGCTTACAAAAAACAGTTGTTTATATTGTAGTTTAAGGCGGTGACTTTTTTCTAGACATCCACCCTTTAAAATAAATTATATTAATGCTACATATAATCAGTGCACTTTTGCACCCCACATCAGCAGTGCAAGATCAGAGCATATTAACTTATACTTGCTTTTGTCCAGCCTTTCTTCTCTTGCCATACTGTTATGCCAATATTTCTGTCAACTAAAAAGTACTTGTTTAATGTCTTTATCACACACAGCAGTCACTGAAGACTCCCTCCACATTTAAAATACCCTTGACCACACACTTTACAGAACTACTTTACTGTTATAACATGCAGTTTAGGTCATGAAATGTTCCCTACAAATAAGATTAAAATTGTTTTACTTACAATTACTCTCTCATTCCTTTTAGTGTCCTTAAAAGCATTAATTATAAAGTGGGATATGCACTTTGTAGTCCAGCCACAAGTTTAACAAAGTCAACAAAAGCCCTGCCTATCTCTGCCACTTATTCTTGCAATGCCATATGTCACAAATGTGATTGCTGTTTTATAGTCTCCAGTTTCTTCACTAATTTCAATGTTGCTGGTCTTCCTTATTCTTCTAATCCACTCCTGTGTTTTTTTTTCTCTCTCAAGCATTTTCCTTTGGGATATTGGAAAATATATCAGTGGCAAAGTTTCAATCTGAACTTTGTCAGAAGAATGAGAAGCAGGATCCCCTTCTCTTTGCTTGCTCACTTTTTGTTGGATAAACGTTATTTCCTCCTCAGCTTCTTGTGCGTCCAAAAACCTATTTGATCTAACAGGAAAAAATATATTATGAAGACAGCTGGATACAGCAACTTGAATCTCACGCCCACCTCTCAAACTTCCCTGGTTGCTGCGATAAATATGCTTGTGTGGTGTACAGCGAATAATCATTTTGCACAAACACTATGCTATCTCCAATTCTTAATACTTTTTTCCTTTTGTCACAGTTTTATCAGATCAACTCTTTCTGCTGATATGATTGCATTTTTGCTAATACAAGTCTTGGCTTCTTACTTGTGGCTGAGTTTGGAGTATGTACTCTCTGCCCTTTTCATTTAACAGATTCTGCTGTGGGGTACCAGTCCAGTTGCTTGCTTGTGCTTTCATAAAATTAATACAGTCTGTTCCTTCAGGTTTCTGTGGTGCAGCAGAAAATCTCACAGTCTGATGCCTTTTCCATCCATTCCTCAATCAATGGGGTTTTCAGATCCAATTCCGTATCAGTCTTCATGCACTCTAGTCTTTAGGATCTAAAGCTCAGGCAACTCCCCTTGCATATAATCCCCTCCTTTCCCCAATATTACTTCAGATCTTGGTTGCCAGTCATTAGAGTAAGATGTGGTCCTTTGCTCAGGTGACTCAGATAACTCTATTTCTTTCTATGGTATTTTGTCTCATTTTCCATTTTCCATTTTCTTTTTCCTTTTTTTTTTTTTTTTTTTTTTTTTTTTTTTTTTTTTTTAAGATTTACACCTTTCCTTACCCTACAAAAAATGGTTATATGTTGTTGCAGTTGATTCTCTCCTCTCTGCTAGGTTGCAGTTAAATTGATGGCTATTAATATTTCCTTAGGATTGATAGTTATTAATAGTTCCTTAACTAAGTTATAATGCTGTGTAGTATTATTTGTAGGGACTTTTGTTGGGATTTCTGTTTTTTTTTTTTCACAGCATGGCTGAGACACCCTCTGGCTTCAAAAAAATGTTGTGGCCTATGACCACAAAATCCCACATTTGGATGGATGTACATGTTAAGCATGTTTGTTATCTGGGTGCATGGCATCTTGAAGAGGACTGTTCCATCTGTACTGCCTTTGGCAAGAGGGCTGTTACAGGGTGTTGTAATAAGTTCATCCTGAAGGGACTTATCCCCAGCCCCTGAGAGAGACTCATCCCTGTCTCCACATTCCTCCTCTTCGACATCTGGAGTTTTCTCATCTAACGGAAAGTTTTTAGACAGACTTAACTGGGAAAAGCACAGCAAAACGTCCATGGGAAAAAAGTTAAGCAGGTTAAAATGTGCTCCCCTGACTACTCTTGCCTATTTTGTTGCATTTTTGGACCCAGCTTCTAAGACACCTCCGTCTTTAGATTAGACATCTTGTTAGTATTCGATTGCCTTTGGAACCTTTACTCCTTCTACAGAACCAAGATTCTCTCTGGAACTGCTGTCTGTAAGATTTCATTCTCGCCTCGTGCAACAAAAGGTAAAGCACTGCTTCTCCAGGCCTCCATCCACTTCATCCATCTGGTTGGTCCAGTCTGTCAGAAGCGAAGCAGACATGGATAGGATGAACATGAAGTTCCTTAGGACCAAAATTTAGTTGGGGGTTCTCCTGGCTGTAATCCCCTGTTGGACCCACTAGTTTTGGTCCTTCCCCTCTTCCAGTAATGACTCTTAATCCCATCCGTTCTCTCGCTTTGGGATTTCTGGATCAGAGTTTCATCCAGAGGTTGCCGTCATTGGATCTGAAGACTTTGTCATCTTCTATTCTGGTGACTTTTCTGATTTATCCAGTTCTGAGGATCTCAGATCCCAGAAGGAGCTCTGAGTCAAAACATTGACACCATCTCTGGGGATGGGGGGGGGTTTACTCAGAAGGTGTCAGAGCCATCTCTTTCCTTCGTAGCTTCGGCACTAGATAGATTAGATTCTGAGCCTCGCCGATCAGAGTTCCAGGACCAACCTGACTTGGATGCCTGTGCTACTCCCAGAGTGGTTTTGGGTTCCCCCTTGGCTTTGGCATTTAAGACTGTAGAGGAAATGCTCACCCTTCCTGCTGAGTGGGCTTCCCTTGTGTGCTTGGCTCTGCCCATCCCACACCCTTGGGTCCTGATCCAGTTCTTCCTATCTCATTGGGGAAGTCCATTCCCAGGGTTCTCATTTCTCGTCCGAGTCCTCACCAGAGCACCTCACTGTAGAGGCTTCTCTTAAGTGTGCATGCAAGAGGAGGCACATGGACTCCCCACAGGAGTCTCTCACTGAAGACACCAGTTTTCTTGAAGGGTAAGGGTTTCCCAGGTCACCTCTTGAGGACATTTCATTCAAGGAGATCCTTGAATGTTTGAAGCAAAAAGGTGGTTGGTATGCAGAAGCCCCTTCCCAAGAGGAGGCTGTGCTCCTCAAAGTCTGTCTGGCCCAGCTTGGTCTTGGTGGTCCCTCCCATGGATGGGATGGTTAACCTAATCTCAGACTGGGCATGGAAAGAACAAGATGTGGCTGTGTCATCAAAACCAAGGCTTCCAGGGTGCATTCTCTGAGAAGCTTTGTCAGCACTCCTGAATGTTTGCCTAGCTGCCACTTATCTCTGCTCCTCAAACTCTTGACATCATTCACCAAAGTCACTTGGGTGCAGAAAATTATCTCCAGAGGCTGTCAATTCCATTTCTTTGCCCCCCTTCATTATCAAGGAGACCCCTGGACATTCAACTCTGTCAAAGAAGGGCAACTATCATAGTAGTAAAAAAGGCAGCTTGACAAACAAATCATCCAGTAGATCCCAACAGACCAACATAGATCTGGAACTTACTCAAGGTTATTTTTGGTGTCAAAAGAACGGGAATCTCAGATCCATTTTGGACCTCAATCATCTTGGTTCATATGTCAAACAGATGAAGTTATGAATGGTCACAGTTCAGTCCCCCCTCCTCTTGTTGAGGAGACCTCAGAATGCATAATACCATAATTTGATGGACAGGCATTCCAGAAGGTTTCTGCACTTCTGGCTGATACCAGTCATTTTCAGTTCAGGGCCCTTCCCTTTTGTCTCTCCACGGCCCCTGAATGTTCCCCAAGTGCAGTGACAGTGGTCACAGTTCATCTCAGGCTACAAGGCATCCGAGTGTTCCCTTACCTA
The DNA here is from genome assembly GCF_019279795.1 of Protopterus annectens. NCBI lineage: Eukaryota > Metazoa > Chordata > Ceratodontiformes > Protopteridae > Protopterus > Protopterus annectens. The sequence goes on along the minus strand of NC_056730.1, from coordinate 704,840,939 downwards.
GATAACTCTGCATTTCCTCACATATCAGAGATGATCTTCTACATGTTAGGAACTCCTTGCTGCTTCTGTGCTCTTCTGTGGGCATTACTGTGACTCTAGAGAAATCCAAGCTTGTTCTGGTCTGGACAGTAGAATTCATTGGAGAGCATTTGGACACAACTGTTCAGATTGCAAAACTTCCAGAGAACAGGTTGACAGCCCTACAGAAGCAAGCGTCACATGTCCATTCCTGCAAGAAGCCACCTGTCATACTTATTATTCAGCTTCTAGGATCTGTGGCTGCTTCAATCACTTTGATTCCCCTAGTGAAGTACCACATGAGGATTTCCCAATGGATGCTTTCAGTACAGTGGTCCATTAGACATCAACCCATGAGCTACACTGTTCACTTGACATATATTTGCAGGACTCGCACAGTATGGTGCCTTCAGTCATCAGAGGTATCACAAGGTCAACCCTTTGTCTTCTCCTCTGGTTGCAGTGACCATGGCCATGGATGCTTCTCATTTGGAGTGTGGAGCACTACATAAGAAAAATGGACCAAAGCAGGTGGACCCTCCTCTGAGATCAGTTTTCACATCAGTACTCTGGAGATAAGAGCTGTTCTAGTGTTGCAGGCTTTACATGAAGTTCTGTTTCTGGGACTTTTTTTTTTCCAGATGAACAACATGTCAGTAGTCTGGTACATAAATGGGGGAACACAGTCCTACCCGTTATGTTGAGAGATGTTGAGTGTGTGGCAATGGGCAATTTCTTCCAATTGTTTGTTAGCAACGCACACCCTGGGGAAATCCAGTGTGCTGGTGCACAGGTTGAACAGGTCTGCCCTCCTCCTTCACGAGTGGTCTCTCATTCAAACAGTGGTAGAGCCGATTTTCCTTCGTTGGGGCCAGTCTTTTCTCTTCCTCTCAGAACATGAAATTTAGCAGGTTCTTTGCCATGATCCCACAAGTGAGGGAGTCACCAACAGATGCTCTAACTCAGAATCGGCTCCCCAAACACCTGTGCACCTTTTCCCCTACTCCTTTCATCCCCAAATTCTGCAGAAGTCATCAGTGAGGAAGAACATGTCATCCTCATTACCCCTTTCTTGGCTTTGACAGGTGTGATTTCCCTTCCTTATGGCCTCATTTGGTACACCTTTCTTGGGCGCTGGACTCTGATCCAGGTCTAATCTCTACCCCATCTGGAATATTTCACTTCGACAGTCAAGCACCCAGACAGTTGGGTTTTTCCAATTCCAAGGAAAACTTGTCAGTCCAGGCTTTCTTCTCCAGTTATCAACATTCTTACTTCTTCCCAGAGACCATCTACCAGGAAAATTTACAAAAGCAAATGGGAAAAGTTTTTTGTTTGGGCATCTAAGCAGAATCGACTCCTCTTCCTGCTTTTGATTTCCTGGCTTCCATTTTTCATGATGGAGTTAATATCCAGCTTGCTGCAAATCATAATTATTCATATAGGGGAACATCATTCATCTATAGCCTCCCTTAGATTATTCAATACATTTTTAAGGAATGCTTTTCTTCTAAGACCTCCATTCAGGGATCCCACACCATCTTGGGGCATGAACATTTTGCTTCAGGCTTCAGTCTGTCATCCCTTTGAACCTGCAGTCAAGATGGATATCGTGCATCTTACTTGGAAAATATTATTTCTGGTGGTAGTCGCATCGTCTTGGAGACTATCTGAACTATGCACCCTGTCTTGCAATCCTGCATAATCTTGTTTTTCACAGAGTATCTTTTTGGATAAATCCATCCTTTATTCCAAAAGTGGCAATTGAAACTTCAGTAAACCAAGTCCATCCATCTTCTAGTTTTCTTACCTAATTTTCCCAACAATGGGGAGTATATGCTACGCTTGCTTGGACGTGCATTGTCATCTCTGCTTCTGTCTTCACAGTATTACCAAATATATTAGAACTCTGATCAGCTGTTTTTTTCCAAAGCCAAGATGGCTGTCTGTATCCTTCATATGTACAAGGAGAAGAACCTTACCTTGCCTAAAGCCATCAAAGCCCATTCACCCAGATTTGTGTCCATTTCCACTGTTTTCTTTTAGAAAACATCTGTTGTTTTGTGCGGCTGCTGTCTGGTCGGATATTCATACTTTCATTTCTCATTACCAATTGGTTTTGTTCTCTAGAAGTAGAGCTGCTTTCATTTCAGCCATTCTCCAGAATATCCTTCCATGAGACCACCCTAGAGGTCTATAGCTGGAGACTGTGTCCCATCATTGAGGAACAGATGGAAGAGACATCATCAGATGTGAAAGTTATGTGCTTACCATAACAATATATCTTTGTTGTCTGCATCCGTCCTTCCTCAGCTTTCTGTCCTCCTTGCCCCATCCATAAATGAGAGAAGTTCATTTCTTTCCTGTTTTGTGGAGTGATGGTCAAACCTATCGCATGGTCTTTTTCACATTCTCTTCAGGCTCCAGGTGAGATATTAAGTGGATGGTTATACCCCAGGATTCTGCTGGTTATAGATGAGTCTCCACTCTGTGGAATTGTAGACAAACTTGATCTGAGGTAATTTCGGGGAAAGGAAGAGGCTGTTGGGTAAGGGGAAGAGCCTTGGCTTTGGATCCTAAAGTGTACAGTGGCCAAAGACAGATCTGAACTTGGATCCAAAAACCCCATCTGTTGAGGAAGGACAGAAGCAGACAGCACAGATCTGTCATTATAGTCAGTACATAACTTTTGTTTCGCTTATCATAGTTGCATAAACATTCATGTTTCTGTTTGCATTGTGTCTTCTAACTCTCCTCTTTTTTTGAAATAGCTCTTTTTGAGAAGCCTCACACTGCCGGCCTTTTCTTCATTTCATTCTCTGATTTTTGCAGTTTTATCAGTTCATCTGCATAGCTAGTTAAAGCTTCTAATATTTTTCCAGCTTTTTGTTGTTTGAGTTTATATAGTCCTTCAGTATTTCATTTGTTTCATTCACCCTTTAGTTCATTTGATTTATTTTTCCTGTAAATTACTTGAAGCCATCTCTTGTACCAAAGCTGAAGCTTGAACTGCTTTTTGTTGAACAGCTGCAGGATTCTGCCTAGCCAATGTTCTCTCCACTTTTTCTGGTTGATTTTATTTCAGGTTCTCAAAATGTCTTCTTTACTGACATCCAAGCACTACATTTACTAGTCAGCAACTGAATTTTGTCCAAGCTGACCATATTATTGACTTTTTCTCACTTTCTGTTTTCATGTGCGGAGAGCTGGAAATAAGCTTTTGATCAGTTTGTAGCCATTTTGGAAGTTGTAAGTGTTGACATTTTTAGTCAGTTATTGAGAATAACCGATTTAGAAGGTAAAGAGCATGACAGAAAATTAATTAAAATAAACAGCTTAACTGGTAAATAGGGAGTATAGGTATGGCTGTGATCCTGGTGACCCAAGATTAATTAGCAGCTCAGGTGCTGGATGAGTGAAGCAAAGGTGGGTAGGAAGGACCAGCAGTTCTTGGCTCATCCATTCTAGGAGGGAGTTTGTTATTGTGTAGGATATTGCACTCCCTTAATGATGGGGGCTGTGTTGCAATTGCATGACAGGTTGCTGTTGAGTTTGGCATAGATGACGGGGCTTGTTACTTGGCACTATGTGAGTTGATGTAAGTGGTGGTCAGTTCTGTCTTCCTAAGGTGTAAGAGAAATCCCTGACATACAAGACCACCTATGTGATGCTGCTGTCGTCTTAGCATTTGCCTTTCCCAACCTGCTAATGACCTCACCACTGTACACCAGGGTATATTACCTGGGGCACTAATTTTAGATTAAGGCATGAAAAAGAGGGAGAAAGTATTCTATAAAAGAGAAAACATAAGTAGGTGGAGTGGAAGTTCTGAATGAGGGAAATATAGTATGAACACTAATATTGTCATGACTGATATTTCAGGTTATTGGAGTGAAGAAAAAGGTTGTGCAATTTGGTCTAAGGGAGAAAGTAGATAATTGTATCAACCAAGTGCCAGGTATGCCATTAGTATACTGACTGTTAAGAGTAGAGGGTCTAGAAGGGTAGTGAACAAATACTGAGGCTTTATAGAAGGAGCAGTGCTTCAAGTCAAGAATTTTATAGGTAAGAATAGCAAGAAGTTAGATACTGTTTATCTGAAAGTTTGACTGGTAGGCAGTTTGCTTGTTTTAGCATCTGGCACCACTGTTTGTTTTGGGTGCATGAAGTATATGCAGATTTTAAGGGTGACTGTCTTTTTTTTTTTTTTTTTTTTTTTTTTGCGATTTTTGTGAACTCCGGTAGTCTGAATGCTAACTGACGACATTTCAGGATAATTAAATCTTGAACCAAAATATTTAGAAGCAAAAATATACCGACGCTTAATAGTGCTTTGGTTAAATCTAGCAGAAAACCGACAGCAAGGCACATTGTGATCAGGGCCTAGGCAAGGAATACAGTACAAATGAAAATCCTTATGAGGTATTTGCTTCCCACAGGTAATGCAATTATTAACTTTTACTGACATCGGTAAGAAGCAAGAAAAAGTTTCTCCAACGGGGTACTTAGCTTTAGTTTGAAGACTTCAGTTCTGAAACTCGAATACAAAAATTTCAGGAGTCGGCCGACCGGCACTTGCGAACTGCTTCTGGCACCATGCGGCAAGAAAGACTGAATAAAATGGCGTTGGCTGCATGTTTTATACCCCTGACGTCATGGAAGAGGAGACAGCAACCGACGCAGGACCCAAGACTTTGTTATTCAGGCTGACTGAGGGCAACCTTCCAGCAGATTACCCAAATGTAATGACTGCAACAGTGAATACACTCGAACATCTACACTTATGGTAAGTGTACACAACTGTACTTTCAGATGTGCACATATATAGTTCTTGAAATTTCATCAGGACCCTCTTTACGAAGAACTAAATAAGCTTCTTTGGTGGTAAGTGTAACTACATAAAAATATTGCTTTAGCTTGCTAGTTTTGTTTTGGATATGCTTGATAGGTATTGAAGGACCATTGCAGTGTTTGAAATCAGCTTCACTGCTGAAGAGTGATATGTTCTAGCTAGGCAGCATGCTGTTCCGCCCTAACACATATGCTGAAGAGCATGGCTTAAGTCTTGTTAAACTTCATTGTCAGCTGCTTGACAGTGAGCCAGGAGTAAAAGTAGGTAAGTCATCCTCTAATTTTAACTTGATTGGATCTTGAAATGCGTCAGACCTAATGAAGGCCAAGTCATCAGCATTGTGTAATGTTTTCCCATTATGTGGAGGCTAGATTCCTATTTATGAATACAGTATGGAGAAGTGGGCCACAAAAATGTCCTTGTGGCATTCTTTTCTGAGTTGAAGGAACTAAAAGTTTTGTTTTGGTTATTGAAGTGATTACAAACTAGTGTGCCTTAACGGTAACAGCCACTTTGAACTTTTAATTTCTTTATAGGTTCATAGTAGACTGTTGACCATAAAAATCACTGGTTGCTTAGCCACTGCAATTTATTTGCTGTCCCTTTCCAAAAGGTACTGAGGTGTCTAACCTGGGATGAATTTACGATATCCTTTCCTGTCATCTAAATTAGATTTTAAAAAAAGCAAGGATCTTGCTTTATTTTATATGGGGTTGAGAACTTTTTGTTTTTCAGAAAGAGATGCTGGGGAAGTGGTATTAAAACCTTTTGAGCCCTGCAAATGTGGCTTCAGTAACAGCCTTGTATTTGGGAGGTATAGATAGTATTTAACAGTGATAGGATAGCTGTTAAAATGCTATGCCTTTTGCTAACACACTGCTGTATGTGAAGGAGGTTATGTGAGTTGAGGAGTGTATTCATCTTGACAGCTTGACCTTTTCTTAATACTTGTTCAAGACTGTAAATATCGTGACTGTATACAGGGTAGATGCAGTGCCATCACAGGCAGTGGCAGCTGTAGGTTCTTTTCCTTGGCGCGGTACAGTAGCTAGTCAGTGGGGCACTTAAGACTTGTGAGAAAAAAAATCACTGTACAAATAGTGTAGGATTACACAGTACATGTTAACTCACCTGTAATCCACTCTTAAATGAGAGAAACCATTTTCTTACAGAAAAGAAAAAAAATGTCATAATCTTACAAATCCTGACAATGATATCAACACAGAAAAAATTCTGATTTTTCATGGTCAAAGATTACGGTTTGGGTGAAGTGTTGGTATGCTTACAGTATAGCAAGTCAAGTATGTAGCTACTAATAAAACAAAGGTAGGAAACTGTCATTGCACAAATACATTTGTGCCTCAATACAAAGAAAAAATGCATTAACTGAAATTTCAAGAACAGAAGCTCTTTACTTTTGTTCTGTGGTGTATTTTAAGAACATATTTTCAAACAGCACGGTTCACCAAGAATCAAGATAAAACACGTATCTTCCCATTGTAGAAACTGGTTAATTTCAAAGCTGTTTAAAAGATGTTCTTCGTGTTTCACTGTTGCAGTCTTCACACTTGGGTTATCTGCCTGCAGGTAGCCCTCAGTCAGCCCGAATATCAGAGACATAGTATTTCTGCGTCGGATGCTGTCGCTCCAGGACTGATGTCAGGTCGCCAGGGGTATAAAAACAGGCAGCCAATGCCATTACATAAGTCTTTCTTGCCAAGGAGCCTGAAGCAGAAGCAGTTCGCAAGTGCTGGCCGGCCACTACCTAAATTTTCGTTTACGAATTGAATAATCCTGAAGTCTTCTAAACCTAAGTACGCCATTGGGGATCTTTTTTTCTTGATCTAACTGATGTCAGAAGAAGTTAACAATTGTCTTGCCTGTGGAAAGCAAATACCTCACAGAGATTTTCATTCTTACTGCGTCACCTGTTTAGGCCCAGACCACGATGTTCCTTGCTGTCGGTTTAGTGCCTTGTTTAACGCCCGAACCATTCGTCGTCAGGCTCTCTCTCACTAAATTCTTTTGCTGTCATTCTCCTTATTCTGAAATGGCTTTGGTAAGCTGTCCGACTACCAATACGTCGAAAAAACGTAAGGATAAAGACAGAAACAGACTGCATAGGTCCAAAGCTGCTGACGAAGCTTCTGTTAAGCTAGTCACCAGTCTGGCAGTACTCGGGCGCTTTCGCATCCCCTGATCCCAGCTTCACTGGATTTGCAGGCCTCTACCAAGACCCATTTGGAGTCCGGTATGCTGCAAGACTCTTCTTCGACTATGGAACCTGTGGATGTCTGTACCTTCGATGGGTCCGAAGCCGCTGTGCAGGCACAGGCTTCTGAGGCAGTTCTTCGCTCTACAGATGTTCGACTCAAACAGGCGACTTTAACCAAAACTACTCAGTTTCTTAGGCCCAGAGTACGCATTATGCCTAGAAAACAGACGACCATAGCGCATATACCTGCTCCCATGCCACAAAAACCAATGCTTAGAATGGCCGAAGACCTTATTACGCTGATTAGGGAAAGTCAGCCTTCCCCTGCTAAGAGAAAAAGAGACCAGTCTCCTACAGCTTCTACAGACCAGGAGTCCGATGAGACTGAGATTTCTGATTATGAAGACATGCCTTTATATGCATATGAGGATTCAGATGCAGAGGAATCCATTCCCTCTGCCTCCCCTCCAGAGGATTTTTCTATTGATGAAACCTTGCATACCTTAAGAGAGCATTTCCACTGGGAATGCCAAGACTATCCTCAGTCCAAAAAAAGACTCAGAGAATTCCTAAACTTGCCTCAGCACAGGCCTTTAGCAATACCCCCTGTCCTGGATGTTGTTGATGTTTTTACGGAATCCACTCTTACTCCTGCCCCTAGGAAACCAGACAGGTACTACACAGTACCTGACACTCACAAATTTCTTTTTAAAAATCCTACTGCTGACCCAGAGGTCATTTCCCAGGGGCCTAAAAGTATCAAGGCAACTACAGCCAAGAATCCCACCCCTTTGGACAGGGATTCCAGAGCTTTGGATAGATGGGGTAAGAAGGTATATACCTCTGCAACTCTTGCTATTAGGCCATTGAATTGTCAGTTTCACGTGCTGAAGTACCAGCAACATATTGTGGAACTTATTAAACAAAAAGTGGCAACCTTTACAGGCTGTGCAGAAAATAAAGAATTGCAGGAGCTTATGCACTCTGCAAGCCAAGTCAGCAGGCATACTTTGCAGTGTGGCTTTGACACCCTAGAAGCATCTTGCCGGGCAGCAGTCACTGGCTCTTTACTGAGAAGACATGCTTGGCTCAAGGAGCAGACCTTGCCAGACCATGTCAAATCAAAGTTACTAGACACTCCTTTGAACAAGGAGAGTTTGTTTGGCACCAAAGCAGAAGAGGTTCTTAAAAAGATGGAAGAAAAAGCTAAGTCTATGCAGACTGTTAAATAATTCTTACAAGTGTAACCCCCTAGATTCAATAGGCATTGCCCTTCCAAACACTGGTCCTTTCCAGCACCCCACCAGGCCTTCTCAAACCGGACCCAGGGTAAACAGACCTCCCAGGCTACAGTCTGCGTATGCAGAGATCTAAGCAATGGAGTGCCCCCACCCCTAAAGCAGGAAGTGGTAAGCCACCTCCTTACGGAAAGTACTCACATTGACTTTACTCCACTCATCAGCCCTGCCCAATTGCTTGTGCCTGTAGGAGTAAAACTTGCCCTTCATGCAAAAAAATGGATGTCCATCACACAGGACTGGTGGAACCCCAACATTGTATCCCAGGGGTAGAAATTTTATTTCCATTCACTGCCAACCAAAATGGGTTAACAGACCTTCCTCCAAACCAGTGGGCAGAGTCTCAAAGCCAAGTAGCTTCCCTGCTCAATATCAGAGCTCTTCCGGTTCCAGTAGAACAGAGAGGGGTCAAGGATTCTACTCCAGACTCTTCCTGGTACCCAGGAAAGACGGCTCTTGGCGCCCAATCCTGGATCTTTCAATTCTCAACACCTTCCTGGTGGTACCAAAATTCAAAATGCTTACCCTGCAACAGCTTCTTCCTGTGCTAGCCAAGGATGCCTGGTTAGTCACCCTAGACTTAAAAGAAGCCTATCTGCACATCCCCATATGGGAGTCATGCAGGAAGTATCTACGTTTTAGGGCAGGATCTATGCTGTATCAGTTCTCTGCACTTCCCTTTGGCTTATCTACTGCTCCCAAAGTTTTCACAAAATAGCTGGCTCCAGCCATTGCATACTGCAGGCAGAGAAATGTCCAAATTTACCCGTACTTGGACGACTGCCTGATTCAGGAGGATAGTCAGGAATTGCTGTTGCAGCACCTGACATTTGTGAAACACCTTCTCACTTCCTTGGGGTACACCATCAACGAAAAGAAATCAACAGTCAAAAGATTGTATTCCTGGGAGCAAGCTTGGACACGTCATCCCAGGTGGCATTCCTCACTTCATAAAAACAAGTCTGTCTGACAGCCTACTTCAAACAAATGGCCACCAGAACCCAGCTATCTGCAAGAAAAATACTGCAGGCCCTAGGGTTCATGACCTCATGTATACTGCTAATTCCTTATGCAAGACTGCATATGAGGAAACTTCAGTGGTACTTAGAAAGTCTTTGGTGCCAACATTCTCAGGAACTGGAAACGGTCATTCCTATCATACCCTGTCTAAGGACAGAGTTCCTTTGGTGGGCAGAAGCATGCAACCACATCAAGGGACTGCCCTTTTCTGAACCCCACGCTGCCCAAACCCTAACCACAGACTCATCAGACTATGCCTGGGGGAGCACACATGGACGGCAAATGCATTCAGGGCCACTGGAGCCCAAGTCTGTTTCATCTGCACATCAACCAAAAAGAGATGTGAGCTGTGCAGAATACCCTGACAGCTTTCAGATCCCTACTCTTTCCAGGACAACTGCTGATAAAAACACCACAGTTATGTGGTACATCATCAAGCAGGGGGGAACCCACTCCTACCCACTCTGCAGGTTAGTCATGGCCCTGTGGCACCCGGCCTTGGACATGAAAGTCAATCTGCAAGCTCAATTCCTGCCAGTCAAACAAAAACTCGCTGGCAGACGACTTAAGCAGAAATCTCCTAGACCCATACGAGTGGCAATTGGAGCCCAGCACCTTCAACCTTCTGATTCATAAATGGGGGACCCCAGAGGTAGATCTCTTTGCCTCCCCCTACAACCATAAGCTCAGCAAATTCTGCATCAGGAATCCTCACAGCAGGGCCTGGAAAGTGGATGCCCAATCTTTTCAGTGGGTAAGTCTCTCTCTGCCTTTCCACCTCTGCCCCTTCTCTCAAAAGTATTACTCAAGATGAGACCGGACAGACCAGGGACAATTCTGATTGCCCCAGACTGGCCACGCCATCACTGGTACCCACTCCTGTGCAGTCTCTCTGGTGCCACCCTGGCACTTACACCAGAACCCAACCCTGCTCTCTCAGCAGGAGGGACAGATTTTGCATCCACAACTGCAAACCCTAAATCTTGCAGCCTGGCGTATTCCTTGAATTCTCCCCCAGCAACTCTAAGCAAGCAGGTGCTGGACATCATTCTTGAAGCCAGAAGACACCCAGTATAAGAAAATCCTATGCTGATAAGTGGAAAAGGTTCTGTTCCTGGATTCATTCTAGAGGAGAGGACACAACTGTGCCCTCCCTGCCTCTAATCCTGGATTGCTTAGCAGATCTACTCCATAAAGGCCTGTCCTTCTCCTCCATTAAGATACATGCCTCAGCCATTTCAGTCCATTACAACACTGAGTCACTTCTCTTCTCACACTGTTATCAAACAGTTCCTGAGAGGAGCAAACAACTTAAGGGCACCAAGGAGAGCAACCACCCCCTGCATGGGACCTTAACTTTGTACTGGAAAAACTCACGCTTCCCCCCTTTGAACCTGCTGCATCAGCCAAGTTACAATTCCTCTCTTGGAAATAAGCCTTGCTTCTGGCCATCACTTCAGCTAGAAGAGTGTCTGAGCTACAAGCACTTATGGCTGTGGAAACCTTCATTATTTTCCATGCTGACAGGGTTTCCCTCTGGACTAACCCTTCCTTTATGCCTAAAGTGGTGTCCAGTGTGGCTCTCGACCAATCCATCCATTTTCCAACTTTCTTCCCTAATCCTCAAAATAAAGGGGAAAGGCTCCTGCTCTCCTTGGACGTGCACAGACAGCTGAGACTCTACCTTGATAGGACTAAGCCCTTCAGAAAACCTGACCAGTTACCAGTCAGCTTTACAACAGGGGCAGAGGGCAAGGCCATTTCAAAACAAACAATTTCCAAATGGATAGCGCACTGCATCCATTTCTGCTACAAGCATCATGGGAAACCAACCCCTCAGGGGGTCAGAACACATTCCACCAGGGCAACATCTACCTCTAAAGCATTTCTCGGGGGTGTCCCTACCAGGGGCATCCTGAAAGCTGCTACCTGGAGTTCTGTACACAACTTCAAGCATTACCACCTGCCTGTCTTTTCCAAATCCAGGGCAGGTTTTGCAACAGCAGCCCTGCAAGGCATACTAGCCAGCCCTAACTCTTCTTGATTGTCTCCACCCTTCTTCAGCTTTGGGAATCCACCCAAGTGTGTGATGCCTGCAACACTGAAACACAAAGAACATAGTACAGTTGTGTGCACTTACTGTAAATGTAGATGTTCGAGTGTATTCACTGTTGCAGTCCTGGTTTCCCTCCCTCCCTCCAGCCCCCTTGGTTTTTCTCTCTCTCTCTTCTCTATGACTATTACTCACCCCTTTCAGGGGTATTGGTATTGGTATTTACTTTTTACTGGTGGTGTTCCCCCCCCCCATAACTTAGCTTCCTGTTTGGGGGGCTTCTGACATTTGGGACAAGAAAAACTGATGTAATGGTGTCGGCTGCCTGTTTTTATACCCCTGACGACCTGACGTCAATCCTGGAGCGACATCATCCAACGCAGAAATACTAAGTCTTTGGTATTCGGTTTGACTGAGGGCTTACCTGCAGGAAGATAACCCAAGTTTGATGACTGCAGCAGTGAATACACTCAAAAATCTACATTTATGATGTGTACACAACTGTACTTTCTTTGTAGGAGAAGCAAGAGTGATCAGTTAACAGCTCCTGTGTTAAATGATAATTTTGTCACCTCATGAAAAATGTTGGTAAGGGTCTGTCAGCACGTCTGGTGTTAAAAAAGAAAAAAAAAAAGGAAACCTTAAAACATGTAGTTCATCTAGTTTATTATTATTTTTTTTTGTTGTTGAACATTTGTCTTCTGAGAACATAAATCAAGCGTAATTCAAGCAAAAAGTGAAAATGAAAATAGGTTCTAAAAGCTGTGCAAAATGCCTACAACTCCCACTCCTGCCATTTTGTTTTTATGGGAGTTTAAAAAAAATGCTTTTCTTATGTTAATCATGACTTGTATAAAAAAGGGACTTGGAAATGGATTCTGGGGAAAAGTCCTCTCAAGATCACTTTACAGCAGCAGGTCCACTGAGATGCAATATCCATAGCCACTTAATGATTCTGATTCATTAAAATGGAATACAGAGATACAATGAAATAACTAAGATATAGTGGCAGCTATAAATAATCACGTTAGTTTTCCAGTCCCCTCCAAGGAAAACAGCAGTGAGAAAGACAAAAACGGTACCCAGCAAATGCAGTAACATGAACTGCCAAGTACTCTATATCTGCTTTGCTGAAGTAACACCAATATAAATAATTTACATTTGAATGTTTTGGGGGTAGTACCATACCTCTCAACTCACTTGGTCAAGAATTCTGGACAAAGCCAAAAATAATGGATTAAAATCAGGAACGATTTTTAAATATTACTCTGATTCACTTAAGTAAATAGAGCAGCACATTTTGCATTAAAATACACTTGTTGAACAATGTATAAAACACTAATGGCTGGCATTATTGACTAGCTGTAATTGTGACCGATTTACTAGAAAATCAAAATGTTACGAGGAATAAGAAAAACATTTACAGCAAAATCGAGCACATTCTGCTAAAATGGGGACAGTTGAGAGGCATGGGTAGCACTCAAAAGAGAATGTGTGGTCAAAATAACCTATTCCAGGATTTGAAAAGCTTTTTGGATGTGCAGGATTTTAAATGATGCAGTTATGATTTTCTGAATGCAACTGTGAACAAGCAGAAGGTTTAAAGAATTTGTAGTTTTAATGACTTTTCTCCCTTTCCACTAGATGTTCTTCGTGTTTCATTATTGCAGTCATTACATTTGGGTAATCTGCTGGCAGGTTGCCCTCAGTCGGCCTGATTAACAAAGTCTTGGGTCCTGCGTCGGTTGCTTTCCCTTCTTCCATGACATCAAATCGTCAGGGGTATAAAACATGCAGCCGACGCCATTACATCAGTCTTTCTTGCCGTGCGGTGCCCGAAGCAGAAGCAGTTTGCAAAGTGCCGGTCGGCCGACTCCTGAAATTTTCGTTTTCGAGTTTCAGAACCAAAGTCTTCAACTTAAAGCTAAGTACCCCGTTAAGGAAACTTTTTCTTGCTCCTTACCGATGTCAGTAAAGTTAATAATTGCATTATTTGCGAGAAGCAAATACCTCATAAAGATTTTCATTTGTACTGTATTTCTTGCTTAGGCCCTGACCACGACGTACCTTGCTGTCGGTTTTGTGCTTTAGTTAATCCGCGCACTATCCGTCGTCGTTACATTTTTGCCTCTAGATTTTTTGGTTCTCTGTTTAATTATCCAGAAATGACGTTGGTTAACCATCCAACTACCGGAATTCCGACAAAACACAAAGAAAAAGACAGAGACAGGCCGTCGAGGTCCAAAACTGCCGACGACTCTTCTAAGCCAGTCGCCACTTCGCCAGTACTCTGAGGCGCTTTCTCAGCCCCTGATGCTCGCTACTTCTGACTCGCAGGCCTCTACTGAGACCCATTCGGAGTCCGGTATGCTGCGGGATGCTTCACCTATGGAACCCACGGATGTCTCTACCTTGGATGGGTCCGAAGCCACTGTGCAGGCACCGGCTTTTGAGGGTGTATTCAGGCCTACAGACTTGCATATTAAACCAACCCCGCCTTCTATTCTAAGGCCTAAATTTCAATCTGTGTCTAAAAAACCGACGCCCAGGTCACATGGTCAGGCCCCTATGCCTAAAAAACAAATGATCAAAATGGCTGAAGATCTTATTACTCTAATCAGGGGTAGTCAACCCCCCCCCCCCCCTTCTAAGAGGCCTAGGACTGAGCTTGACTATGAATCTTCTGATCAGGACTCTGTTTCTTCTAATTATTCCAATGACCTGGATTTGTCCATACCTACTTATGAGGATTCTGATGCAGAGGATTCCACTCCCACTGCCCCCCGAGGACTTTTTTTTTGGGGAAACTTTACATACCTTAAGGGAGCATTTCCACAGGGAAAGTCAGGAATTTTCTGAATCTAAAAAGAGGCTTAGGAATTTTCTTCTTCTACCTCAGCATAGGCCTTTGGCTATACCTCCTGTACTAGACATGGTTGATGATGTGTTTTCGGAATCCAATATGGCCCCTGATTCCCTGCCTCCGGCTCCTAGTAAACCTGACAGATACTATAGGGTTCCTGAGTCCCACAAGTTCCTTTTCAAAAATCTTGTTGCAGATCCAGAAACCATTTCTCAAGAGCATTAAGGCTTCTACTGCTAAAAATCCTATCCCTTCTGATAGACACTCCAGGGCGCTGGATAGCTGGGGTAAAAAGGTTTATACTATTGCAACCTTGGCAATCAGGGCTTTAAACTGCCAATTTCATATGCTAAAATATCAACAGCATATTATGGGACTGCTTAAACAGAAAATTATATTGATTTCTGACTGTGTGGAAAATAAAGATTTACAGTATTTATTGCATTCTGCTGAACAAGTTGGAAAACATACTTTGCAATGTGGTTTTGATTCTCTAGAGGCCTCTTGCAGGGCTGCTGTTACTGGGTCTGTGCTTAGAAGGCATGCTTGGCTTGAGGAGCAATCTCTGCCTGATCATGTTAAAGCAAAATTGTTGGATGCTCCTTTAAATTAGGACCGCCTGTTTGGCAATAAGGCTGAAGAAGTTCCAACAAAGATGGAAGATAAAGCTAAATCTATGCAAACTGTAAAAGATTTATTACAAGTGCAACCTCCCAAAATTTAGTGGGCACTGGCCTACAAAGAATTGGTCCTTTCCAGCTACTTCTAGATCCACTCAAGCCAAACCCAGACAAACCAAAAGCACCAGGTTTCAGTCCCATAGGACTCTCAGACCTAAACAATGGGGGGGCCTCCACTTCCAAATCTGGAAATAAGACACCCCCCCCCCATGGTAAACAGTCTCAATGACTTTCCTTTAAAATTGTCAAGCACTTACCTTTCAGTCGCCCCTTTGGGGGGAAAGATTGCTCTTCATGCAAAAAACTAGGAACTCATAACCCAGGACAAATGGGTTTTAAATATAGTGTCCCAGGGATACAGATTTAATTTCCACACGTTGCCAACACCAAACGGGTGGCCAGACCTGCCCCCAATTCAGTGGGCAGAGTCTCAGAAACAAGTACTCTCCGTCTTAAACATGGGGGCTATTCAACCGGTACCAGAAGAGGAAAAGTGACAAGGTTTTTATTCCAGGCTTTTCCTGGTACCCAGAAAAGACAAATCATGGCGTCCAATTCTGGACCTGTCTACTCTAGACACCTTTCTGGACATTCCAAAATTCAAGATGCTGACTCTTCACCAGTTATTTTCTATGCTATGCAAAGATGCCTGGTTGGCAACTCTAGATTTAAAAGAAGCTTACCTGCATATCCCAATCAGGGAATCTTGCAGAAGATACCTACGCTTCAAAGCAGGCTACTTGCATTATCAGTTCTCTGCACTGCCCTTTGGCTTCTCTACTGCGCCCAGGGTATTCACAAAGTGCCTGGCTCCAGTAATTGCATTCTGCAGGCAAAGAAATATTCAAATATAAAAACAACGTAACTAAGCAAAACTGTTAAAACATAAGAACAGGCTCACGGAAGTCACTCAGGATTTATTGACCACAAACAAAATAAAATAAAATAAATAGTAATAGAAACTCAACGAAAATGAATATAGTACTTAGCGCTTTCACCCTGTAAAACAAAAGGGCATCTTCAGAGTACTAATACAAATTTCAGTATTCTACATTTAAATAAAAGCCAGTATCCAATGTCATCTCTGGTTGGTTGTGCAATTAACAAGGAACAATCAGAATTTAAAAAAAATATATACATCATTTCAGTATGCATCAATGTAATTGTATATAAAATAATATATCCACTAATATAAACATTTTTTGTCTGGTTGTCATAACATGTATTGCCTCACTACACCTAAAATAATCACTTAATCTATAATAATAACTAATAATGCTACTAACATTCATACCAATGTATAAATACAAATAATAAATAAAGCATACATATAAACCGAATAGAGATTTGAACAAACTAAGAGGTTTCACCATAAATTTTGTACTATAAAAGATTAAAATACATATAAATATATATAATATATGTTGTATGTTTCTTAAACAGGGATGTGTTTATAATAAAACTAAACTGAATAACACTTTCTATTGATTTGTCTTCAATAACCCTTATTTGTGTATATACTACAGAGTTAATAAATATATGTGTATAAATATATAAATATATAAATAAAAATATAAATAAATATGAACTGTTGTCATTGATAGTTGGAAAATATAATAAATATCTCTTATATAAAAACTAATAATTTATGTAAAAATATTTATAAAAATTCTATGTATTGTTAGCATATTTTTTTATAACTTTGTGTTGTATTAAATAACTTGAGATTTTAGTTTTAAAATACTAGATATAGAGATGTGGTCATTAATACCTGGAAATGAACCTGCATTTAATCTCAACTGCCAAATACATTCTCTGGCTTCCAGTAAAACATTAAAGTCACCTCCTTTGTGAGTTTCTGTTGAAATTCTGTCTATGACAAAGAATATGAATCTCTTAAAATTGTGACATTTAGTGCTGTGAACATATAAGGAATTCACAATTCTTTTGTTTTTAATGTCTCTATTGTGTTCCATTACACGTTCCTTTAATTTCCTTTTAGTTTTGCCTACATAGAATGCTGGGCATGATGTACATGAGGCTAAATAAATCACCATTTTTGTGTTGCAGTTGCAGTGTCCTGCACATCTAATGGATTTCCCATATCCATGAACCATAACATATGGTCCATCGTTTATAAACTTGCAACATTTACAAAACCCACATTTGTTCATTTTAGACATATTGAATGTGTGCTCCCTACTATTGTGTTCCATGTACTCTTTTAAATTCATGCCCCGGCTAAAACTAATCCTAGGAACAGATCCTATCGTAAGGTAGAACTCTTCCTTATTGTTAAAAACACTAATCCAACAGTCTTTCAATATATTAACAATACCTTGTGATTGTTCGTTGTAGGGTAATACAAAGGCATCTCTTCTATTAATGCCTAGGTTGTCGTTCTGGCTGTTGCATAGACCATACTTAATAATGGGTCTAAATATAGTGTACCTTTTCTTTGTGACTTCCTCTTTTAGCTGTTTTAATAAATGAACTGGGTATCCCCTATCCAAAAACATGTTAGTAAGGACTTCTAGTTCCTGTTCAAATCTGTCATCCTCACTCACTATACGAGATAATCTCACCATTTGTCCCTTCACAAGGTTCTTCTTTTGAAAGTGTGGGTGACAACTACTGTAGTGTAGGAAGGAATTTGAATAAGTCTTTTTCCTAAAAATGTTGGACTCTAATATACCATTCTTGTCATAAAAAAGAACATCTAAAAACTCACATGTTTTGCCCTGTATGTGACTAGTAAATCTTGGGAAAGGTGATGTAGTCTCTAAAAATACAATAAATTCATCGAGCTCTTCCAGAGATCCCTTCCAAAACAAGATGATATCATCCAGATATCTAGCATAAAATGTAATGTTGGACCAATAGTTGGATGAAAAAATATGATTAGTTTCCCATTGAGCCAGTACTAGATTCGCATAAATGGGTGCACATCTTGCACCCATTGCTACGCCCGTCAACTGTTTATAATATTCTCCTTCCATGTACATGTAATTGTTTAATAAAACGATTTCCATTAGTTCTACCAACAATTTTTGTTTTAATATATGTAATCCACTGTACTTCTCTAGGGTAGCTTCAAACATTTCCAGTCCCAAATCATGTGGAATCACAGAAAACAAATTAATAACATCTATGGTAACCATAATAATATTGTCCATGTCGTGTTCTTTGTTGTACTGCCTCACCATGTCAGTACAGTGCCACAAATCCTTGATTATGTGAGGAAATGAGTTTAGAATACCCTTACAGTTGTAATCTGTATACTTGGCTACTGCTTCGAGTTTGGACCCCTTTGCTGAAACTATCGGTCTAAAAGGCGGGTTATTGGTATCCTTGTGTGTTTTAGGAATACCAAAAACAGAAGGAGTTATTGGATGCTCTACTGTAAAGTAATCGTATTCATCTTTGTCAATGATTCCTTCCAACATATAATCTAATAATATCCAGTCTATCTTAGTGTAGGCTCGATTCATCTCATATTTGGATACTTTCCCATAGGTATCATCATCATTTAATAAATCAGTCATTCTATTAATGTAGTCTGTCTCTGTCATAATAACAACCCCACCACCTTTGTCTGGTTTCATCACTCTATATTTTTTCTTGGTACTCAATTCTCTTAAACAAAATCTTTCAGCTTGAGTGAGATTGTCATCCATTACTATATGTTTTTTCAACTCTCTTCGTAGTTGTGTCTCGCATAACATCTCAAAAATCTGTATCAAAGGGTTCTGGGGTGGAATAAAAGTACTGCTTCTTTTTAAAGTAAAACTTCCTGTATCCGGTTCAATTCTGTTAACTTGGTTAGAAAAAAACATCTTTAGATTTAATAACCTAGTATAGACCTTGAAATTGATAAGAATTCTGCCTATGTCATATTTAAAATTCGGAACAAATGTAAAACCTCTCTTAAATAAGGAGACCTATTCAGTGCCAAAATGCGTACCTGTGTAGTTGTATAAGGTAAATCCATCTACATTAACAATGAATGATTCAGTTGTTCTTTCTTCTAAACAATTTGAATCTACAGAGGGATATAATATGTCTGCTGCCATGTTGGCAGTCCCCCCATTCTCACATATAACTTCAAATAATGTTGTCATATCTGTTCCTTCAGAATTTGATATATTACAAAGAATAGTCAATTCATTTAATGCATCATTGTTTAATGATACTGTGGATTCTTTCTGTTTGTTTGGAAGTTCCTGTACTGTGTTGGATACCGTGGTGGTCTGTGATACCGGTTGCGTAACCTTTCGGACCTCCTCAGTACAGGTTCCTCTAAAAAAAACATTGTCAAACTCAGGGTCAACTACACTTCTCTTTCTATTGTCCTGATTTCTGTCAACTTTATACCCATCTCTATCAAGTCCAGTGTCCTGAACAAATTCTTCTACCTCTGGATATTGTTTCTGTCTTAAATTCTTTAAAATGTGAATAAACCTGTTTGTTACTGTAATCATGACCATCCCTTAAAAGTTTCTTATTTTTATATTCTAAACCTCTCATGACAAATTTATCCATGTTGTTAAGAATACTGTCTAAACGATGTTTATTAACTTCAAAAAGTAAATCTTTCCTTATACTTTTGTCTAAATCTGTTAAAACTAAATTCAGTTTGTTTAATTTAATATTGTTGTTTCCTATAATTAATCGCAATAAATCCAAACCAGTTTTGTCAAATAATTTAAACAATTCATCACACAGTTCATTATCAAGTTCAAAACCAAATGGCAGTTTAAAAATTCTTAGTCCTTTTGGAACTTGTTCAAGCTCTATAGATCTCTCTAAAAAGGCATTATCCATCTGTAGCGTTTTGAACTGCTTTAATGTCTTTTCAAAATCGGAGAACTGCTGATTCAAACTACCCATGTCTTTAATGTTAGATTTAACCACAGTTGAAAAACTCGGAGCTTGTAGAATGTCTTTTAAATTAGTGTAACATTTTATATTGTTGAACAGTACCTTATTGCCGTCTCCAGCGTTCAACACAGGGTTCGAAGGTGGAATAGCTACCTTTGGATTTCTAGTACTACTGTCGTTTCCTCCTCCAATTGAACCAGGTGAACAATGACTAGCCTTCTTAGACTTCTGTGTTCATGACAGAGTCGGACAACACGCCACCACCTAATCAGTTAGCACTTCCACGCTCCAACTTACAGAATTTAGGGGCTAAACCGAAGATAGCCCAGAGTAATATAGAGCGTTTTTTTACCACTCCCTGTGCAACAACAGCACTTTGCAAGAGGCAGGTCCAACAGCAGAGGGAGAATGAAGAGGAAGTACTCGGGAGATCAGCAGAACCAGAGAGGAAGAATAAGGAACTGAATAGTCTAATAGTTAATCTTTCTAGTTACATATTGACTTCAACTGACCAGGCTTTGTTGAACCATGGTTTGAATTATATTCCAGCCCAGGTGAGTAATTTACCTGAAGTTCTTACAGACTTAAGACTTTTTGTACGGAACTTATCTCTGAAGCTATTTTTCAATCAGAAAAGCAGCCCAGAAGCCTCAATAGACAATAATGTGAACACTAGCTTTAAAAAGAAGAGCGTATTTACGCCTGCACCACCACCAGTTGCAGAATGCTTTTTGAAGAGTTGTGAAGGTGACTTTTGTAAGTATTACTATGACCACAAACATATAGTGCTCCATTTTTTAACACATACACTAAAGAATGGGATAGTATCTATTCTTTGAAACATGCAAGTGATCTAGTAGTGAAGCCTGCTGATAAAGGAGGCGCCATAGTTCTGTTGGATACAGATATTTATATTAAGACTATGTTGGAGCTACTGAATGAAGCAGTTACTTATAAACCTATAACCTATACAGAGTTTGAAAAGATTGTTTATAACGTTCATCAAGAACTGTATGAATATGTGATGTGCAGGCAGATTGATTATGAGTTATACCAATATTTTTTTATTGAGAAACCCAGAATACCATACATTAAAGGCCTGCCCAAAATACATAAGGGTATTTTTCCACCGCCCATGAGACCCATAGTAGTGGGGCAGGGTTGGGTTACAGAGACATTATCTGCATACTTAGAAAAAAAGATTAAGACCTTTGGTCTCTGAGACTTGCTCAATTCTTAAGGACACTTATGATCTGTTAGAGAGTTTGGATAAATATTCTACAGACCTAAACAGAGTTCTGGTTTTTGTGACTCTGGACGTGAAAAATCTTTTCACTTCCATACCGAATGCATTCGGTCTGGAAGCACTTAGGAACATTATCAACAGAAGTCAGAAGTTCAGTAGTAATGATGAAATCTTATTATGCGCCATTATGGAACTTATATTGACACACAATGTATTTAAGTTCAGAGATCAGCTTTACTTACAGCAGTGGGGGGTAGCCATGGGCACCCCCTGCGCTATCTGACATAAATTTAGTTATGCTACACTGGGAGCAAACCTTCCTATTTAATCATGACTGGTTTAAGAAGGTTAGTCTATATAAAAGATTTGTGGACGACATACTGTTGTTTTGGCATGGGAGTAATGAAGAACTCTTGTCTTTTGTGCAGTACATGGAATCTACTACAGAGTTCCTGAAGTTCACAGTTAGTTCTTCTTTAAACAGTATAGATTTTCTAGATCTGACTATATACAGAGGACAACAGGGGAACATAGAAACTACTGTCTTCAGGAAGGAGTGCTGGAGGAACAGCTTGTTACAGTACAATAGCATGCACCCAAGATTTGTGTTTGATAGTATAGTGAAAAGTCAATTCATCAGAGTTAGAAGATTATGTAGAACGGAGACTGAACTTCATAAGCAGAGCCACTTCCTATTACAATGTTTTGCCGAGAGGGGTTATGACACTGAGAAAACAGAAACCATTAGAGACTATGTCTTGTATGGTAAGAAAACATCACATAGTGATGTCAGAACACACAGACATTTGAGTTGTGCTAGGAAGATTTTCGACAACTCTAAAGTGAGATTAAACTTTAGATACACTAGTGACATCAAACACATTAAAAACATTGTACTCAAGAATTGGCATATTCTATTGACGGACCAACGAATAATGAAGTTGGTAGGTCCTACACCCTCCTTCACCTTTCGTAATAGCAAAAACCTCAGTAGATTACTCTGTATAGAACCCAGCAAGACTATCAGACCCAATACTTCCAAGGGCAACACTCTTGGTACATTTCCTTGCCAGAAATGCAATATTTGCAGTTTAATCACACAAGAGCAACCATTCATACATCCAACATTGTCTTACCGTTTTGTACCATATTTTACAGCAACATGTGAGGACAGGAACTTAATTTACCTGGCTACTTGTGAAACCTGTAGTGCGTTCTATGTTGGAATGACGACCAGGTCATTGAGGGAAAGGGTACAGGAACACGTTAATGAGATCAGGAAGAGGGATATGAAAAATGCCCTAGCGAAACATATCATAGCTAATTTGGGACATTCTTTTGTGTTCAGAATTCTACAAAAGGTCACATCCAATGTGAGGGAGGGAGACATTTTTAATGACCTAGAACAAGTAGAACTCTGTTGGATTTTTAAACTTAAAGCCCAGTATGAGCCAGGACTGAATCAATATGTGAGCATAAGGGCTCCATTGAAAGCACGTACGCTCAAGTAAGATGCATTTTACTAACACAGGATGAATAAGTTATCTTTTTGATAGAGACTTAGATTCAGAGATTCTCTACCTGTGAGTGTTTAGGTGCTTGGACCCAAGCAAGCTTCACATATGTATATTTTATGTACATATTTTGCATGTTTCACTTATTCGGTACATTCATATTTATGCTTTGCTTCATGTTATATTACTTGAAGCACAGTACATATTCTTATAGCACAGTTTGTACAACTTCTTCATTACTCATTCAGGCTTTACATTTACAACCTAGCCATTTTTGGCGCTTTGATAGGCATATGGATAGATTTTTGACTTTTTGAAGTCACATTGAATAGTGACCTATCATCAGATTTAACAATGATGCGTGTAGTCACTTTAGATAGATTTAGCGAATATTACCCATTAGCTAGCTTGGATGATAACTATGGTTCTTCATCACCCAAGTCAGTTTTGAATATCCAGATTCGACATCAACATGCACATGCCTTTTCATATATTAATCCCCATTGATGACAGGCCTCTGAGACATATTTTCATATACATCAGGAGGTCTCACTTGTTTATCTTCAGTTTTGATAAATATATACTTTGCATCTTCGGATGCTCATGATTTAGTTATTTATGAAGACATTCCAGACGGCTTTGCCTGGATTATGACATCCTTTTATGTATTTTCTTTTGCACACAGTTATTTGCGTTTCATTTTAATATCACCTATCCACATATCTCATCAGTTTCACGAGTGTTGGTCAATGGTCAGACGAATTGTTTTCCAGCCAAAGTGTTTTAATATTTTTAATATTTGTAATATTTGATATATGCAAGAACACATTATGATCTGTTGTGATATGTTCTTCATGATTTTGACAGGAAGCCGTAACAAGTTTACACTAGCTTCCACATGACTTTTATGTAGACATCCATTTACTCATTAGTCTTGCTACTCTATATGGCAGCAAGTCTTTTATTAGTAATCATTGGTTTCACCTTTATTTTTTGATCTAAGCATGATGTATATACAATAGACGTCTAACAGACGCCCTCTTTTTGGGTCAAAATATTTCGTACTCATGACCTAATAATGACCTTATACCAGTGTTGAAAACTTGAGTCATTGGACAGAAAGTGAGCAGTCATAACATGAGAACTAGATCAATACTGCATATACTAACGCCTTGTTCCCAACATTTTTTAACATTTTTTAACATTTTTTCATAACACATTGATGTTTATAGTCTACATTTAATTATATGGGTTATATATTTATTCTATACACCCATTCACAACAGTTTGATATGATATTGTTTGGGAGGCCCTGGCTTAAGATTCTGCTGATGCCATCTTGATGTTGGAACAGATTGTTTTGTGCTACTAGTTTATATATAGATGGAGACGCTTCCAGTGTTTCTCCCTTGACTTTTTGGTCGATAATGAGATTTTTAGAGTTTTTAGGATAGGTTTGAGTGAATTAAGAAACGTGCACCACGCTAATTCATTCACATACATTTTTACACTGTTTGTATATTTTTATACATTTTTAAATGCTTTCTAGATTAGATCTCGATTGAGATTCATTGAAACAGAATCAACAGCTTTACATTATAGTGACTCTGGACCTGTTTCTTTGCTTGCTGTGTTTTTTGCTTTTGCTTTTGTTTTTTTTGCTCTGGTTCTATGCTTCAATTGTTTTAATGTTTGTCGATTATTGGGAACAGATGCTTTTGCCTACAGATAGATTGTTTAATTGCTTGATTACTCTCTATTTGAGAGATGTTACTTACTAAGAGTATATAAGCATTGCCATACAAACTGTTTGTGTAAAGGATCTGAAGAAGCGTGTTTTTACACGCGAAAGCGCTTGTCCGAATAAAGAAATATCTTGTTTTATCCATTTATTGTGGTGGTCCGATTCCAATTTGTCTTTTAGTTCGTTTGGATTTAGTTTTGGAGCAGACCTTTGGGCAACAGTGTCTCCTTCTTTTCACTTACTCCTCCAATTGAACCAGGTGAACAATGACTAGCCGACGGATGGGTTGGTGAAGCACCAGGCGTTGAGTGCAACGTATATATTTGCTCCTGTGTCTCCGTTAAAGTAACCTTGCATTCTTGTTGTTTGTTAACACATAAATCCTTTACAGCTAGCAATAAACGCTGTGTAGCTTCCAAATGCTGTATTAGCAACTGCTCCATAGAAATTTTTCAGTCAAAAAAACAACGGTGTAGTGAAGAGTCAAACCAGAAATTCCAACGTAATGTGAAGAGTCAAACCAGTAATTCCAACGTAATCTAAGTGGATCAAGAAACCTTCGCCTAGCAAACAATCCTGAGCCCTTGCCAACTCGAAAAACAACGTAACTAAGCAAAACTGTTAAAACATAAGAACAGGCTCACGGAAGTCACTCAGATAGGATTTATTGACCACAAACAAAATAAAATAAGTAGTAATAGAAACTCAATGAAAATGAATATAGTACTTAGCGCTTTCACCCTGTAAAACAAAAGGGCATCTTCAGAGTACTAATACAAATTTCAGTATTCTACATTTAAATAAAAGCTAGTATCCAATGTCATCTCTGGTTGGTTGTGCAATTAACAAGGAACAATCAGAAATTTAAAAAAATATATACATCATTTCAGTATGCATCAATGTAATTGTATATAAAATAATATATCCACTAATATAAACATTTTTTGTCTGGTTGTCATAACATATATTGCCTCACTACACCTAAAATAATCACTTAACCTATAATAATAACTAATAATGCTACTAACATTCATACCAATGTATAAATACAAATAATAAATAAAGCATACATATAAACAGAATAGAGATTTGAACAAACTAAGAGGTTTCACCATAAATTTTGTACTATAAAAAATTAAAATACATATAAATATATATAATATATGTTATATGTTTCTTAAACAGGGATGTGTTTATAATAAAACTAAACTGAATAACACATTTGTCTTCAATAACCCTTGTTTGTGTATATACTACAGAGTTAATAAATATATGTGTATAAATATATAAATATAAATAAATATGAACTATTGTCATTGATAGTTGGAAAATATAATAAATATCTCTTATATAAAAACTAATAATTTATGTAAAAATATTTATAAAAATTCTATGTATTGTTAGCATATTTTATATAACTTTGTGTTGTATTAAATAACTTGAGATTTTAGTTTTAAAATACTAGATATAGAGATGTGATCATTAATACCTGGAAATGAACCTGCATTTAATCTCAACTGCCAAATACATTCTCTGGCTTCCAGTAAAACATTAAAGTCACCTCCTTTGTGAGTTTGTTGAAATTCTGTCTATGACAAAGAATATGAATCTCTTAAAATTGTGACATTTAGTGCTGTGAACATATAAGGAATTCACAATTCTTTTGTTTTTAATGTCTCTATTGTGTTCCATTACACGTTCCTTTAATTTCCTTTTAGTTTTGCCTACATAGAATGCTGGGCATGATGTACATGAGGCTAAATAAATCACCATTTTTGTGTTGCAGTTGCAGTGTCCTGCACATCTAATGGATTTCCCATATCCATGAACCATAACATATGGTCCATCGTTTATAAACTTGCAACATTTACAAAACCCACATTTGTTCATTTTAGACATATTGAATGTGTGCTCCCTACTATTGTGTTCCATGTACTCTTTTAAATTCATGCCCCGGCTAAAACTAATCCTAGGAACAGATCCTATCGTAAGGTAGAACTCTTCCTTGTTGTTAAAAACACTAATCCAACAGTCTTTCAATATTTTAACAATACCTTGTGATTGTTCATTGTAGGGTAATACAAAGGCATCTCTTCTATTAATGCCTAGGTTGTCGTTCTGGCTGTTGCATAGACCATACTTAATAATGGGTCTAAATATAGTGTACCTTTTCTTTGTGGCTTCCTCTTTTAGCTGTTTTAATAAATAAACTGGGTATCCCCTATCCAAAAACATGTTAGTAAGGACTTCTAGTTCCTGTTCAAATCTGTCATCCTCACTCACTATACGAGATAATCTTACCATTTGTCCCTTCACAAGGTTCTTCTTTTGAAAGTGTGGGTGACAACTACTGTAGTGTAGGAAGGAATTTGAATAAGTCTTTTTCCTAAAAATGTTGGACTCTAATATACCATTCTTGTCATAAAAAAGAACATCTAAAAACTCACATGTTTTGCCCTGTATGTGACTAGTAAATCTTAGGAAAGGTGATGTAGTCTCTAAAAATACAATAAATTCATCGAGCTCTTCCAGAGATCCCTTCCAAAACAAGATGATATCATCCAGATATCTAGCATAAATTGTAATGTTGGACCAATAGTTGGATGAAAAAATATGATTAGTTTCCCATTGAGCCAGTACTAGATTCGCATAAATGGGTGCACATCTTGCACCCATTGCTACGCCCGTCAACTGTTTATAATATTCTCCTTCCATGTACATGTAATTGTTTAATAAAACGATTTCCATTAGTTCTACCAACAATTTTTGTTTTAATATATGTAATCCACTGTACTTCTCTAGGGTAGCTTCAAACATTTCCAGTCCCAAATCATGTGGAATCACAGAAAACAAATTAATAACATCTATGGTAACCATAATAATATTGTCCATGTCGTGTTCTTTGTTGTACTGCCTCACCATGTCAATACAGTGCCACGAATCCTTGATTATGTGAGGAAATGAGTTTAGAATACCCTTACAGTTGTAATCTATGTACTTGGCTACTGCTTCGAGTTTGGACCCCTTTGCTGAAACTATCGGTCTAAAAGGCGGGTTATTGGTATCCTTGTGTGTTTTAGGAATACCAAAAACAGAAGGAGTTATTGGATGCTCTACTGTAAAGTAATCGTATTCATCTTTGTCAATGATTCCTTCCAACATATAATCTAATAATATCCAGTCTATCTTAGTGTAGGCTCGATTCATCTCATATTTGGATACTTTCCCATAGGTATCATCATCATTTAATAAATCAGTCATCCTATTAATGTAATCTGTCTCTGTCATAATAACAACCCCACCACCTTTGTCTGGTTTCATCACTCTATATTTTTTCTTGGTACTCAATTCTCTTAAACAAAATCTTTCAGCTTGAGTGAGATTGTCATCCATTACGATATGTTTTTTCAACTCTCTTCGTAGTTGTGTCTCGCATAACATCTCAAAAATCTGTATCAAAGGGTTCTGGGGTGGAATAAAAGTACTGTTTCTTTTTAAAGTAAAACTTCCTGTATCCGGTTCAATTCTGTTAACTTGGTTAGAAAAAAACATCTTTAGATTTAATAACCTAGTATAGACCTTGAAATTGATAAGAATTCTGCCTATGTCATATTTAAAATTCGGAACAAATGTAAAACCTCTCTTAAATAAGGAGACATATTCAGTGCCAAAATGCGTACCTGTGTAGTTGTATAAGGTAAATCCATCTACATTAACAATGAATGATTCAGTTGTTCTTTCTTCTAAACAATTTGAATCTACAGAGGGATATAATATGTCTGCTGCCATGTTGGCAGTGTCCCCATTCTCACATATAACTTCAAATAATGTTGTCATATCTGTTCCTTCAGAATTTGATATATTACAAAGAATAGTCAATTCATTTAATGCATCATTGTTTAATGATACTGTGGATTCTTTCTGTTTGTTTGGAAGTTCCTGTACTGTGTTGGATACCGTGGTGGTCCGTGATACCGGTTGCGTAACCTTTCGGACCTCCTCAGTACAGGTTCCTCTAAAAAAAACATCGTCAAACTCAGGGTCAACTGCACTTCTCTTTCTATTGTCCTGATTTCTGTCAACTTTATACCCATCTCTATCAAGTCCAGTGTCCTGAACAAATTCTTCTACCTCTGGATATTGTTTCTGTCTTAAATTCTTTAAATGTGAATAAACCTGTTTGTTACTGTAATCATGACCATCCCTTAAAAGTTTCTTATTTTTATATTCTAAACCTCTCATGACAAATTTATCCATGTTGTTAAGAATACTGTCTAAACGATGTTTATTAACTTCAAAAAGTAAATCTTTCCTTATACTTTTGTCTAAATCTGTTAAAACTAAATTCAGTTTGTTTAATTTAATATTGTTGTTTCTTATAATTAATCGCAATAAATCCAAACCAGTTTTGTCAAATAATTTAAACAATTCATCACACAGTTCATTATCAAGTTCAAAACCAAATGGCAGTTTAAAAATTCTTAGTCCTTTTGGAACTTGTTCAAGCTCTATAGATCTCTCTAAAAAGGCATTATCCATCTGTAGCGTTTTGAACTGCTTTAATGTCTTTTCAAAATCGGAGAACTGCTGATTCAAACTACCCATGTCTTTAATGTTAGATTTAACCACAGTTGAAAAACTCGGAGCTTGTAGAATGTCTTTTAAATTAGTGTAACATTTTATATTGTTGAACAGTACCTTATTGCCATAGAATACTGAAATTTGTATTAGTACTCTGAAGATGCCCTTTTGTTTTACAGGGTGAAAGCGCTAAGTACTATATTTATTTTCGTTGAATTTCTATTAATTTTATTTTATTTTGTTTGTGGTCAATAAATCCTATCTGAGTGACTTCCGTGAGCCTATATATCCATACCTGGACGATTGTCTAATTCAGGCAGAAAACCAGGCCATAGTTATAAATCATCAGGCGTTTGTAAAAAGGGTTCTAACTTGTCTAGGCTACACCATAAACGAAAAGAAATCACAACTGGTACCCGCTCAACAGATTACATTCCTGGGTGCAAGCTTGAATATAACTGCCCAGATGGCTTTCCTCACGCCAGAAAAGCAAATTCATTTGGTAACTTACTTCAAACAAGTGGCCACAAAAACCCTGCTATCTGCAAGACAAATACTGCAAGCCTTTGGGGTTCATGGCCTCCTGCATTCTTCTAATTCCATATGCAAGACTGCATATGAGGAAACTTCAGTGGTACTTAAAAAGTCTATGGAGTCAACATTGTCACAGCCTGGAAACAATGATTCCTATCATACCTTGCCTACGCCTGGAGTTCCTATGGTGGGCAGAGGCCTGCCACCAAAACAAGGGACTGCCATTCACACTACCCCTTGCCGCCCAAACCCTAACTACAGACGCATCAGACTATGCATGGGGGGCTCACTTGGCCAGGAAGTGCATTCAGGGCAAATGGAACCCAAATCAAATACACCTACATATCGATCAAAAAGAAATGTTAGCTGTACAGAATGCTCTGACAGCCTTCAAGGACTACATTCACCCAGGACAACTAATGGTAAAGACGAACAACACCATGGTTATGTGGTACGTAAACAAGCAGGGGGGTACACATTCCTACCCCCTTTGCAGACTAGCCATGGCATTGTGGAACACGGCCTTGAGCTATCAAGTGCAACTACAAGCTGAATTCCTGCCAGGAAAACTGAATACATTGGCAGACGGACTAAGCAGAAATGTCATGGACCCACACGAGTGGAAACTGGAACCATGGATTTTCAACATGTTGACAAGCAAATGGGGGAGCCCAGACATAGATCTATTTGCCTCCCCCCAGAACTACCAGTTGGACACATTTTGCACAAAGACTCCTCACAAAAAAAGCCTGGAAAGTGGATGCTCTGTCCTTCAGCTGGAAAAACCTATCAGTCTACACCTTTCCCCCTCTGCCTCTGCTCTCCAAAGTTCTGCTAAAAGTCAAACAGGGCGAACCAGAAATGATTTTGATTGCTCCAGACTGGCCACGCCAACAGTGGTGCCCACTCCTGCGCAGTGCGTCACAAATATCTCCATGGCAGATACCTTCTATACTGTCTCAGCAGGAGAACCAAATACTGCACCCTCAGCTCCCAACATTGAACCCTGCAGCTTGGCTATTCACTTACATTCACCCTTAGCATCCCTCAGCAAACCTGTGATGGATGTCATCTTGGAGGCAAGAAGACCTAGTACTAGAAAATCTTATGCTGACAAATGGAAAAGATTCTGTGCCTGGAACCAATCTTTAGGGATGAGCACAGCAGCGCCCAATTTACCTCAGATTTTGCAATACTTAACTGAGATGCTTCACAAGGGCCTGTCTTTTTCCTCTATTAAAATCCACTCCAGCTATTTCAGCTCACTATAACACAGAACCACCCCTCTTTTCTCATCCCCTGCTCAAACAGCATCTCAGAGGAGCAAATAACTTGAGACCACCCAGGAGAGCTCCTACCCCTGCCTGGGACCTTAACTTTGTTTTGGAAAAGCTCACATTACCTCCTTTCGTGCCAGCTGCTACTGCAGACTTAAATTTTCTTTCTTGGAAAACAGTCTTCCTCTTAGTAATTAGCAGTGGAGCCTTTCATCATCTTTCATGCGGACAGGGTATCTCTGAGGACCAGTCCATCCTTCATGCCCAAGGTGGTTTCCAGTGTGGCTCTTAACCAGTCCATTCATTTGCCACCCTTCTATCCCAATCCACAGAACAAGGGGGGAACGGATTCTGCATTCCTTGGACGTGCACAGACAACTTGGATTCTACTTGGAGAGAACTGAATTTCGAAGAAAATCTGAACAATTGCTAGTGTCATTTGCTGCTGGGGCAGAGGGGAGGCTATTTCAAAACAAACCATTTCTAAATGGATAAGCCATTGCATTAATTTTTGCTATAAGCACCATGGAAAACCTATCCCCCAGGGGATCAGATCTCATTCCACCAGGGCTGCATCTACTTCTGCAGCCTTTCTCAGAGGTGCTCCTACCAGGGATATTCTAGAAGCTGCTACCTGGAGTTCAGTAGATACTTTCACCAAGCATTATCATTTACCAATTTTCTCTAAATCCAGAGCTGGCTTTGCCACTGCTGTCTTGCAGGGCCTTATAGCTGGTCCTAATACTGTATAAAGCCATCTACCCATCCATAGCTTTGGGAATCTATCCAAATGTAATGACTGCAACAATGAAACATGAAGAACATAGTATAGTTGTGTACACTTAACATAAATGCAGATGTTTGAGTGTATTCACTGTTGCAGTCCTGGTTACCCTCCCTCCAGCCCCCTGACTTCTTTTGGCTATACCTCTACTCTCCTTTGCTATGTTTAAAAGCTTTTTGGTGTATTTGCTTTTTTGTTGGAGGTATAATCTTATTTATATGTGTATGTGTGTGTGTGTGTGTGTGTGTAAATATATATATATATATATATATATATATATATATATATATATATATATAAAATTGCTTCCCATTAGGGGGGCACCTGACATCTGGGGCAAGAAAAACTGATGTAATGATGTTGGCTGCATGCTTTATACCCCTGACTACCTGACGTCACGGAAGATGAGACAGCAGCCAACGCAGGACCCAAGACTTTGATAATCAGGCCGACAGAGGGCTACTGCAAGCAGATAACCCAAATGTGATGACTGCAACAGTGAATACACTCGAACATCTACATTTATGGTAAACATCTTTTGTAAACGTTGATAAATCAACATCCTGTTTTTTTTAATTACATTATTCTTGTACGAGGGACAAAACAGTAAGACAGTGGAAATTTATGTAGCCATTTATTTACTTATGTAAGGTTCCATAATTCTGTAAAAAAAAAAAAGTCTCTTTCTTCATATCGTAGTTGATGCCAACATCTGAAACAAAAGTGCTAGTAAACTTTTAAGTCATGATGGAGTTGACTGCATTCACAAATGCTTGAAATTCATTGATAATTTTTAATACACTGTGTGTGTAAATGAATTATCATCAGTGAGGCTAGAGTGAAACATTGACTTAAAATGTTCCGTTTTATATAGTATGTTTCCCCCACTTAGTAAATTGTGAATGTGAGGGCAACAGCTGAACACATTGCTTGCTCCATTAATCTATTTGATGAGTATGTTGTCAGTCTGGAAGAAATGTGTAATAAGGGAATTGAATTATCAGAAGACATGATTCCGTATAAAAAGCACATCACTGCTTCATCCCCTTCTTCGTCTGGAACAACGTAAAATGATGCATCTAAAGCTGCTGAATGTTCATATTATCAAACACTACGTATGCAAATTCTCAAAAAGTAAGTGTCAGTAATCACCTACATGTGATGATGCAAGATGGATAAACTTCATTAAATTAATGACCAGTAACAATGCAGTTGCTTTCCTTGTTGACCTCTGGCCAAAACAAATGGCCTAAAGGCAAATCTGTAGTGCAGGGAACTTGGTGATTACACTTTGATATCCAGGAAAAGGCGACTTAGTTAAGTGCTTGAATGGTGCAAGATATGATCTTAACAATTGTTAAGCACCTCCTGGTCAGCAAATCGCAGTGGAGAACTTGAAAGACAGTTTTTCTGCCTATTATGCCTCCTATCTGTCGTAACTTTCTTTAAAAAAGATAGCCATGATGTGTGTTGCTATCCATTTGACAGCACTTGCTAAGTTCTTTACCAGTTATGAATGCCAGCAAAACACTTCAGTTGTGTCTGCAGTAGAATTGTTACTATGACTCTAAAAATGGAATGTTGCTGTAGGAACCGAGGGAAACTGCTGTTTTAGCTTGAGCAGGTTTGTGTAATGAATCAGTAACTGTTGCATAAGATGAGGGCTGAGGTGTAATCTCTTGCAGAGTGTTGATTGACATTCTTGGAGTGAGGTTTGGTGTCCAGACCAGCGGCTGTAGGGGGGAGAGAGAGAGAGAGAGCAGAGTGGGTGTAGGCCTTGAAGAATACACTAAAAGGAAGCTAAAGGTTGTTCTTGCTATAGGAATTCAGAAGAGAGAGCTAATTGATGCTCAGAGGGGATTTTCCTTTGTGTGGCACTGCACTGAGGCTACTTTCTTTAAGATTTAACACTTATATTTTAGTGGAAATTACATCTTTGTTTTTCTAGAGCAATGAGTGTATGTTGTGTGTTGGTCTATCTATCAGGATGACATCTGTAGAACAGTTTGTTACAGATCATCACTGCTGCAACCAAAAAGGATTGTGGCAGTGAGCAAATTGAGTGCTATGTTCAGGACAGTTATCCACAACAAAATAGCTAACTAGGGAAGAGGACCTGTAGGTGTGGCTTGTCAGCTCTGAGCAATATGTCCAGCAAATGAGAGAGGACCAAGTATCAGCTAGGCCATTTCCTTTCAGCCAAAATTGATTGGAGAGCCCTGAAACTGTTCATAGACATGGAAAGAGGTTTGTATCAGAGTTATGAAAAGTTTTAAAAGCCATTATTTGCCATAATTAGTGTTACCTTGGAGACATAAGCAGGAGAGTTTCATAGCTGAACATTTTCTCATACCAAAAAGGTAAGACCTCAGTTATGATTTGAGAGTATGATTATTTATTTATTTATTTTATTTTACATTTGCTAACCGGGCTAGTCTAGCTGGATATATGTCCATTTTCAGTAGAGGCTCAGGGAGATGAGCTCCAAGCATGAACAGTGATAAAGTTAACAATATATAGAAACATAAAGGATTACATTACAATCTAATATTAGTCTAAAAGGAGTAATAATAATACAAATTTTAACTACAACAGTTAGCAATGTGTAGAAACATACAGGAATACAGTGCAGAGTAGTATTAGTGTAAAAGGAGTAATGAAAATACATTTTCAATTATAGCAGATTTAGTAGAAATTCTACTAACTAATTATATAAAGCACAGTAGAATGTATGAACAAGTCTCAGGTAGGGAAGGGAAACACAAGTGTTATCCTCATACTTCAAAGAAACAGTAGTAACTTGTTTTTGGAGACTTAGTTTAGAGGAGTAGGGAAAGGGGTAAGTGAAAGAGTAAAGAAAAACATCCTCTGGGTTAGTGCATGGACAAAGCCAATGAGTTTTTAGATGTTCTATAAGATGTTTTGTAAAAATAGAAGTAGAAGCAAGGGTGGATAATTCTGAGGGAAGCTGGTTCCAATTAATTTATGGTTAGATCCTGAAGGTCACATACTTAAAATACAATGATGCAAATATTAACTACTGACAATTTTGAGATCTTTATCTACTGCTTTAAAAATAGATGTGTCAAATTGAACTTAAGAATACTAAATGTTTTGTTGTATTAACAGAAAGATTTTTGTACTGTGAAACACTGTATAATACTGAACAGTCACCAAGTGCTTTACTGGCTATGAATGTCTAGAAAGTCAGAAATGGTGAAATCATCGTACGTTAGACCCAAACTAGAAAATGGAATAGCAATATGGAAACCTTATAAGAAGGCAACCATGAGTAAATTGGAAAGAATACAGAGGAAATATAGAAGGGGATCTATTAATCATAGGAGGTTACTAGGCTATTGGCCCTGAGGCCCTTATAAGCGTAACCAAGAGCTTAGCTCATGTTTAGACAAGTCAGCACACAAAGCCCCTGTCCAGCGGAGACACAGGTGGAATCCCAGGGGTGTATTTTCTGTTTCCCATCCAGTTATCCAGGTTGCGCTTAAAAAGGGATAATGAGGTACTCTGACGTGGAGAGGGAGTCTATTCCACAGATGGGGGAGTCTCTGGGACACAAATCTGACCCGCCAACAAGTCCTGTTGATATCACAGACCAGGTTGAGGTTATGTATACAGGTTGCTCGAGTGGAGCATGACTTGCGGATATGCAGCAGACCCATCAAGGTGGGGTCTGAGATTGCTTTGTATGCCAGACAGAGGTCACCTCTGTGGAGTCTGTATGAAACTGAGTATGTGAACATTTGTTATGAAAGAATAAAATATCTGAAATTGTGCAGTGTCTTGTACAGATGTACAGATGTTTAAGAAGAGACTGTGTTCAGGTATGTATGGCATTTAGAGACAACTACCTGTGGGAATGTTTGGGGTTATCAAAGATAGGAAATCCTCAAACAACTTATGTAGAAGATTGTATAGGAAGTAACAGCTGTCCCACTTGATTCTCTTAGTGTAGTTGATGCATGGAATAAGCTATAAAACTATATTAAAGCAAGTACTTGTTTAGATATTTTTAAAGACAGTTTGGACACTTATTATGGGAATGACTGTTTAGATATATTAGCAGGCTAGAAGGGCATTATTGTCCATGCCTGAAATACTTGTATGTATTCTGTTAATGGAATCCAAGTGTAATATACCAGACTTTCATCTCAAATGCCAGTGAAGTCC
The DNA here is from genome assembly GCF_019279795.1 of Protopterus annectens. Lineage (NCBI taxonomy): Eukaryota > Metazoa > Chordata > Ceratodontiformes > Protopteridae > Protopterus > Protopterus annectens. The sequence continues at coordinate 704,805,191 of NC_056730.1, read as the reverse complement.
TGAGTTCTGTGCCTACAGTTTTATTAAAGGCCATATGGCAGTACCTTTTTTGAGAGTTTTTATTGACTTTCAGGGAATTCTTCTGTGATACGTAAGCACAGAATGCACGTAAGGCTGCCATTTGGCCTTTAAAGATGTAGATATAGGTCACTGCTATACTTAAACTCCTAGTCTTTACCTCCTTTGCAGTGGAATATTCATCTTGATATGTTTACAGTGATACACTTATTTTCCAAAGAAATATACTAAATTTTTATTTTTGATGTAACAGCAGTTTAGTTCAGGTATAGTCTTGAGATATGTTGCATTCCTCGCTCTTAACAGAAATCACGTGTCCTTCCGTAGTGGAAACAGAGTATAATGCAACATGTCAGATTGCTGCTCTGAAATAACTTTTATGCCTTTGTATAAGAAGGCAGTGTCTTAGTCTCCATTAGTCTTCCTAAAAAATTGAGAGGATTCTACTTTGGCAGACAGTTGTAGTGTGTTCCCAAGGCTGTCCTATACTGAAGGATTTAAACGCAGTTCAACACTTAGTTGACCACCATTTCACTTGACATATTTTTGCCTTTCTAGAAATGTTTCAGAGTGTGTTTTGTGGAAACTGGATGTTAGTACGGGAGTGGTGTGGACATGTGCTACTTTTCTCACCTTGAATTAAAAGTTTTGTACCCATTCCTGTTTAGACATACTGGCACTAATGGCCATGTATCCTGTTCATCTTATCTCCCCCCCCAAGCATACCACAAACCATGTCCTCATCTCCACCTCGTCCCTGCATCTCCAAAGAGTAAGTCATCAATGCTTTCTCCAAGGCCAAGTGTACAGCCTCCATGGGACAAGGTGGCATTCTGGACTGCGTTCTTAATGTTCTACAACAATAGCTAGCTACTTCTTTAGGCACTGTATCCAACCACAGGCTGAGTACTGGCTGTGTCCCCACTGAATGGAAAACAGTGACTGTTATCCCCCTCCACAAGGGCGGCTTGGCAACAGACCCGTGTAACTATAGACCCATAATTTTAACCAGCCTAATCTGTACGGCAGTCAAACGAATCATCATGGATCTCATAAGTAAAGATATAGGTCACTTCCAAAACCTGGATCCATCCCAGTTCAGTTTTATCAAGAGCGCAGGTATTACTTGCTCAACCTGGCAGACTTCCTCGAGAACGTGACCAGAGCCATAGATGAGGGCAAAGCCGTGCACACAGCCTATCTTACTTGGCCAAGGCCTTCAACACTAGCATACATTTGGGCATCATGACAAACTAACCCAGTTGAATATCAGCTTCTATGATGTCTTGTGGGTTGCAACTGACTCACAGATTGACAACATTCAGTCAAAGTGGAGACCTTACCTCTAACAACAGACCTGTCACCAATGGGGTCCCACAAGGGTCAGTGCTGGACCCCCTTCTAGTTTGGCATATATTTCTCAGAAGTCCAGTACAAAACTTAGGAGCTGTGGCTAACCTAGTTTGCAGATGACTGCAAATTAGGTGCTATCATTGAATCCCTTAGCGATGTTGGCATACTTCAGAAGGGACTTACACAGACCAGTGATTGGTGCCAAAGTCATAGTCTTAAACTAAATGCTAAAAAGTGCATCATCATTCCCTTCATTAAAAGCAATGCCCCTGCTGATTATAAAATAAACAGTAATACCCCAAGTACCAATTTAGTAGTGAGAGACCTGGGAACCCAAGTTGACTGTGACCTCAGTTTTGACCACCATGCATCTACTGTGGTGATTAAGGCATTCTACACCACTCAGCTGATTAGCAAAGGCATTGCTTCGAGAGCAGAAGAGGTTTATAACTTCCCTGTGCCCATCCCTCATCAGGCCTAGTACTGAATATAATGCCCGTTTTGGTATCTACCATACCAGAAGTCTGGCAGCAACTTGAGAGACCTCGGAGATTTCTAACTACGAAACTTTATGGTCTCCAACAAATGTCTTATACAGACAAACTGAAGTCGTCACTGTACTCAGTAGTGTACTTAGAGATGACTTATGTCTGGCTTACAGGGCTATCTCTGACCCAAATATAATGGAAGTGCTGCACATCTGTAAGTCAGATGGGACTAGAGTCACCAGTTCAGGGACGTCAATCTAACCTACGACATAAACAGGACCTGCTGGAGAGACCGATACATCTCTCAGTGGTTGCCACTTCTCTGGAATAGGCCTCCAATCCATATCAAGCAGAGCACCTCCATGACCCTGTTTAAGTGCAACCTAGACAACTGGATGGGAAACAATAAATTTCTGCTGGGGATTGCCCCTGCTTCTCTCTTGGACACTGGTAGTCCTTGCTAGAAAAACCTTCGGCATAGACTATATCTGTCATTTAGTATTATATTGGGATATAATGGCTAGGCTTGTAAAGACCCTTGGGTCAGTAGCCTAATAACATCCTTTGAACCTGTGTATGCCTGATGTTGATGCTTGTTGGTACAGATATATATCTCTGAAACTGTATAGCAATGTTTTTGTAATTTTTAGACAAAATCTATTCCCAGTTTTAAACTGTAATTTAGTTGTATATTTGGTTGCCAAGGTAATATTACAGCTGCTTTGTTGTCTTGAATGCCAATCCATACCTTCCAGAAATTGAATTGTTTTCCTTCATGAACATTTCAAATATTGGCAAAGATCACTTTCCAGGGCAGATTGTCTTAGATGGCATATTGAACAGTGCATATAGCTTTGTGTGTGTAGTCCTTATTCAGTTGTTAGTAAACTGGCTTCAGATTGCACTTTTTGGCCTCCTTGTTTGTTGAATACAGAGAAGAAAAAGGCAATGACAAGGTTTTCACTGACTCATTTGGGAAGAATCAAAGAATTTTAACCAACCAACATTGTAGTCCTGGTCAATTGTAAATAGGTTTGACTTGGTAGTATTAATACCATTAAACATCCAGTACTTATTGTGCTGTCCAGCATGTTGTACAGATAGTGTGTATTCTTCATGCATGCTACACATTACCAGCTATACATATTGAATATAATACAGTTTAATTAATATTCTGTATCACAATACATAACATTTTCATCTCTTCTACAAAAATTCACAATGCTACCTTCTTTTTATTAGTAACACTTTAAACATTAATGCAATTTATCCTATATCAGTAATTTCCTCTTGCTGCCAAACAAATTGACGACTTTGCTGGTAAGTACCTCTCCTCCACTTTTTTTCCCTTTTCCTTCCTCAACCAATTACCCCCTTTCTTTTGACACTACTGCTTCATTGTACGTTACCCAATTAATATTGTCTTCCATCTTTGTTTCCGTGACTAAGTCAAAGGTGGATATTCTTGAACTTCTAGCTAACTAGTCCTTTTAGCAGTATACATTCCTTCTTTTATCCTTTGGCCACATTACTGCTTTCTGCTTGGCCAGATTTATTAGTTTATGCAACTCTTCTTTTTTAGCAGGATCCTTTTGTTTCTGTCTTTTTGCAAAAGCTTTTTAGCCAATAACACTACCTCCCAGACTAACAATACTTATGTGAAATCTGTTCAATTCGCCCCAAGCAAAACAGTTGCCTGTTTAATATTTTAGTCTCATTAAATTCTGTATCAACTGATGTACTGCTACTTTGAGCTCCTCCACTCCCAAAAACACATGGAACCATGTACCTGTCTGTGCTGTATTTACAGCACTAGCAGTAATCATCAACCTCAGTTAACATTCTTTATATTCTGTTTGTTGTGGAGAAATAACAGTAATAGGCACTGCTATGCAAATGTGCAATATCTTCTTGAGGTTGTTGCTTATATTAACATTTGATGCAATTTCCCCCAGAGCTTTACATTATTTCTCTTTGCAACATACTCTTTTTCTAAGGGTCTCTCTCTGAGCTGTTATGCCCATTTTTGTCTCAACTATCATTTTATACATTTTTGATAAACCCATGAGTGAATCTTTTGCCTCCACTAATGTTTTTACTATTGTGGGAGTGAGGTCTTGTCTATTTCTCTCCTCTCTTGTAGTTTAAGTATATTTCTTACTCCCAGGAAGACTGTCTTCCATCCCAGGTTTGTCTTTTACCTCTTCGCAACCCTTTTGTCTATTTCCAGTCACTAGTTGATTCCATTAACATACTTTATTTTGTTGTTTCTTCAACCACTACTCAAATGATTGTGCTCTACCAATTCTGCATATCTTGACCTTCCTGTCTTTCTCCCTTTTTCTTAAAAAAAAAAAATCTGTTTTTTTTTTTTTTTCCATTTCTTCCAGTGATTTATTTTCCCATCTCCTCTGTCTGGCCCTTAGTTACACTGTAGTCATGCCCTCCTCCACTCCTAGTCCCTGTGGTTCTTCCTAAATCATCTTTTCTAATCGGGGTTATATCCCTCTTGCCCTGTTCTAATAACTAAGGCCCATTGAATTGGCTGCAGGTATATCTTTTATATCTGGCACCCCAGACCTCCTTTCTGTTTAAGCATCATAGTCACTTTCCAGCTCACTCAGGATTTGAGTCCATCTAGCAAAAACTGTAATATTTGCTTCAATTTATTTAGTATGCCATTTATTTAGTATCTACCCTGAATGTAAGCACCAAAAAAATCTGGCCAGAGTATAAGTTCTGGGGCACCACATAAATTTGCAATATCTGAGTTCTCTGGTCCAACTCTAATGGTATAATCTGCCATTTTCGTATTAACTTCCTATTTTTTCCCACATCTCATTGTATGTTGTAAAGGGGGTTCCTCCAGTGAATCTCTTAAACTGGTTCCTAAGTTACTGATAACATCTACTGTCTTTCCCATGCTTCTTTCAATTAATGCCAGTTCTGCAGTATTTTTATTCATTGTTTTGATTTGGATCTTATTTCTATTTGCTTTGTACTTGGTTCTTTTGCTGAAATCCTCAATTTTCCATAACAGTTCATTGGACGGTGCAGTGGTGCAGCGGTAGCATTGTCACCTCACAGCAAGAGGTTCTCTAGTTCGATTCTCGGCTGGAGTGCCTTCTGTGTGGAGTCTGCAAGTCCTCCCTGCTTTCATGTGGCTGTTTTTCCAGGTACTCATGTTTCCTCCCACATTTCCCAACAATAACTTAACAGTATAGTAACAAGAAAAAATAAACTGTAGACAGTGTCCATAAGTAAAAAAGCAATAATACATAGGAGAACACTTAATATTTCTCTAACAGATCAGACAGTTTTGTCCAAGCAAGTAAGCGAGGAGTTTGTTGTTAGTCCTTGGTTTTATAGCAGCAATCTCATTCTTAAAATGTATTTCACAAGGTGAATAAACTCAACTTTGAAGACAGGAATATCTTGGGATTTCCAATTTTTAGTAACAATTTTCCTTGCTATAGGGAGGATAGACCATAGTAAAAATGTTTGGTTTTTGGGAATGACTTCAGGAACATTGAAAAGGATAAGGGAGTCAGAAATTATACAGTTTTCATTCCATAGAGCTTTACAAAGATATTTAAAGTCTAACCAAAATGGGGAAATTATTTTGCAATTAACCATATGAATCCAGTCAGCATCGGGGTGTCCACATCTAAAGCATTTAATTTCATCTTTCTTGTCCATTATTGCTAATCTATGTGGGGTGAAAAAATATATATGTAATAATTTCCATGTGTATACATACCAGAACACACATGATGTGGATTCCTTCACCGACTGTAAACAAAGTTTTTTTTTTATCTTTTTCGGAGAATACTTTTCTGTTAACTTCGCTTGAATAATTCCAAAAAGAAACTGAGAATTTTATAAATAACAAGATATGTATGGAGTGTTCTTGGGTGAGCTATTAATAATTGAGATAAAATCCAAGATTTATAAGTTACTCTTATTGTATGCCTGTAATGAGGGTACGAGCTTCCTATGTATAAAATCCTTACAAGTTTGGATGTCCAGCCAATTGCAATTTTGCAAACTATATCTGCTGATCAAATAGTCTGCAGAAGTTCTATTTCTTCATAAATATTCCTATTATGCTTTTGGGAAGGCCCCACCTTCACATCTATTATTAATTATTACTTTATTTTTAAGAATGATATTCCTTTGGGAAAACACATGGCAGCATTACTTACCACTAATTGCTTTGGAATCTGGTTAAGCAACAAAAACTTAAGGATTGGTCATATGTCTAAATTGCTTAAAAGTTAAGATGATGTCTTGAGCCTGAGTCTCTGGTGAATGCAGAATTTTTTTTTATTTCATTCATTACACCCAGAGGACTAACGAGATAGTGATGCATTATGCATTTCTAGTGAAGCATTGTGCTATGAAATGTGAGCTTGATTTACTTAAAGTATGGTTGGAGGTTACAGATAGGTTTGTGAGTGGTACATGTCGTGAGGCTTCCCAACGAAGAGTGTCTTATGAATGAAATGTTACATTTCTGAAGGAATTCAGTATTACCTTATTTATGTATACTGCAGAGAGATGCTGTGGTTGCAGAAGCATGAGCGCGGGTTTGGGTGTTCTGCTCACATTTGAAGTACAGACCAATCCTGTAAGAGATTAAATGCAATTGTTGATGCAATAGTAAAAGTCACTTTCCACAAGTTTTTAATTATAAAGCAGCTAAGTGATAGTTGGGGGAAAGTGGAACATATATTAAAGGATCATGTTTGATAAAGTACAGTTTCAAGACAAAAATAAAATTAAGACAAATTATAAATTTGTTGAAAAATTAAATTAAATCTTGTGAGTGATGTCAAATTGCTAATGCTTTTGCTAAATTCAGTAAAGTAGAGATTTTTGTATCAACTTTTGTTATAAATTAAGTTGTCGTAGTTACAGTAGTGCAGCTTTTTATTTTACTTGAACGGATGTTTCACTAGTTTTCCTCCGAAATCTTTGTGGAGTACTGCTGTGGAGCCTAGTATGTGCTTTTTAATAGTTTGGCTGTGTTGAATAATGTAACGGCTATTGTGTACTGTAAAAAGCAAAAATGTTTGGCTTTAGTTGTGGTTTTTGTTGAAGTGTTAGCTTTTTATGCAAGCAGTGGGTTGCCTTTTACTGTGCTGCCATTTTGTGTTAAGCATGTATTGTAACTCACAACTGCCTGTGTCTAGCGCTATTATTCCCATCACAGAACATAACATGAGAACTGTGGTTGCACATTATGATACAGCAGCAATCCTGAGATCTTTTTTCCTTATGAAATGACAAAAAAAAAACATTCAGACCAGAATAAGGTAACAAATAGCCGAGGAGACTTTGCAGAGCTCTAAGCAAGTGTTTTCTAATAAAATAAATGGTCATTTATAATTGAGCCGTAAATCTTGAAATAAATAAATGTCCACATTTAACCCACCAGAACTGTAAAGCTTCATAAATCATTTGACTAGCCATCATTGAGCCAGTGATCTGTGGGTTTCCAAATTGAATCAAAGCTTGATGATTCAACTGAAGAAATCTGAGTAAACACTTTATTGTATACCATCGGCAAATACTTAGAAGATATTTGCTTTTTATTTTCTGATGGCCAGAGTATTGTATATGAGCCATTACTATTTAAGCTCAGTGAACATTTTCTGGCAGAAATCACAGAAGGACATTTTTTCACAGATGGGCTCAGGCTAAAAGGCTGTTGAAGTTTTGTTAGGCTTGTATGTGAAATGCCTGGAAATTGTGGGTTTGACCACACAAAAGACCAACAGATTAAGGATAGATTTGTGATTGGGCAGTGTTACAAAAGCTACAGATATAAAAAAATGTAACTTTGAAAAAGCAATTCATATTGCTGGAGAGGCTGAGCTACTAAGTGAAAAATGCTAGTTTGAATACAGCAAATGCATGCGAGATAAAATCCAATAACAATGGCAAATTCAGTAAAAAGCATGATATTAGCCAAAGAAAGCATGTGCATGAGAGGAAATGCAACTTTGACAAATGCAGCTGTAACTGTTTATAAGCTGAGTTGGAGGAGTGTGATGCACATGGTGTAAGACGTGACATTTTTTCTGTCTTGTATAGAAATAAACTAGTAAAAGTAGTAGTCAATCAAAAATAAAACTCAAACATTTTTAGAAAGCATATTCCTGGTTTCAGTGATTGCTGATGTTCTTCATGTTTCACTGTTGCAGTCATCACATTTGGGTCATCTCTGCCAGGGTAACCCTCGGCCGACCCGAATACCAGAGGCTTAGTATTTCTGCTTTGGTTGCTGTCGCTTCAGGACTGATATTAGGTCGTCAGTAGTATAAAGTAAGGCAGCAGACACCATTATATCAGTCTTTCTTGCCATGGAGCCCGAAGCAGAAGTGGTTCGCACGAGTGCCGGTCGGCTGCTACCTAGGGTTTCGTCTACCAAACTGAAGCTGAAGTCTTCTAAAGCTAAGTACCCCATTGGGGATCCTTTTTTCTTGCACTAACCGATGTCAGACAAAGTTAACAATTGTCTCGCCTGTGGAAAGCAAATACCACGCTGAGACTTTCATTCTTATTGCGTCACTTGCTTAGGCCCAGACCACAGCTCCCCTGCTGTCGCTTCTGTGCTTTGTTCAATGCCAGAACGTTCCATCGTCAGGCCCTTATTGTAGCTAGATATTTTCCCTTACAATCTTTGAACTCCGATATGGCTTTGGTAAGTCAATCCGACAGCAGATCTTCTGAACAAATGTAAAGATAAAGACAGAGACAGACTGTACAATTTCAAACCTACCGACGCTTCCGTTAAGCTAGTCGTCAGTTCTCCAGTCCTCAGTCAGGCGCTTTTGCAGCCCCTGATGCCCGCTTCTGTGGATTCGCAGGCCGCTACCGAGACACTTTCGGAGTTTGGTATGCCGCAAAACTCTTCTTTGACTAAGGATCCTGCGGTCGACTTTACCTTGGCTGGGTCTGAAGCCACTGAGCAGGCACCGGCTTCCGAGGAAGTCCTTCACACTACCAATTCTTGACACAAGCCGATGTCTTCTTTCGCGACTACCGTTCTTTCGAAAACGAGTTTCTTAGGCCCAGAGTACGAACCACACCCAAGAAACAACCCAGTCTCAGACACCTGCTTCCTTGCCTCGGTCTCAAATGCTTAAAATGGTGGATGACCTTATTGCTGATCAGGGGAAGCCAAGCTACCCCTTCCAAAAGAAAGAGATCTGTTCCCTGTAGTTTTGTCTGAACAGGAGTCTGATGACTCTGATGCATCTGAATATGAAGACATGCAACCCCTCTCTGCTTATGAGGATTTTGATGCAGAGGATTCCATTCCTTCAGCCTCTCCCCCAGAGGACTTTTCCTTTGGGGAAATCCTTCATACCTTCAGGGAGCATTTCCAATGGGAAAGTCAGGACTGCCCTCAGTATAAAAAGAGATTCAGGGAATTCTTAGATCTTCATCAGCCCAGACCCCTGGCCATCCCCCCAGTCCTGGATGTTGTGGAGGATGTTTTCCTGGAATCCAGTTTGACTCCTGACACCCTCCCTCCTTCACCCAGAAAACCAGATCGGTATAACACAAATTTATTTTCAAAAATCCTACTGCTGACCCTGAGGTAATTTCTCAAGGGCCAAAAGGAATTAAAGCAACCTCTGCTAAGAATCCCACCCCCTCAGATAGGAATCCAAGAGCACTAGACAGATGGGGTAAAAAAGTATACACCTCAGCTACTTTTGCTATCCGAGCACTAAACTGTCAGTTCCATATGCTAAGATTTCAACAACATACTCTGGAACAACTCAAACAAAAAAAATGTCTTCCTTTCCTGCTTGTGCAGAATCTAAAAAGTTACAAAAGTTAATGCATTCTGCAAGTCAAGTAACTAAACACACCTTGCACTGTGGTTTTGATGCCCTAGAAACTTTTTTCAGGGCAGCAGTCACTGGTTCTGCCTTTAGAAGGCATGCATGAATTAAGGATCAGCCCTTGCCAGACAATGCTAAATCTAAGTTGTTGGATGCCCCCTTGCACAAAGACAACTTACTTGGCACTAAGGTAGAAGAGGTCTTAAAAAAGATGGAAGAAAAGCAAACTCTATGCAGACAGTTAAGGATTTCATACAGGTCCAGCCACCCAGTTTCAGCAGGCATTGTTTCTCCAAGCACTGTTCCCACCCTGCTCCCACCAGGTCAGTTCAGCCCAGACCCCAGGGAACCAGATCCCTCAGACATCAGCCACAGGGAATGCAGACATCTAAACAGTGGACTACCTCCACTTCAAAACCAGGGAGTTCTAAGCCCCACCCCCTTATGGTACAAACTCACAATGACTCTCCTCCCCCACCCCCTCTCTCTCTGCCAACTTTCACTTAACCCTAGGAGGAAAACTCTCCTTTCGTGCAAGCACCTCGACCACCATTACCAACGACCACTGGGATACAAATTTTCTTTCACACCCTTCCAACTCTAAAAGGGTTCCTAGATCTACCTCCAAACCAGTGGGCAGAGGCCCAAAAGCGAGTCCTTTCCCTGCTCTCTGAGGGCAGTAGAGCACGTTCCTGCAGAACAGAAAGACCAAAGTTTCTACTCCAGACTTTTTCTGGTACCCAGAAAAGAGGGCACCTGGCGCCCCATCCTCAATCTATCCATTCTAAACACATTTCTGGTGATCCCAAAATTCAAAATGCTCACCCTCCAGCAGCTGCTACCCATGCTGTCCAAGGATGCTTGGCTAGCCACCCTAGACCTAAAACAAGGCTACCTCCACATTCCTGTCAGGGAATAATGCAGGAAATATCTCAGTTTCATTGCAGGATCTCAGCACTTTCAGTTCTCTGCGCTTCCCTTTGGCTTATTAACTGCTCCCAGAGTTTTCAGAAAATGTTTGGCTCTGGCCATTGCCTTTTGCAGACAAAGGAATATCCGCATTTACCCATACTTAGACGACTCCCTAATTCAGACGGACAGCCAGGAAAAGCTACTCAAGCACCTGGCCTTTGTAAAGTCCCTACTGACTTCCCTAGGGCACACAATCAACGAAAAGAAATCCAAACAGGTACCCACCCAAAGCATTATATTCCTGGGAGCAAGGCTGGACACAGCATCCCAGATGGCATTCCTTACACCAGAAAAGCAAACTTTCCTAACAGCCCACTTCTCTCAACTAGCCACCAGACCCCAGATATCTGCAAGGAAAATCCTGCAAGCGCTGGGGTTCATGGCATCTTGCATTCTACTCATTCCATATGCCAGAATGCATATGAGGAAACTTCAGTGGTACCTAAAAAGCCTTTGGTGTCAACACTCTCAAGACCTGGAGACTCTTATACTTATAATACTTTGGCTCAGAAAAGATTTTCTTTGGTGGGCAACAGCATGCTCCCACAACAAGGGGGACTACCTTTCTCACCACTCCCCGCCACCCAAACCCTCACCACAGACACATTAGACTATGCCTGGGGTGCACACCTGGATGGCAGGTGCATACAGGGCCAGTGAAGCCCACAGCAAATCCATCTGCACATCAACCAAAACGAGATGATAGCTGTCCAGCATGCCTTGATAGCTTTCAAGCCCCTTCTCTCCCCAGGGGCTCTCCTGATCAAAACAGACAACACCACTATGATGTGGTACATCAACAAGCAGGAAAGGCCTCACGCCTACCCTCTATGCAGGCTGGCCATGACCCTTTGGCACACAGCCTCTGCCATGCAACTCCACATGTTAGCACGATTCCTAACAGGTTCTCTCAACTGTCTGGCAGACCACTTAAGCAGAAATCTTCTGGACCCACACAAGTGGCAGCTCAACAGAAGAACCTTCAGACTAATAACTCTGAAATGGGGTACCCCGAAGGTTGACCTCTTTGCCTTCCACACCAACCATCAGCTCAGCAAGTCCTGCACCATGGACCATCACTGCATGGCTTGGAAAGTGGATGCCCTGTCCTTCCCCTGGGTCAGTCTATTGGTCTATGCCTTTCCTCCACTACCTGTCATCCCCAGGGCACTGCTCAAAATAAAGTAGGAAAAACCAAGGACAATTCTTATAGCTCCAGACTGGCTTCGCCAGCACTGGTATCCCTTGCTGTGCAGCCTGTCACCATGGCATCTCCCTCAGATTCCAAATCTCCTGACCCAGAGGGTAGGGGAATTCATGCATCCCCAACTGCAGACACTCAATTTTGGCAGCTTGGCTTATTCCCTAACCCCAGATCAATCTGCCAACCTCAGTAAACAGGTTCTAGATGTTATACATGAGGCCAGATGCCCTAGCACTAGAAAGTCTTGTGCTTGACAAATTGAAAAGGTTCTGCACCTGGATTCAGGCTAAGGGAACCAATACAGCACAGCCCTCCCTTCCTCTCATCGTGAATTACTTATCTGACCTGCTACACAGTGAACTCTTTTTCCTCTATTAAAATTCATACCTCTGCTTTCTCTGCTCATTTTCCCACTGAGCAGCCCCTTTTCTCACAACCTCAGATCAAAGAGTTCCTAAGAGGGGCTAGCAACTTGAGGCCACCCTGAAGAGCACCAACCCCAGCTTGGGACCTTAACTTTGTGTTGGAAAAGCTCACCCTGCCCCCCGTTCGAATCATCCTCTTCAGCAGAGCTAACATTTCTCTCCTGGAAGACAGCTTTCCTTCTGGCCATCACTTCTGCAAGAAGGGTCTCTGAGCTGCAAGCACTCATGGCTGTGGAACCCTTCATCTTCCTCCATGCTGACAGGGTATCCCTCAGGACTAACCCATCTTTCATGCCCAAGGTGGTGTCCAGTGTGGCTCTCAACCAAATCCATTCATTTGCCCACCTTTTTTCATAACCCACAAAACAAGGGGGAAAGGATCCTGCACTCTCTAGATGTGCACAGACAGCTCAGATTCCATCTAGACTGGACTAAGTTCTTCAGAAAGTCTGATCAATTGCTGGTTCGCTTTGCTGCAGTCAGATGGCAAAGCTATCTCCGAACAAACCATTTCCAAATTGATAGCACACTGCATCCATTTCTGCTACAAACAACATGGAAAGCCTCACCCAAGAGGGGTCAGGATTCACTCCACCAGAGCAGCCTCCACCACTGCAGCTTTCCTCAGAGGAGTCTCCACCAGGGACATCCTGGAGGCTGCCACCTGGACCTCTGTTCACATCTTTACCAAACATTACCACCTGCCTATCTTCGCCAAATCCAAGGCAGGGTTTGCCTCTGAAGTCTTGTAGGGTATCCTAGCCAGCCCCTAGTTTCCTTGACTGCTTCCACCCATTTCATCAGCTTTGGGAATCAACCCAAATGTGATGACTGCAACAGTGAAACATGAAGACCGTAGTACAGTTGTGTACACTTAACATAAATGTAGATGTTCAAGTGTATTCACTGTTGCAGTCCTGGTTTCCCTCCCTCCATCCCCCTCTTCTTTCTTCTCTTTCCTTACAAGGGACATATTTGTATTTACTTTCTACTGGTGGGGTTCTTCCACCAGAACCTGGCTCCCACTTGGGGGCTCCTGCCAAGTTATGGCAAGAAAAACTGATGTAATGGCGTCTGCTGCCTTACTTTATACTACTGACGACCTGACATCAGTCCTGAAGCGACAGCAACTGACGCAGAAATACTAATCCTCTGATATTTGGGCCAGATGAGGGCTACCCTGGCAGGGATAACCCAAAAGTGATGACTGCAACAGTGAAGACACTCGAACATCTACATTTATTGTAAGTGTACACAACTGTACTTTTCATACACTGATTCAGACTGGCAAGTTAAACTCCCATTTCACACAACCCCTGGTCTTGCACTATCATTCTTTTGGATAACTGGAAATAATTTGAGCACACCAGTTAATTTTCATTTTCAGTCGCAGCAAGTGCTTCAGTATTTCATATCGGGTCTGATGTTAACTGTAGTATCATGTGCTAGTAATGGAAGCACCTTAAATCTTCCGCAGTTGCATGAAGCAGAAATAGAAATGTGGCACCATGCAGACGAGCTCAAATGCATTCGTGGAGTCCTAGCAGTGTCTTTGAGTGGAAGGGAGAAGTATGAGCTTTGGGTTTATGTCCTGGAATATGCATATATAAAGCTACTAATTAGAGCTTTGTGGTACAAGTTTGGGATGTTTGCCAGAATAAACAAAATTGACATGGGTGTATCTGATGAAATGAGCTTCCTTAAGTGTGACGCACTAAAGATTACATTGAAGCCTGACACTGTCCCATATCCTTGAGCACAGCTAGAAGGTTGCCATTACTAGTACACTCTAGAGTGAAGTTAGAGCTGGGTGAATGCAAGCACTTTGTGTGATTGAAAGTGCAACTGAACTGACAGAATGGTGTGTCCTTATGGTTCCAGTATTCTTTAAAAAAAATTCTATCTACTGTCGGGGGGAGGGAGCAGGGGTGGTGCTGTACCTAAATCTCGATGCCACTGTGCTCTCTGTATTGGATACCTCTAGCGAGTTTTGCAGATAACCCTAGAGCAGTGATGGCAAAGCTTTTGGGCTCAGCCTGTCAAAAATTTGGAAAATGCCTGCCTTGACTCTGCTGGCGTGTCACAAAAGAGAAACCATTCTTTACATATTCATTTATTTAAAAAAAAAATACAGTCCAATCATGTGTGCTGCTATGTATTAAAAAGTAAAAGAAAAATAACTGGCTTACAGTAAAGAAAGCAATGTGCGCACTGATAATTGGTCTTAAATATTGCACCAAAAAATTGTCCTACTTTTAATAGTAATTTTGAATTGAACTAAACAAATAGCACACTTTGTATTTGATTGACATCAATTAATGACTTTTTTGTTGCTGAGTTTTAATACATAAGTGCAGGATCACATATTTCTTTTATTTTTATTAATTCAGTTTCTTTGGTAACTTGGGTGTTGGTGAACGTTGGTGTGTCACCTTTGACGTGTCTCATAGGTTTGACATCACTGCCCTAGAGAAACACATTCAAAAGCTTAGCCAGCTCCAGTTAGAAGATTGTTTCAAATATTGCCATGTAGTATAACTTCAAAACTAGTAATGTTTGTCTGAGATGAGCAATCTGTTGAAAGGGCATTAAGTGGATGGTGTTACAATAGATGTACTGGTGTTTGCTTGCTCCTGATAAAGAAACTCATGGCAGGAGATTGGGGCAGTCATCCATATCATTAAAAGCACAGGTTTGAAGCTATATATGGAGAGAGAGAGAGACATGTAGCTTTGTAAAGTGCGAAATCTAGTAATCTGAAGTAGTTAACTTCATTTGATCAGCAACCTGTGGGTTACAGATCAGACACGGATCCGAGCCGGCAGCATACCAAGCAAAAAGATCCGAGCTCCAAGCTCCTCCCCCTTACCCATACTACACTGCAACCTCCTTCCAATCCTCAGATCTCGTTTGCTGCGGCTTTCCCAAGCATGGGATTCTTAGAGCTCCAGGCAAGTTTAGCATTTTTTTTCTTCAAACTTCTCTTTTGGTCTTCTTTACTTGGTGTGTGAGTGTATTTTAATACCTTTCAATGGGTTTTCCTTCTACCTAGCCTTTATATCCCCCTTTACCTTTGGTAGTTTCTCATCCCTTTGTAGGGCCCTATTTTTCCCTCTTTCAGGTGTGCTTGTGTGGTTGTGTGTGCTTTTGGTATGGCTGAAAGCCACAAAGTGACCTTTTCTAAATGCTCTGAGTGTGGCCATAAGCTGTCGCCAGCAGATGGTCACACTCATTGTGTGATTTGCTTGGGGATTACGCACCTTTCCTTGGTCTGCCAGATTTGTGCGGCCTTTAACCCCCTCGAGCCTTAAGGGATAGGAAGAACAAGCTGATTCTGGCGGGTCTTCTACCCGTGGAATCAGCTTATTCTCCTTTCCTCTCGGTAGTGACAGCCGCGGCTGCGACTGCCCAGCCGACTGGCCCTCTTCCCCTGTCTGGGACTCTACCTCTCACCTTATCTCAGGGAGAACGAGAGGCCAAGAAAGATAAAAAAGAGAGAAGGGAGAGAGAGAGAGAGAAAAAGAAGCCGCAAGCAGCAGGCCGAATTGGACCCCTCGGCCCCTCCAGCGAAGGTGGTCTCTTCTCCTCTGAGTGTCCAAGCCTTCCTCCCCATGGCTTCATTCTCCATGTTTTTCCCCGGAGCCGGAGGAGGAGATCCGACCAGCCTTGAGGTCGTCGTCGCGTCGGCGGCTTCCTTCAGGTTTACTCGAAGCATTTCAGAGGCAGATATGGACCGGATGATGCGTCAATTTTTGCAAACTCAGCTGCAGATGGGAGTGCTGCTGCTGCCTCCCCCCCTCTGAGGGGAGTTCAGCTCCACTGTTCACCCCGATAGCTCCTTCTTCAATCCATCACCGGATTTTGGAGTCTTCGGATCCAAGGAGCCCCGGAGCCAGGGGGTCAGCGCCGATGGTTATTGCTACCTCTATGCCGGTCATGCCCTCGAGCTTATTGGATCCGCTTTCGGATCCGAGCTCTCGAAGCCGAGAGCTGAACGTCTGATCTGAGGGGTGTGTGTGTCTTCGGCTCCTTTGCGGTCGGAGCACACTGTCCTCATGGGTCCGATCACTTCAGCTCCAACGCCGATCCCCTGATCTGATCCGAGAACCTCAGCCAACTGTCTTAGAGAGGCCGGTTCCCCTTTGGCGTTCGTGGTGGAGAGGGTTCTCTCTGGAGGATCGAGATCCCTCACTCTTTTCTCAGGGTCCGCCCCCGCAGCTCAGTTTGTCCTCCATCATCCAGTCCCCCCAGGGACAGCCTGTGTCGTTGACGCCCCAGCCAGTTCTCTTGGAGGAACAAGAATCCGTGGGTGAGCCCCCTTCAGACAGTCCCCTCGAGGAGGTCCCTCACAAACGCCTGTGCAAAAGGAGTCACTTGGACTCCCCCCGAGTCCCTCACCGAGGATACTGATTTGGAGGAAGGGGAGGTTTCCCCCAAATCACCCCCTGACTATGTCTCCTTTGGAGATATTATGGAAATACTCTGCCAAAGGGGAGTGGTCCTCCCAGAAACCCTCCTCGGACGAGTCTGTATTCCTGGAGGCTTTCAACACAGGCCCATCTACCTCTTGGGTGTCCACCCCCCGGCCGACCCCTTGGTCGACCTCATTACCACCAGGGCGTGAAAGGAGCCAGACACTGTAGAGCCGATACCTAGAAGGCCCAATAAGGTTCTCTGTCCCCCTACAGACAGAGCTTCATTGAGCAAGGGTTTCCTGGTTGATGCAATGGTGGTGGCAGCGGTGGCAAACAAAAAGGAACTATCCCAGGAAAGTTCTTCAGTCCATAGCCCTGACTAGGAGTCTCGGGCAATGGACCGTATTGGAAAGCGGACTTTTGCTTCAGCTACCTTTTCTATAAGGGCGCTGAATTATTTGGCCCATGTAATCAGACTGCAGCGGGACCTGGTCAAGGAATACTCTGAGTCTCCCCCAGAGTCCATGTCGGCCGAGGATAAACAGACTTTCTCGGCTCGTATGGCCACTCTTAAGTCAGTGTCCAATACTTCTATGCGGCTACTTTCCCATGCCATGGAAGGAGCCGCTAGAGCTAGTGGGTTCGGTATTGCCTTCAGGTGTCCTGCCTGGCTTCGACTTTGCGATTTCTCGGAACCCTTCAAGGCGTCCTTCATGAATGCACCCTTTGGGTTGACCCTGTTCGGGAAGACCGTCTGCGAGACGCTGGTCCAGAGCGAGAATGACTGGAAATCACTGTCGGCCGTCTGAATACGCTTCTCTACCCCTCAAAGGCCCTTTTCTAGGAATCAGCGAGGGCAGAAGAAGATGTGGTTTCGAAAATCTCAGCAGGCCTGGAACGCTCAGGACTCCTTCTCCCGCAGAGGGAGACAAGGTGGACACCAGCCCAGAGGCAGAGGGGGACCGAAGAACTTCGGGTCATGGGAACTCTTTTCTGACTGACCCGCGCAACAGCCCTGATGGGTTGCCCGACTGCTTTTCTCTGGAGGCAGTCAGGGGGGTGCTTTTCGAGGCACCTGGCTCAATGTGAGTCCATCACAACAGATCGCTGAGTGCTTCAGGTAATATCTAGTGGCTATTCAATCCCCTTCATCAACAAGCCCCCTTACTCAAGATGCCTCCCAGATGTCCCACCCACTCAAAGGAAGGCCGCAGCTTTGGAAATAAAAAAGCTGTTAGAAAAAAGAGCCATCCAGCATGTGCCCCCAGACCAGTCCGGATCAGGCATCTACTCCAGGTTCTTTCTGGTGCCAAAAAAGACGGGGGACTTAAGGCCAATTCTCGACCTGTCAACAATGAACCTTTTTGTTGCCAAAGAGAAATTCCGGATGGTCACGATTCAATCCATCCTGCCCCTCTTGCAGGAGACGGACTGGATGTGCCCCATACACCTCAAGGATGCGTACTACCATATTCTATAGAAAGACGGTCCAGGAAGTTTCTCCGCTTTCGGTTAGGAGCCAGTCAGTACCAGTTCAGGGTCCTACCCTTCGGTCTCACCACAGCCCCCAGGGTGTTCACCAAGGTCATGGTAGTTGTAGCGGCCCACCCGAGGCTCCAGGGCATACAGGTCTTCCCGTACCTAGATGACTGGCTCCTCACCGCCCCCACCAGGCATCTACTTTCTCTAGCCAGGGATTTCTTCCTCCTGATGTCACCCCGGTTGGGGATAACCATAAATGTCAAGAAGTCCTTCCTCCAGTCTGTCCAAGTGTTAGACTTCATAGGGGCCAGGATAGATACCCTCCAGGCCAGGGCCTTCCTAACATCAGACAGACTTCACAGCATGACTCTGCATGTGCTAGCCCTCTTTCAATCTCCTGCTCCCCCAGCAGAATTAAGAGCTTTGGGGTCCATGGCAGCAGTGATCAGTCTGATTCCTTACGCTCGTCTGCACATGAGGGTTCTACAGTGGACGTTGCAGGTCCAGTGGTCTATTCTACACCACTCTCTAGACTTCCTGATTCCCCTCAGCAGGGTTTGCAGGAACTCCCTCGTGGTGGTTTCAATCCCGAGCCCTTCGAGGAAGATGACTTTTTATGTCACCACCCCAGGCTACAGTGACCACGGACGCCTCCCGCCTAGGGTGGGGGGGCATTGTGTGGGCAGGACGGTCCAAGGCACGTGGACTCAGACCGAGACCGTACTGCATATAAATGTCCTGGAGATTAAGGCGGTCCTCTTGGCGTTGCAGGCCCTCCATGCCTTTCTTCCTCTGGGGACTATTGCGATCCAGTCGGACAATATGTCAGTGGTCTGGTATATCAGCAAACCGGGGGGAACCAGGTCTTACCCCCTTTGCCGAGAAGCCATGAGAGTTTGAGAATGGGCGATCTCCACCAACCGCTTCCTGTTAGCAACGCACATTCAGGGTTGGTCCAACATACTGGCGGACAAATTGAGCAGAACTATCCTCCCTCCTTACGAGTGGTCTCTGAATCCTTTTGTAGCGGAACAGATCTTCCTCAAGTGGTGTCAGCCTTGCTGCGATCTCTTCGCATCGCCTTCCAACGTGAAGTGCAGCGAGTTTTTCGCTCTAATTCCTCCTTTGGGAGAAGCCCCCAGAGACACTCTAGTCCATGCTTGGTTGCCCAGTCTTCTTTATGTGTATCCTTCACTTCATGACAGAATTTCTGCAGAAAGCTTGCCGGTTGGGGAGCAGGATTATCTTCATAGCTCCATTCTGGCCTTTTCAAGTCTGGTTCCCCTGCCTGCGGTCTCATCTCAAAGCTCCACTCTGGATCTTGGATCCCATTCCGGATCTGATTTCTCATCCCTCAGGAATGGCTCCTCTGAACCTGGATGGTCTCAAGATCTCAGCTTGGCTGATCCAGTTCCCCTAGTTGCCAGGACTCCCAGTATCTCTTCCTGAGTCAAGTCTATCCTGGTGGCGGCTCATAAACCCTCTACCAGGAAGATTTACAGTAGCAAATGGAACATTTTTCAATTTGGGCTTCACAGAAGGACTTGGATCCTTTCATCGCTCCTGTTTCAGCGGCACTGGAATTCTTGTCTCATATTTTTCAGCAAGGGGCCAGCTCATCTACTGTGAAGGTTCAGCTGGCTGCCATTTCCCATTTTCATAACTGGGACAACTTTGTTTCCCTCACTGCTGCCAGAGTTTGTAAGACCTTTCTAAAAGGCACTTTTCTTTTGAGACCCCCTGTTAGAAATTTATCTCCGCCGTGGGCCCTGACCTTAGTTCTTCAGGCGTTAGTTGCGCCTCCATTTGAACCCGCAACTTTTGTTGATCTGAAGTTCTTGTCATGGAAGATGGCTTTTTTGGTAGCAATTACTTCAGCCAGGAGAGTGTCGAAGCTTCAGGCTCTCTATCCAAACCTCCATACCCTGTGTTTCATAAGGATAGGGTATCTCTCAGGACTAACCCCTCCTTTCTCCCAAAAGTTGCTTCCGAGACGAACATTAATCAGTCCATTAATTTGCCTGTCTTTTTCCCTAATTTCCAGAATAAAGGAGAATATAAAGTTCATTTGCTGGATGTTCACAGTTACGTTTTTATTTCCACAGGACGGCTGTCTTTCGTAAATCTGATCAGCTTTTTGTCTCCTTTGCTAAGCCTTTTCTAGGGAAACAAGTTTCGAAGGTGACTGTCGCCAGGTGGCTTTCGAGTTGTATCTTACAAGCATATGGAGAATCTGGCTTATCTGAACCAGTGGAAGTTCATGCTCATTCTACGCATTCTATGGCAGTGTCTGCTGCATTCTGGTAAACAGTTTCCCTGGATGACATTTGTTCTGCGACTACCTGGGTGTCCTCTCACACCTTTCTCTCTCATTATAAACTGGATTTGGTGTCTAGGAGAAGGGCTGCCTTTGGCTCTGCAGTACTCCGGAATATCCTTCCTTAACGGCCTCCCAAAGTTCGGGTAGCTGGGGACTCTGTCCCACAGGTTGCTGATCAAATGAAGTTAACTACTTCAGATAAAGAAGTTATGTACACACCATAATGTTCCATCTGAGTAGATAAACTTCATTTGTCAGCAACCGTCCCTCCCTCCTTCCCCCTGACCTTCATGGCTATTTAGCTGAGCTCGAGGTTTGGTCTTATGAGCTTTACTTTGTCCTCGAGTCAGGTGTCTCAGGTTGTTAGTTGTTTTGTTATTATGTGCAGGTGGCAAATGCGATCTGAGGATTGGAAGGAGGTTGCAGTGTAGTATGGGTAAGGGGGAGGAGCTTGGAGCTTGGATCTTTTTGCTTGGTATGCTGCCAGCTCGGATCCGTAACCCACAGGTTGCTGACAAATGAAGTTTACCTACTCAGATGGAACGTTATGGTGAGTACATAACTTCTTTTTTTGGTGACAGTATAAGTGCTTACGGAGTCTGATCCCATTCGAGCAGAGCCAAAGCTATAATGGAGCTAAAAATCCAATGTGTGCAACTCAACTATGTCAGGCCTTAAGCATGATCTGTCTGCAGTGCAACATCCACTCAGTGATTTATTATAAAAGACGTACCCTGTTTGTGGGGAAGTGCTCAAGCCCATGCTTACTTCAAAATTAAACAAATGTCTGCTCCAGTACTTGTCTGTTATGATATTAGGAAACCAACAGTTGAGTGCTGCTGCCAGTAGTAGTGGCCTAGGCATTGCTTTACTTCAGACGGCAGCATCTACTGCCTATTGCTCCAGAATGCTAACCTGTGTAGAACACAGCGAGTCACATATAGAAAGTGTGCTAGGCAAGCGTGTGGGTGTGTGAAAAGTTCTTAGGATACCTACTGGGGCCAAGTATTCAGAGACTAGATACCTACTGGGGCCAAGTATTCAGAGACTAGACTCACTGCAAGTCGCTGCTTCCAATGATTAATTCTTAAAGGTTGCTTATGAGCTTGAAACTGAGACAGTTTAATGCCAGAGCATTACATGTGCCTGCAAAGCAATTAACTGGAACGGACATGTCCAGAAATCAAATACCTGAACAGATGCAGTCTGATTTCCAAAGAAAACCTTGCTTCCAATATGCAGAGCATCATAGCAAATCGAGTAACTGCAAAACGTCTGGAAAACCTAAATCAAGTTACCAAGTATAACTGTAAGTTACAAAGAGTCTTTAAATATTTAATGGATGGATGGATGTCTTATCTCTGAACACAGGCAAAGAATCTGATATACGAATATTACATTGTCAGAGTACAATTGTCTTAACCTGGTGTCTTGTTTCTGTACCAAGACTGTACCTTTTTCACAACAAGTAGCAGGCAAAAGTGCTAAAACAAATGCAGAAAGGATATCAAGGCCTAAATGTCTCAAAAGAGCCCATGTCTGTCTGTGTGGTGTCCTGACAACATGCAAAATATGCCCAATTTGCATTGTGCTCAAACCATCCCAGTGGAGCAAACCATTATCACTGACTCCTTTACCATAAGATCTTTGTTTTAAAAAAAAAAAAAAGGAAAAAAAAGAAAAAAGCCGCTCACATATGCAAGATCAAAGGAAAAAATGCCTTGTAGTAGTGGACTTACTTTATTTTACATTTGGCTAGATACACTGATCACAGCTAGCCATTTAGAGGTGCTGCCAGGGTGAAATAAGCCACAGAGTAAAAGAAAAAAGAAATGAGAGGTTGTAAGCTCTACACATCAAAACACAACAAAAATAATATACAACAAAGATGTCCTTCATGGATGCATCTGCAGTCCTAACAAATGGGTTGTCCTGTCGTCAGGCAGCCCTTTGGTCGGCCGGATTCCAAAGTCTGGGTCTGGCCTCGGCTGGTGTCGCACCTCACCCGACGTCATCTCTGCTGGTCTTCGGGTATAAAGGCATCAGCCGACGCCATTTTCCTCAGTCTTTCTTGCCGTGTGGCGCCCGAAGCAGAAGCTGTTCGCAAGTGCCGGTCGGTCAGATCCAGAGATTACTACTACCGAATACAACTTCGAAGACTTCTAAAAGCTAAGTACCCCGTTGGGGACTCTTTCTTGCCTCAGCCGATGTCAGAAAAAGTAAATAACTGTTTAACTTGTGGGAAACAAATACCTCATAAAGATTTCCACTCTTACTGCTTACCTTGTTTAGGCCCAGACCACGACGTAGCAGCTTGTTTAGCCTGTGCTTCCTTCAACCGACGAACGCTTAGGCGTCGGTCGGAGTTTGCTGAACAGTTTTGCGGCTCAGATTTTGCGTACATTATGCCGTCGGATCCTCCGACTACCCAAATTGTTAAAAAACGCAAAGAAAAGGACCGACACTCGCGGTCCGCGGTTTCGGCCGAAACCACGGTAAAGCAAACCACGAGTGTCTCGGTTTCGGTCGAAACCGAGCAAACGGTTCAATCTACAGCCAAATCCATGACTACTACCGAGGCCCCTTCTACCCTAGCTGAATCGGCCTCTGAAATTTTACCTACAACTGTGGTTTCTACAGAGTTATCGGACACCATCCCTTTGGATGTCTCTACCCCAGCACGTGGTGCTGCTAGGCCTCCTGCAGCCATGTCTATAAAGGCCTTTGCCAGGGCTAAAGCAGCCAAAACTGCTAAATCAGTGCCTGTTAAGCCCCCTTCTCACAGGCCCAGCTCCAGTTCACAAATGCTTACTTTGGCAGAGGATCTCATCTCCTTAATAAGAGGATCCCAATCTCACCCAGACAGGGCCTCACAACCCTCAGAAAAGAGACCCAGAGTAGAGCCCCCTGAGCCAGGCTCCTCAGATGACTCTTCTGATGACTCAGACATTACAGACCATCCAGAGGCTCCTCTTTCTACTTATGAAGATTCTGATGCTGAAGAATCTATTCCTTCTGCCTCTCCACCAGAGGAATTTTCCTTTGGGAAACCTTACATGCCATGAGAGCAATTCCAATGGCAGGGACAAGATTTCTCAGATTCAAGGAAAAGGCTTAGGACCTTTTTACACTTACCGCAGCATAGGCCCTTAGCTATACCTCCAGTTCTTCCTGTTGTGGATGATGCCTTTAATGATGTTTGCACTGCTCCTGATACTTTACCTCCAGCCCCTGCTAAGCCCGACAGGTTCTACAGGGTACCGGACACTCATCACCACTTATACAAGGCCCCTTTTGCAGATCCAGAGACTATCTCCCAGGGGCCTAAGGCAGTAGCTTCGACCTCAGCAAAAAACCCTCTCCCTTCTGATAGGGAATCCAGGTCCTTAGAGAGATGGGGTAAAAAAGTATACACCTCTGCTACTCTCTCATCCAGAGCTTTGAACTGTCAGTTTCATATGATCCAATACCAAGAGTTTATGCTTGATCAGTTAACTAAGAAACTGTCCTCTGATGATTCCTTAGATAAGAAATATGTTCTAGAAATGGTGAATAACATTCAGCAGGTTAGTAACCATTCTTTAAAATGTGGCTGTGATGCACTGGAGGCTTCATTTAGATCAGCCATGACTGGCACAGTTATAAGAAGGCATGCATGGTTGAAAGAGCAGGTCTTGCCGGATCATGTTAAAGCAAAGCTTTTAGATGCTCCTATGGACAAGGTCAGTCTATTTGGTTCTCCTGCCCAACAAGTAATGAAGAAAATGGAAGAGAAGGCAAAATCTGTACAAACAGTTAAAGATTTCTTACAGGTACAGCCCCCAAAGTTCAGCAGGAACTGACCTTCCAAAAATTGGTCCTTTCCAGACTCCTCTAAAAGCCAGAGAGGCAGGAATAGACGTTCCAGAGGCAGAAATCAATCCAGAGGAGGTGCCTACAGGGGACGCCAGTGGCAAGGCAATAACCAACGAGCCACGGATACAACCACTACCACTGCAACAGGACAATCACAATGACTTGGTTCTAACACCGCCTACCAGGGAACAAATTGTAGCACCCTTAGGCGGAAAGTTAGCATTATTTTCAAAAAACTGGCACTATATCACAAGAGACAACTGGATTTTGCAAACTATAGACCAAGGGTACAGGTTTCATTTCCACACCTTACCAGCAAAAAGAGGAATGCCAAACCTGCCACCAAATCAAAAGTCAGAAGCCCTAAAACAAATAGCTCAATTAAAAAAGATGAGAGCTGTGGAAAGGGTACCACCTACAGAACAGGGCAAGGGATTTTACTCCAGACTCTTCCTAGTACCAAGAAAAGAAAACAGTTGGAGACCTATTCTCGACCTGTCCGCTTTAAACACTTTCATCATTGTTCCAAAATTCAAAATGCTGACCCTACACCAACTTCTTCCCATGCTGGGCAAGGAGTATTGGCTGGTAACTCTAAATCTCAAGTAGGCATACCTGCATGTCCCCATACGACCAATTTGCAGAAGATACCTCAGATTTCTTGCAGGATCAGAGCATTATCAATTCTCAGCATTGCCCTTTGGCTTATCTACTGCGCCCAGAGTGTTCACAAAATGCCTGGCATCAGTAATCGCTCATTGCAGGCTTCAGGGAATCCAAATTTATCCATACCTGGACGACTGCCTGATACAAGCGGACAACAAAAGCAAGCTGACACAAGACTTACAAAGAGTCATTTGCTTACTACAAGCTCTGGGATACACAGTCAATTTAAAAAAGTCAAAACTGATACCATCCCAGACAATAACATTCTTGGGTGCAGAATTGGACACAGTAAAACAGATGGCATTCCTAACTACAGAAAAACAAGAACAACTTCCTCTGTACTTCTTGACACTAGCAAAGCAGAACAAACTAACAGCAAGGAAAGTTCTGCAGGCTTTGGGTTTCACGGCATCCTGCATAATCTTGGTCCCCCATGCCAGACTGCATATGAGAAAGCTACAGTGGTACCTAAAGAATTTATGGTCTCAACACAAGCACAGCTTAGAAACCGAAATACCATTAATTCCATGCCTGAAACAAGAGTTCCTATGGTGGGCTCAGACATGCCAGGCAAACCCAGGATTGGCCTTCCACAACATTCAAGCAAGCCAAACCATCACAACGGACGCCTCAGACCTCGGTTGGGGGGCACACATGCTGGACAAGTGCATTCAAGGCCTATGGACTCCAGATCAGCTACACCTGCACATAAATCAAAAAGAGATGCTGGCAGTAAAACTGGCAATCCAGAATTTCAGACCATTCCTCAAAGAGGGCCATGTGATAAGGACAGACAACACCACAGTCATGTGGTACATCAACAAACAGGGAGGTACTCATTCATACCCCCTATGCCGAATGACTCTGGACCTGTGGAATATGGCTCTGAGCTACAACATTCAATTACAGGCAATATTTGTACCGGGAAAAGAAAACATCCTAGCAGACATGTTAAGCAGAACTACCTCGGATGCTCACGAATGGATGCTACACCCGGACATCTTCAAGGCCATCACAAAGAAAGGGGGAATGCCACAAATAGTCCTATTTGCATCCCCACTCAACCACCAGCTCAAGAAATTCTGCACAAGGACTTACCACCCTCTTGCTTGGAAGGTGGACTCTCTATCCTTCAATTGGAAAGGCCTATTTCCACCCCTTCCTTTGATGCACAAGGTACTACTGAAAATCAAAGAGGAACGGCCAAGGATAATTCTGATAGCTCCAAATTGGCCAAGACAACATTGGTATCCATTACTGAGGAGCATGTCTCTGGGGGAAACGTGGACTCTACCCCTGATTCCTTTGATGTTGACTCAGTGCAACTACAACATCTTGCATCCAAACCTGAAAACTCTGCAACTCACTGCCTGGAACATTACATAAGAGCATCTAACCCAGATTTATCCCAAAGGGTTAAAGACATTATCCTTGAGGCCCGCAGACCTTCTACCAGAAGGAACTATGCAGGGAAATGGAAAAGGTTTGTCATTTGGAGTACGGAAAGAGGGAAAGATGTGTCAAAAGTAGATATTGCCAACATCCTGGAATATTTGGCAGAGCTCCTACATACTGGCCTGTCTTATTCCTCCATCAAGATACATGCATCAGCTATTTCTGCAGAATACAGCCTCGATCCTCCTGTCTTCTCGCATCCTCTACTCAGGCAGTTCCTCAGAGGAATTAAGAATGTAAAACCTCCTAGGAAACCACCATTACCAGCATGGGACTTGAATTGTGTGCTAGAAAAATTGACACTCCCTCCATTCGAACCAGCAGCAACAGCAGATCTTCAACACCTATCCTGGAAAACTGCTTTCCTACTGGCAATTATTTCAGCAAGAAGGGTTTCAGAACTACAGGCTTTAATGGCAGTACAACCCTTCCTAATCTTCCATCAAGATAGAGTGTCCATGAGAACTAATCCTACATTTATGCCTAAGGTGGTATCCAGACTGTCTCTAAACCAGGCAATCCACCTACCTACCTTCTTTCCCAATCCACAGAACAAAGGGGAAAGACTGCTGCATACCTTGGATGTACATAGACAGTTGCGCTACTACTTGGACAGAACCAAGGGCAATAGAAAAACTGACCAGCTCCTAGTAGCCTATGCAACAGGAAGGGAAGGAAAAGCAATTTCCAAACAGACAATCTCCAAGTGGATAGGAAAATTGCATAAGATTCTGTTACTCCTATCATGGAAAGCAAATTCCACAGAACATAAGGCCTCATTCTACAAGGGCTACAGCCACTACCACAGCCTTCTTACGAGGAGTGGCTACCAAGGACATTATTGAGGCTGCTACTTGGACCTCCGTGCATACATTTGCCAAGCATTATAACTTACCTCTATACTCTAGATCCCGAGCAGGCTTTGCCACTGCATTGTTGCAAGGGATCCTAAGTACACCATAATTCTTATTCCTCCTCCCCTAGTTTGGCTATGGTATTCTACCCATTTGTTAGGACTGCAGATGCATCCTTGAAGGACATAGCACAGTTTTGTACCTACCATAAATGTAGATGTCCGAACAGGATAGCATCTGCAGTCAGGATTACCCACCCTCCTTCCCCTCTGTGGCACTCCTAGGGTATTGCCCACCTAATAGCTAGCTGGGGGGGGGGATCTCTTATGGTGTATTTGTTTGTATATATGTACATACATGCATATTTTTTGTGTTTGCCTTCTACTTTTTGGGAAACATTGGCATTTACCCAAAAATTTAGCTTTCCAAGAGGGCTACTGGCATCTGGGGCAAGAAACACTGAGGAAAATGGCGTCGGCTGATGCCTTTATACCCGAAGACCAGCAGAGATTACGTCGGGTGAGGTGCGACACCAGCCGAGGCCAGACCCAGACTTTGGAATCCGGCCGACCGAAGGGCTGCCTGACGACAGGACAACCCATTTGTTAGGACTGCAGATGCTATCCTGTTCGGACATCTACATTTATGGTAGGTACAAAACTGTACTTTACGCATAATTATTACTGTACAAATACTTGTGAGATGCATATTTGTATTTACAGTTCACACATTTATGTTTTGGATTAATAATATGGTGGAAATGCTGTAGAGTAATGAGAGTCAGGGCAGGGAATGGTGGGGGTGGTAGTTGAGGTGCCAATAGTTGGTAGAGTGAGAGAGGAGTAGTGTGTGAGAGGCCCTTACATGATGTGAAGGGAGTACACTTCGGTTTAGTATAGAAGAGTTTTTTTTAAGTTAAGCTCTGACTGTGAGGAACGGGGATTGTAGTTCCTTTAGGTGGTTGGGAACAAGGATGGAGAAGGAGTGGTTGTTGCAGGGCAGCTTGATTTGTGGGGGTTGTTTGGGAGAAGTGTCTGAGGTTTAGTGTGTGTGTCAAGTACAAAGTTTGTTTGCTAGCGATGGGAATGAGTTAAGCTAGAAAACTTTGAAGATGAAAGAGCCTAGTAGCAGGTAGTGCATAGCTGGCCTTAGGCATAGGCCAACTAAGCGACCGCCTAGGGCGCCACTCTAGCAGGGGTGCTTTTCCAGTGTTTATTTGGTGTAGGTACACCAGGATGGGGGCACCAGATGGTGTGTTAGGGGGCACCGTGGAGCCCTTTTGCCTAGGGCACCAGTTGACCTAAGGCCGCCCCTGAGGTAGTGTTGCACTGGGAGCAGTTTGGCTTTGAGGGTGAGGCAGTGGTGCTCATTAGGGGTGAGTTAGTACTGAAGTGACAGATTTGTTTTTGATAGTCTGTAATGTGGAGAAGTTGTTCTTAGAGGCTATGGCTGTTATGGGTAGTCTGTATTCAAATTGGGCCAGAAGGACTCATTTGCCTATAGCTAGCTGCCTTGTCTAGTTTGCATAGGCAGGATGAGGTTTCCCTGTCCCATAAGAGAAGTGAGTTAACTTTTGCTCTTAATTCTATTTGAGTATTGGATGTTAGTGAATCATCTAGCCACAAACCATAGTATTTGGAGGAGTTAGTTCTTTCTTTTGGTGTGCCACAAAGGAGGGGGGGTAGTGATTTTGGTGATTTATTTATTTATTATTTTTTTTATTTTTTTATTTTTATTTTTTTTAAGTTTTTGGGTGATGCCAAATAAGCATGTTTTTGATTTTGTAAGCTTAAGTGTTAGTTTATGGTTAATATACTTCTGGAAGCCAGAGTTAAACCCAAAACTATTCTGTTTGAATTTATGAGAAATGGCCAACGAGCAAAAGTTTTATACAAGCATTTTTATGACCGGTGATATTTTACCCAAAATGTACCAGTCTTTCAACTAAACTAATCTGTGTGCCTGAAGCTTTGGGGGTGGGGGTTGCTCAATGTTGTTGTGTAAAAATGTGATGAACCAAGGTCTAGCTTGGTGTAAGCAGACAGTGCTGGTGTAAGATGTATCTTAAGACATAACCAGGCCACTCTGTAGAGTAACAGTATGAACATGAACATCGCTTATTAGAAAGACATACTCAAAGTATTTGAATGAAGGTTCACTAGATCCTTAATCCTTCAAAGTGCAGTTAAAAGCTGTACCTCCAGCTGTTTGAGATGAAGACAGACATTCAGAATCCGAAATGAGTTCAACACACGCAAACTGCTTCAAACTGAAATGTTAGAAACCCAATCCAGAATGTTTGAAATGCTACCCATACTGATCCATTGAGAGAGACTGGACATGACCTAAAAAGCTTTAGCCATTTGTCTTGCCATCTTTCCTCTACAGGTTTTTGCCCAGTGAAAATAACCACCAGTGGTTATGAAGTCTATCTGCCTGAGCATTACTATGAGTGCAGCCGTATCCTGGGGCAGATAACTGATTTCTTTTTCTTGAATGTAAAAGATAATTTGTAACTTGTTTTTATTACTGGTGAGAACGGTTTATTTAAAATGGTACTAATGAAAAAGTCATTTTGTTTGACAGTCAAGGGCAAAAAGAGAGCAGCTCCCTCCCAACCATTTAGCCAATTTGTTCCCTATCACAGGGGCAAGGATCGACCTGGAGGGTCTCTCATTCATACAGCCATCAGCGGTGATTGGAGGGTTTTTTTTTCCCTGTGTTTATACCATTACCCTCACAGGTGTACTCTATATGCAGCGGAGGGGCATGCAGTTTGCTGATTGCAGATGACATGCCCTGAGTTCTCTGAGGGGCATTTCCTCCAAACAGTCCTGGCCACCATCCTAAAACATGAACAGAGGTCTTCCCAGTCTCCACCAGGAAGATTGCACTGCCCAGTGTGCCTTCTAGTGCATGTATCTCCCCAACCCACCCAGGAGGAGTGGGCCATATCTCTTTACTCTCCTCCTTCCTTTCCTGGCTCCCCCCGTGCTGGGGACACTAACTGAACCACAGCTGATTAAATAATCAGGTCTCCATCCCTTAGCATCATGGAGCCTAGCTTTTTCAGTGTTGAAATATATATAAAGTTTTAAAATATTTTGTTTCTGCATTGCATTCAAGAATATTACGTGTGCGTGTCAGACTTTGATTAACCAGTTTTTACAGTGTTTCTCTCTCCCTCCCTCCCTCACTGGTGGTGGTAGTGATGGGGGATGGTGCAAGTGTGATTAGCTTTAAAAACATGTATGTATGTGCATATGTATTGTAGCTCACGTACCTTTAGGGTTTGAACAACAGTAATGCCATGCGAGTCTGGTAGTGTTGAGTTCTGGAGAAGAGCTGCCTTTTTATGAGTTACTAAAAGTGCATTATCACTTTGTTATGACAAGGTAGCTGGATAAAAGAATCACTGTCTAGTGAAGCAGCAAATAAGCAACTTGGTTTGTTCTGTTAAAGAAAGATGGTGAATGCTGTAATTGTTTGTGGTGGTTACAAACTGTTAAAAAGGGTGCAAGTACTGAGACTTATTCTCTACCTTTTCCTTAAGTAGAAAAGCCAACAGTAGCGATAACTGACTTTGCTGTTTTTTCTCGTAATTGATCTCCCTGCCGATTTATTTATTGATTTGATTGCTTCATTAGGAACAAATTCTACTTTTTTTAAACAAAAGTGTTTGAAAAGCATAAACACTGTACAGTCATATAGTTGTTTACTTTAGTCATGTTAAGCACCAAAGTAAATATTCAGAGACAAACTTCACTTATACAAAGGTATTTACAGAAATTTAATAGTACATGTTAAAACTCTTCAGAAGAGACACTTGGAATGAAATGCTTTAGGGCAGACATATTAATGATGATTCAGCAAAAGTGCAGATTGGGATTAATGTTTATAAAGGTTTGTTTGTGCATAAGATGATATCTTTCAGTATAAACGCTATACATTTCTTCCCAAAGAGTAATGGAAAATGAATTCTAGGATTTGAATATAGTTCTATACTTGGATGATTTACTGATTACTGGTAAGTCAGAGAAGTGTGCACCTTGTCAAGTAATGCAAAATGTCCCATGCTTGAAAGAATTGCAGATTTTTTGGCTCAATTATGAAATATTCATGTCTAACCATACTGTTAGATGGCGAGTAACACTGTGAGCAAAGTCAACAAGGCAGGCAGATAAACCTTAAAACAAAACGTTTTAATGAGCGCTTTCGGTAGAATGTGTCCTACCTTCATCAGACAAACTACAAACCAATTAACAGAGTATTTATACAAGAGTGAAACATCTCAATTAATTAATTACTAAATTAAAAAGGTGCCTACTTGTCCTTATAGGGCTACAAACTTCCTGTTGTTATGCTGTACAGACAAAAACAAAACAGATAAAAGCAGTTCAAACAGAGTACCTCATTATTGAAAACCTATTATAAGAATAATTAATAACATATATTATTCATAAATACTAGAAAAATATCTTATTCAGTATAAATATATTTATATATATAAAGGCTAAAAAGATAAATATATGTATATATACTTAAAAGATAAATAAAATGTGCAGCACTCAAAACTGAATAGGTTCAAGCATAAAATTTGAGTGGAACAGTATAAACATGCATGAAATAGACTGTCTAAAAAACGACGAGCAATACATCTAGTAATAAACAAGCAACAAGAGCTTTATAAATATTATCTATAAATATTAATAAATACCTGGTGTAAGGAGTCAAAATAAGAGAATCTAACAAAATGTGCTATAATGCATCCGAGGTCCAAAACTGATGATGAAGCCTCTTCTAGGCCAGTTGCCGGTTCTCAGTGAGGCGCTTTCGCAGCCCCTGACACCCGCTACCTCAGAGCCACAGGCCGTATCCGACACCCACGTGGAGACACCTAGGCCTGTGGAAACTCAAGGTTTTGGGCCTGCGGAAACTATTCCCTCAGATGGGTCCAGAGCCGCTGAGCAGGCATCGGCTTCTAAGGGTGTTTTCAGACCTTCACAGCTTACTATAAAGTCCACTGCAGCAGTCAAGGCAAAGTCAAAAACACCATTAAAGACAAGGAAACAAGTACAGCATTCTCCTGAACAGTCAACCATGCCAAAGAAACAGATGCTTAAAATGGCCGAAGACCTAATTACTTTGATCAGGGCTTCCCATCCACCTCCTGATAAAAGGCCTAGGCAAGACACTGACTATGATTCCTCTGACCAGGTTTCTATTTCCTCTGATTCCTCTTCAGATCAGGGATATTCTCTCCCTCCCTATGAGGATTCTGATGCAGAAGAATCTATACCTTCAGCCTCTCCGCCTGTGGATTATTCTTTTGGGGAAATCCTGCACACCATGAGGGAGCATTTCCATTGGGAGAGCCAGGATTACTCAGAATCCAAGAAAAGGCTCAGATACTTTCTTTTATTGCCTCAGCACAGGCCCATGACTATTCCCCCTGTGCTTGATATTTTCTCTGAATCCAGTCTGTCTCCTGATTCTTTACCCGCTGCACCTGTCAAGCCAGACAGGTACTACAGGGTCCCTAACTCTCATAAATTTCTTTACAAAAACCCTGCTGCGGACCCAGAAACAATTTCTCAGGGTCCCAAAGGGGTTAAGGCTTCCACTGTTAAAAACCCTGTCCCCTCTGATAGGGATTCCAGAGCTCTGGATAGATGGGGGAAAAAAGTTTACACTTCTGCTACTTTAGCTGTAAGGGCTTTAAATTGCCAGTTTCACATGCTTAAATATCAGCAATACCTTATGTCTTTGTTAAAACAGAAAATGCTTACAAACTCAAAGTCCTGACAGTAAGGAAATGCAGGATTTATTGCATGCAGCTGAACAAGTGGGAAAACATACTCTGCAGTGTGGTTTTGATTCATTAGAGGCTTCTTGTAGAGCCACGGTTACAGGCTCTGTCATTCGAAGGCACGCTTGGTTGAAAGAACAAAGTTTACCTGAACATGTTAAAGTAAAATTATTGGATGCTCCACTACAGCATGATACTTTCTTTGGTGTTAGGCAGAAGAGGTGTTAAAGAAAATGGAGGATAAAGCAAAATCAATGCACAACAGTAAAGGATTTCTTACAGGTTCAACCACCTAGGTTTAGCAGGAACTGGCCCTCAAAAAATTGGTCCTTTCCGGTGTCAGACAGGCTACAAAGAGGCAGATACAGACACCCAAGAGGCAGATCTCAGCCCAAAGGCTCCTATAAATCTAAACAATGGGGTACTTCAGCCCCCAAAGGAGGAGAAGACAAGTCACAACCTTATAGGAAACCGTCCCAATGACTTCCCTCTACAAATGCCGAGCACTTACCTTTTGGCAGCACCCCTAGGAGGAAAGCTAGCACTTTTCTCACAAAATTGGCACATAATCACCCAGGACAAATGGGTACTGAATATTGTTTCTCAGGGTTACAGGTTCCACTTTCACACCCTTCCAAAATCAAAAGGTATGCCAGACCTGCCACAAAACCAGTGGGCAGAGGCACAAAAACAAATTGCTGCTCTCATGGACATGGGAGCTATTCAAAGAGTACCACAGCAAAAGCAAGGACAAGGATTTTATTCAAGACTTTTCCTAGTACCCAGAAAGGACAAAGCCTGGAGACCAATACTGGACTTGTCAATCCTAAATACTTTCCTGGATGTTCCAAAATTCAAAATGTTAACACTGCAGCAACTTCTACCCATGCTGGTCAAGAAGGCTTGGCTAGTCACTTTTGACCTCAAGGAGGCATACCTGCATGTCCCAATCAGACAATCTTGCAGAAATTACCTCAGATTCATAGCTGGATCAATGCATTACCAATTCTCTGCACTGCCCTTTGGCTTATCTACTGCGCCCAGGGTCTTCACAAAATGCCTGGCACCAGTAATTGCATTTTGCAGACAGAGGAATTCAGATATATCCCTACTTGGACGACTGCCTTATTCAAGCAGAAAGCAAGGACATTCTTCTAAAGCATCTGGCGTTTGTAGAGAGATAACTAATTTGCCTAGGGTACACAGTAAACGAAAATAAATCAAAACTAGTGCCCTCTCAAGAGATAATATTCCTGGGTGCAAGCTTAAATACAACTGCCCAGATGGCTTATCTCACGCCAGACAAGCAAAGGCAACTGACTCATTACTTTCAAATAATGGCAACAAAGACTCAGCTCCCTGCAAGAAAAATTCTGCAGGCCCTGGGCTTCATGGCGTCCTGCATTCTACTAATTCCATATGCAAGACTGCATATGAGGAAACTACAATGGTATCTAAAAAGTGTTTGGACTCAACATTGCCACAGCCTGGAAGCAATAATAACTTTAAATGTGAAATTGTTCAATCTCGCCGTTTGTTCTTACACACGGGTTCGGAGCCGATCCTTGGCTCCGAGTCGGCCGCATCACTAGCTCCGCATCTTCGAGAAAGCTCGAGGCACAGTAATATCCCATGATCCTCAGGTGCTAACCCACAGATCTAGTTTGCCGCTAGCAGCAGATCGCATACAAGAGGCTCGGGCCAGTATATTTGTTCTATATTCTTAATATATATTTCTCTTCTTTATAGGTTTATAGTTATTTCTTAGTGTTTAAATAAATAATATAGTATAGGGGTGTTATTTGTGACTGTATTTAGACTAGATTAGTTAGTTTAATTTTTTCTAGTTAAGGCCTACAGGTTTTTTCTGTCAGGATTGACAGTACTTTAAATAATTTTTGCCTTAACTCTCTCTTTTTCTTCAATATATATATATCATAGTGTGCTGTGTGTTTTGGATTTTTATATATATATATGTGTATATATATATATATATATATATATATATATATATATATATATATATATTAGGTTAGAATTAAACTGTTGATTATTATAATTATTCCAAACTTTTAAAATTGTTACACTTAGAATTATATAGTGTGTTTCTTAAGTGTGCTGTGTTTTTTTTTTTTGGACTTTTTCAAAAATGTCAGAGAAAGCCAAATCTGGCTTTAAAAGGTGTCAGTGCGGACAGAAGATGTCCATTACTGACAACCACTCATCCTGCGTCTACTGTCTTGGCCCTCTCCACTTGCAGGAAGACTGTTCCATTTGTCATTCCTTTAGTCGGAGGGTCATGCTGGAAAGACGCAGGAAGTTGGTTGACAGAGGGGTGCTTAAACCCGATTTTCAAGAGGCCCTGGACAAGGCTGAACAGGTATCCAAGTCTTCGAAGGGGTCGAAGTATTCAAGAGTATCGGAGCCCAAGTCATCGGCTCCGAGCACCTCTTTTCAGATTCGGACGCTGGCTCCTACGACCTCGGTGTCAGGTGTCGAGCGTTTATCTCTGACCGAGGCTCAGGTCTTGGAGCCGGTGTCAGAGGTACCACCGTCTGCTATCCTTCACTCGGTGACGGCTTCGATCCCTTCAACCCGTTCTTCGAGGCCCCTTTCCGACTCCACTGTGGACCGAGTGGTACAGAAGCTTATGGAGAACTCGGCTTTGTCCAAACTAATCAAGGTTTCATCCCAGCAGGTTTCAAAACTCGAGACTGTTTCTGTTCCCTCAACACTTCCTCATCCGAGACCCGTCGAGTCATCGGAGCTAGGAATAGAAGAACCGATGATTGTAGAGCCCTCGGTGCTGAAGCCTCCAGTAGTGCTATTGGCTCCGTTGACCTCGACTCCTTCGGAACCAGCCGGAGAGTCTCGGAGCCGAAGATCTTTCCTAGGTTCCGGGGGGGACAGTCGAACCGAGATATCTGTTCCGACTCTTCCCCTCAGTGCCTCGGCTCAGATCAGTTCGGATCCGTCCTCGGTGTCAGAGTCCTTGGTTCCGATTCCGGAGAAACGACCACCTTCTTCGGATCAGGTCGGATCTTCGGGTCGGGGCACCGGTGCCTTTGACATCATGAGGAAGGTCTTGTCTGATCATACACATACTTCATCAGTATCTTCTTCTCCTTCCCCAAAAGGTCCGCGTTCTGCTTCTGTGCCTTCGGCCCCTACCAAGCGTCGAGACCCAATGCCTCGGAAGTCCCCACAGGGCGACTGTGGTTCCTCAGATGCATCCCCAGAAGCTCCCGCTGAGGATGTTCCGAGGAAACGATTGTGCAAGAGGAGGCACATAGATTCCCC
The DNA here is from genome assembly GCF_019279795.1 of Protopterus annectens. NCBI lineage: Eukaryota > Metazoa > Chordata > Ceratodontiformes > Protopteridae > Protopterus > Protopterus annectens. The sequence continues at coordinate 704,768,713 of NC_056730.1, read as the reverse complement.
CCAGGAATCTCTCAAATCTGACACCGATTTAGATGAAACAGAAGGGTCCCCACGGTCCCCCTCTGAGGATGTCTCGTTTGCAGACATTTTGGAAATCCTGAAACAAAGGGGAGACTGGCAAACCCTTACTCCTTCTGTGGATGAATCGGTCTTGCTGAAGGCATTTGGGACTCAACCTTCTACCTCCTGGGTGACTCCTCCATTTGACGATCTCATGGATCTAATAGCCCAGAGGGCTTGGGAAACGCCCGATACAGTGGAACCAGTCCCTCGTAAGCCAAATAAATACATGACGGCCCCCCAGGACAAATCTTATCTTACAAAAGGGGTTCCCGTGGATACTATGGTGGTGGCGGCGGCCACTAAGAAAGAAATGTCTGAATCATCTTCCTCTGTCCATCCTCCTAATAAGGATTCTAGGACGATGGACAGATATGGGAAGCGCATATTTAGTTCGGCGACTTTTTCCATCCGATCGCTCAACTACCTTACGCATTTCACGCGTTTACAGAAAGATCTCATTAAGGAACTGGGAGATACTCTCCAGGGAAACACAGATGCTGCTGTCGCCGAGAAAGTGACAGCGCAACTTAACACCCTAAACTCCATAGTGAACTCGTCCATGAGGCTGATTTCATACGCAGCCGAAGGGTCGAGTAGAGCGGCAGCTTCAGCGATCGCCCTGAGGAGGCAATCCTGGTTGCGCTTATGCTCCTTTGCGGAAGCCTTTAAGTCTTCCTTTGCCAACGCCCCCTTTGATGGTGCCTCCTTGTTTGGGCCCAAAGTAAAGGAGACTCTCTCGAGGTGTGAACAAGAAGGGAAGACCCTGTCTGCCGTAGGGGTCCGTTTTTCCATCCCATCTAGACCCCACCCTAAAGGACAACGAGGAGGAAAAATGTGGTTCCGAAAGACTCAGGGATCTTTTCAGCACACCCAAAGTGACGCCCCCTCCAGAGGCAGAGGAGGGGGAAGAAACGGAAGACGCCACCCAGCTGGCAGAAGGGGTCCGCAAAATCAGGGCGACAGAGAGACTTTCTCTGGGAAGCCCTTCCAGCACTCCTGAGTGCAGGCCCGACTGTCCTACTCTGGAGGCAGTCGGGGGTCGCTTGGCTTTATACCCAGAGGCCTGGCTAAATCTTACATCAGATTCCTGGGTAAAAAGCATAGTTACCAGAGGCTACAACATTCCCTTCATCAAAATGCCACCCAACTCTAAAAAGCTCCCAGAAGTTCCACCCAGTCTGCGAGACCAGGCAACAGTAGAGATAGGAAGGTTGCTCGAAAACAGTCATCCAACCAGTCCTGGCGGACCAAATAGGATCCGGAACTTACTCAAGGTTCTTTTTAGTTCCAAAGAAAACAGGGGACTGGAGGCCAATTTTGGACCTCAGCAAATTAAATACCTTCGTGAAAAAGGAAAAGTTCCGGATGGTCACGCTACAGTCAATCCTTCCCTTTCTGCAGAAGGGCGACTGGATGTGCTCTATAGATCTCAAAGACGCATACTACCATATCAAGATGGCCAGGGCGTCCAGAGATCATCTGCGCTTCCGGCTGGGAGCCAGTCATTTCCAGTTTCGCTCTGCCCTTTGGTCTCACCTCAGCCCCCAGGGTGTTCACCAAATGCATGGCAGTAGTAGCGTCTCACTTGAGACGAAGGGGATTCCGGGTGTTTCCTTATCTAGACGACTGGCTCCTATCCGCCACCACCGAGTATAGTCTTCTACAAGCCAGGGATTACACCATCAGTCTCTGCTCTTCGCTAGGCATAACGGTGAATTTTGGAAAGTCTGTCTTATCGCCGTCACAGCGTATCTTATTTATAGGAGCACAGCTAGACACCTCCCTGGCTCAAGTTACTCTCCCCCCACCAAGTGTGTCAGACCTCAGACATCAAATTTCGGTCATTCTCCAGAGCAAGAGTGTCCCTGCACGACAAATATTAAGAGTACTAGGCTTGATGGCAGCCTCCCTTATTGTAGTTCCCTTAGGCAGGATGCATATGAGGATTCTTCAATGAATGCTGTTCGCCCAGTGGTTGTATCGACAACTTCCACTGTCTCACGAAATCCTGATCACGAATTTTTGCAATAAGAATCTCTTGTGGTGGATACACAGTCAAGATCTAACACTAGGACGACCGTTTGTGTTACCCAGTCCGGTAGCAACTCCAACCATGGACGCTTCCCTGATAGGGTGGGGGGGGGGGGTTTCAGGGACAAACAGTCCAAGGTCAATGGTCCAACTTGGAGTACAATCTGCACATCAATGTTCTAAAGCTGAGGGCAGTGTTTCTAGCGTTGCAACACTTTCACAAGTCCTTACCTCAGGGAACAGTGACAGTCCAGACAGACAACATGTCAGTGGTCTGGTACATAAACAAGCAAGGGGGAACCAGATCTTACCCGTTATGCAGAGAGGCCCTCAGAATTTGGCAATGGGCAAAGTCCACTGGATGCTTTCTGATAGCAACGCACATCCCGGGGACTTCCAACGTAATCGCGGACAGGTTGAGCAGAGCCATCCTGTTCCCTCACGAGTGGTCCCTCAAACCTCGAGTGGCGGAAGAGATCTTCCGCAGATGGGGCCAGCCTTGCTGCGACCTGTTTGCATCCCCATTGAATGCCAAATGCAGAAGCTACTTTGCCCTGTTACCCCCTCCAGGGGGTGTCCCCAGGGACGCACTGGTACACGATTGGCCCCCGGTTCTCATTTACGCTTTTCCTCCTGTTCCACTAATTCCCAGGTTTTTGCAGAAAGCCAAACATCTGGACAGGACCATAATGCTGATAGCCCCATTCTGGCCTCGACAAATCTGGTTTCCCTTCCTTCAATCTCATCAAGTGGAGGAACCATGGATGCTGGAACCGGAGCCAGACCTGTTGACACATTCGTCGGGAGTTCCTCAGACCTTCCTCAAGTCCCTCAAACTGACAGCTTGGCTGCTCCGCTTCCCATCTTAGCCAGGTCGGAGTTACTATCCCCTGCAGTACAACAAATTATTGTGTCTTCTCACAAACCATCTACAAGGAAATTGTACAACAGCAAATGGAATCGTTTTGCACACTGGGCCTCCAAACAAGGTATAGATCCATTCGGGGCTCCAGTACACAAGATACTAGATTTTCTTACCACACTTTTTCAAGAAGGAGCATCAACGTCCACGATAAGGGTTCAACTGGTGGCTATATCCAATTTTCATATTGGCCGCGAAGATGGTTCTCTTATGTCCCACAGGCTTTGTAAAGCATTCATGAAAGGTACCTTTCACCTCCGTCCCCCCTTTCATAATCCAGTAGCCCCTTGGAATCTTAATCTCATGCTGTCACAACTCATGTTGCCCCCATTTGAACCAGCAGCCACAACTCCGTTAAAATTTCTTTTGTGGAAAACACTTTTTCTGGTTGCCATCACTTCCACCAGGAGAGTTTCAGAGTTGCAGGCTCTATCTATCCGACCCCCGTACATGATTTTTCATCCAGATAGAGTAACCTTGCGCACCAATCTGTCCTTCCTTCCGAAGGTTTGTTCGATTCAAAACATCAATCAGTCTATCGAACTACCTACCTTCTTTAAAAAACATTCCAATAAGTTAGAATACACATTGCACAAATTGGACGTTCACAAGCAACTGAGATTTTACTTACATAGGACAAAAGAGTACAGAAAGTCAGACCAACTATTTGTCTCATATGCTGACCAAAGGAAAGGACAGGCAGTAATGAAGGGTTCCCTTATCCAAATGGCTCTCAGATTGCATAAATTTTGTATATGCTGAATCGAAACAGCAACTCCATTTCAAACCCAGAGCTCATTCTACAAGGGCGATTGTTACCTCTTCAGCCCATACCGCTCATTTGCCTTTAGATACCATTTGTGCAGCGGCAACTTGGGCAAAACCACATACTTTTATCGCCCGCTATAAACTAGACAAAAGCTCCAGGGACAGGGCGACGTTTGGTTCCACTGTACTCAGGAATGTTCTCCCTTGAGCCACCCAGGAAAAAGGAGCTAGGGACGCTACCCGTGTGTAAGAACAAACGGCGAGATTGAACAATTTCACATTAAGAAGTTATGTTCTTACCATAACGTTCCATGTGAATTGTTCATCTCACCTTTGTTCTTACATTCCCCCCCTCCATCCCCCGTCCTGCGGTCTGGGAGAACAGGTTCAACTGAATTCCTTTTCAGCCTTTTCTAGATATTGTTAGCATTCAGCTTATTATTGTACATTAGTAATGGCATCTTTTCTCCTCTATTTGAGGGCAGGGTTCCAGACGGTGTGTAGTATCTGTTTATAAGTGTTCAAGACACAGTTCTAAAGGGATTCTTCTGGTGTAGCAAACTAGATCTGAGGGTTAGCACCTGAGGATCATGGGATATTACTGTGCCTCGAGCTTTCTCGAAGATGCGGAGCTAGTGATGCGGCCGACTCGGAGCCGAGGATCGGCTCCGAACCCGTGTGTAAGAACAAAGGCGAGATGAACAATTCACATGGAACATTATGGTAAGAACATAACTTCTTATTCCCTGCCTACAACAGGAGTTTCGATGGTGGTCCCAGGCCTGTCACCACAACAAGGGACAGCCTTTCATCTTACCCACACCCAGGCAGAGAATAACGGATGCATCGGATTATGCCCGGGGGGCACATATGGCAGGAAAATGTATTCAGGGCACGTGGCCCAAGGAACAAATGCATCTTCACATCAATCAAAAAGAGATGCTAGCTGTACAGAATGCTTGACAGCTTTCAAGGACCTACTACATCCAGGACAACTATTAATAAAGACGGACAATACCACAGTTATGTGGTACATAAACAAGCAAGGGGGCACACATTCCTACCCCCTCTGCAGGCAAGCCATGACTTTGTGGAACACAGCACTGACCTATCAAGTACATCTGCAGGCACAATTCCTGCCAGGAACGAAAAATACACTGGCAGACGAACTAAGCAGAAATCTCATGCATCCTCATGATGGAAACTAAATCCACAGGTGTTCAGCATAACAAGGAAATAGGGACGCCAGACATAGATCTTTTTGCCTCCCCTCACAACTGCCAACTACAGAAATTCTGCAAAAGAACTTATCACTCACAAGCATGGAAAGTGGATGCTCTATCATTCAGCTGGAAAACCCTGACAGTTTATGCCTTCCCTCCGCTGCCTCTTCTTCCCAAGGTGCTCCTAAAAGTCAGACGAGAGGCCAAAAATGATCCTGATTGCCCCAGACTGGCCATGCCAGCACTGGTACCCAATCCTAAAGAGCTTGTCTCAAGGTCCAGCCTGGCCTTTACCTCAAATTCCTCATCTTCTGACTCAACAAAACAATCAGATTCTGCACAGTCAACACAGAACCTTAAATCTGGCAGCATGGCAGATAATGTAGCCACTCAGACTGCACCTCTCTCTAAAGCTGTTATGGATGTCATTTTAGAAGCCAGGAGGCCCAGCACTAGGAAGTCATATGCAGAAAAATGGAAGAGATTCTGTGCTTGGAACCGGGCACAAGGGCTCGAACCACTTGTTCCAAATATACCTCAGATTTTACAATGCCTAACTGAGATGCTGGACAAAGGCCTATCCTTCTCCTCTATTAAGATCCATGCCTCTGCCATTTCAGCTCATTACAGTACGGAACCTCCTATTTTTTCACATCCACTACTAAGGCAGTACCTCAGAGGGGCAAAAAACATAAGACCCCCAAGGAGAGCACCAATACCTACTTCGGATCTCAATTTTGTTTTAGAAAAGCTTACACTGCCTCCCTTTGAACCAGCCTGCACAGCTGATATAAAATTCTTATCATGGAAAACTGCTCTGCTCCTAGCAATAACTTTAGCAAGAAGAGTCTCCGAGTTACAGGCATTAATGGCAGTGGAACCTTTCATCATTTTTCACCAGGACAGGGTCTCTCTTAGGACAAACCCAACATTCATGCCAAAGGTGGTTTCCAATGTGGCTCTTAACCAAACTATTCATTTACCAACTTTCTATCCAAATCCCCAGAATAAAGGGGAGAGACTTATGCATGCTTTGGGCATATGCAGACAGCTATGATTCTACTTGGACAAAACAAAAGCTTTCAGAAAAACTGAGCAAGTGTTTGTAGCCTATGCTGCAGGATTACAAGGAAAGCTTAACTCAAAGCAGACAATTTCAAAATGGATAGGACACTGCATTCGCTTCTGTTATGCACAACATGGCAAATCAGTGCCTAAGGGCATTAGGCCACATTCTACCAGAGCAGCAGCCACTTCAGCAGCCTTTCTCAGAGGAGTGCCAACCAAAGACATTTTAGAAGCTGCAACCTGGAGTTCAGTGCACACTTTCACCAAGCACTACCACTTACCTCTTTACTCTAAATTCAGAGCAGGCTTTGCCACTGAAGTTCTGCAGGGCCTGGTAGCCTCTCCTAATCCTATTTAGGCCCAGCCACCCAACCTCAGCTTTTGGATTCAACCCAAGTATATTGACTGCAACAGTGAAACACGATGAACATAGTACAGTTGTGTTCCTACCATAAATGTAGATGTTGGAGTGTATTCACTGTTGCAGTCCAGGTTACCCACCCACCATCCCCCTTTTCATTGCTGGGACTTTACTGTACTTCTCATCTTTATACAACCTATGTGGTGTGTTTGCTTGTAGATGAAGGAAATTATTATATACTAGTACATGCATGCTTTTTTGGCATATTTTTATTTTTTCAGCCTTCCTATCTGGGGGCACCTGACAATCTGGGGCAAGAAAAACTGAAGAAAATGGCGTTGGTTGCATCTTTTATACCCCTGGCGCACTGACGTCAGGGAAGTGGCGACAGCAACCGATGCCAGACCTAAACTTTGCAACTCTGGCCGACTGCGGGTAGCCTGCCAGCAGGATAACCCAAGTGTAATGACTGGAACAGTGAATACACTCGAACATGTACATTTATGGTAGGTACACAACTGTACTTTTTGCTGTATAGAAAACACATTTTGATAGTAGACCTGAGCAAACTGCTATTGGAAAGTGTGTTGAAATGTGGACTTGTGATAAGTTGATATAGTATGGTCAAGAGGTATACGCATTGCTTGTTTGGGATGCCTCAGCATTGTGACATAGGACCAGTGATTCAACATGCCATACTTTCAGGGGATGAATGACCAGATGAATATGCTATCAAGAAACCTTTCTGCTGCTGAGAGAAAATAGTCACAGATTATGGAGTCACTTGATTTGTGAGTAAGGAAATTCAGTTAGTCCTTCGGGAGTAGAAAGCTCAAGCTAGTAACTGACTGTAAATTTTTTCTGAACATTCCTTGGAGAACAAAAGAATTTAGGACTGGGCTTTATTATTTTTAGCATTTGATTGTAAGAGTGACAAGCTTCCAAGTACCATATTTATACTAATGGACTCTCGAGAGTTTCTTTATGTAAAATTTCATAAATTGCAGCAGAAGCAGCGCAGACTATAGAATGCATTGTTTGAGGAGTATTTCTGGGCATTGCTGTTGAAGAGCTGACTATATGTGTAATTAAAACTGATCAGAACAGTGAGTATTGTGATGGAAACTGGCTACCCAAAGCTGCTAAACATGTTGATGAGAGTTTGAAAATGTTTTAAGAAAATTTTCATTGTGTTCACTCTGGTATTATTAATACCAAATCATTAAGGCTTGGCTATGTGGCATAGAATGATGAAGCCCTGACTGTGACTCTTGACAGCTTAGATTGAATAATGGCTTAGGCGCAAGAGGAACCAGGCTGGGAAGGTTGGAAGAGAGTGGTGATACTCACTTGTTCATCCTGTAGGAGAGGGGGTATTCTATCCCACTACAATGGTGGCATCTACTAGAGAGAGCTGCACAGCATGCTGGGGTTGTGTGCAAAAAGAATGAAAGCAATAACAGGAAAGTAGTATTGTAAACATAGTGAGGCAGAGATGTACAGCATTTGTGAAGCTTGTGTGCCATATTCTATGATGTGGAAGATAACCTAAAGAGGCACCATTACTCTGCTGGGAATTTCCAGGTGAATGATGGAAGATTATATATTAATCTCACTAGACCATTTAGGAATAATATATTTGTGTGTGCGCATATGTGTGTGTGTATGTGTGTGTGTGTGTGTATATATATATATATATATATATATATATATATATATATATATATATATATATATGGTGCGTGTGTGTATTATGTTTGTGTGTGTACGTATATATACACATATGCACACGCACACGGACTGTATTATACGTACGTGCATGAATGCATGACTGTATGTATATATTGTATGTATGTGTGATTCGTATACATGTATATTTGTGTGTGTATGTATATATATGTGTAAATATATATATATATATATATATATATATATATATATGTGTATATATATATATATATATATATATATATGTGTGTGTGTATATATATATATATATATATGTGTGTATATATATATATGTGTATATATATATATATATATATATATATATATATATATATATATATATGTATATATATATATATATATATATATATATATATATATGTATATATATATATAATGTACACACATGTATGTATATGGGTCTACTTATCTACTTTGATAAATGGAGATGTCTGTACAGGGAGGAATGGTATATTTACCATTTTCCTTCCTGTAGTGCAATCTTGGAATTGGTATACTTAATTAGCAGGGTATGTGGGGGCCATAGGGGGACTTGCCCCCTGCAAAAAAGTAAAAAAAAAAAAATTATTTTTTTTTATTTTCATTTCGAAGTTTCAAAACTTCGATCTTATAGTTTATACCATCAGAAATTCAGTGTTTTGAAACTTCGAAATTTAGAAGTAAACCCTGCACACACGTGTATATACAGTAGAGAGTCGATTATCTGAACTAATTGGGACATAGGGTAGTTCAGATAATCGAACATATAATTGAGCCAGATAAAAAAAAATTCTAAAAATTAAATGGTATAGTATATTATTGTAGTACAGGCTCAACACACACTCAAAGCCAAATGCATGCATATTTAGATTTTATGATGTTTCCTACCCGAAAACTGTGGAAAGCTGCATTCGGTTAATTGACATTTCTGATAATAAACGTTCTGATAATAAACTTTCTGATCGTAGACGTTAAGATAATTGCCTCTCTACTATATATATATATATATATATATATATATATATATATATATATATATATATATATATATACCTGTATACATACAGACATGCGTGTATACATTCATTATTGAGATGTTTAGTAAAGTATGAACATTTTAACAATAATAGTATACAGACAGTAACTATTTCTTTAGTAGCTCTATGCAGAGGTCAAGTATTAATACACTAGTACTATAGGTTTAAAGATTTGTTTTTTTGGTTGTCAAGGGGATATTGAAGACTAAATTGTTTCAAGGAAGAGTTCGAAAGGAATAGATTTGATCTTAAGTTTGATGGAATGCAGAAAAGGGTAAAGGTACATTTTTTGGATCTCACTGTAGAAGGGAAAGAATGAACAGAAATAACCACTAAAAGATTTAGGAAGTTTGACCAACAGGAACATATGTTGCAAGGTTGTAGTTGTCACCCCCCTCACACTATTGACTCTATACCTTATGGTGAATTCCTGAGGATTAGGAGGCTGAGTAGTAATGAACAAGAAAGTATTAAAGAGATTAGTCAGACAGCTGATAAGTTTTTGAGTAGGGGATATCAGAAGCAACAAGTGTATGAGGGAATGAAGAGAGTCTTAAATAAGGGGCAAAAAGATGCTAGAACATGTAATATGTATACAGAATCTAAAGGGAATAATGAGGGAGATGATACATATTTTGTTTAAAGATTTACCCCATTTTCAAAAAAAAAATTGGAGAGTATAGTTAAGTATTGTTGGGATATTTTGAAGAAAAAGGTAGCCCTGTTTAAGGATATAAGGTTAAGATTTTCTTATAAGAAAGGGCATAGTATTAGACATGTTGGTTCATGGAGTCTTTATTAGACCCATAACCATGAATGATAGCACTATACCTATAAAAATAACATTCCCATGTGGGGAATGTACAGTTTGTCAATATGTGGTTAGAACATTTACAACTATTAATAAAAAAAAAACTTTTTTGAACAGGGAAGATATACTTGTAAGAGTGAAGAAATTGTATATGGGCTAAAGTGCCTGTGTGGATTAGTCTATATTGGTGAGAGTAAAAGAAGTTTTGGTTCAAGGCTTAAAGAGCATGTTAGGGATATAAGGAAAAATAAAGAATCCAGCCCAGTAGCAGAGCATTTTTTTTGTGTCATAATGGGCATCTTATGGGGTTGGAAGCCACAGTGCTAGAACAGCATAAAAGTAATTTTTTACTCCTGAAGGAATTAAGTATAACTTAAGAAAAAATGTCTATTTTTTATTTTAAAATATAATACATAGAGTCCTAACGGTTTGAATAGGGAGTGCAATTGGAAATGTTTTTTGTGATGCACCTTTAAAATTGTAACTGTTAATTGAATAACTGTGTGTTAGCTGTTGAATTTATACTATAAATTGGGTATGTTTTTGTGCTGTATAATGTACTCTGAAAAGGCTTTGTATAGCTGAGGCGCTAGAGTTGTGTGATTTATTTTCATTCAAGTTGGATTTTGTGAACAGTTTATTAAATCATTCGAATTTATTGGCTGCCTTTTGGTGTGGTTTTGAAACTTACTGTTTTCGTGTGTCGCACATATTAGTACACTTGTGTTGCCTATCTTGTAAGCTTTAAGGTGATTTTTTTTTTTTTTTTTTTAGTAGCTTGGTTTTGTAATTAGTAATGAGAATAGGATTAGGCAATATTGAGAGTCCTAAAGGGGTCAGTAGGATGTAACTATAGAAACATTGTAGGAATCACTAGAATGTAATGAGGTGAAGCATTTTATCTGATGTCAGTTTTATTCATTTCTCAAATGATGGATCTCTGATCCGACTCAGTCGCTTCTACCAGAAATGTAGATCCAAACTCTCAGGCTTCTCCCTTTGCTCATAATGCCATGCATGTTAACATACCTTAAATCTCATTTGCTGCCACATTGTTACAGTTGCAGATCATCTCACCCTCAAGCCATTGGTGATTTCTTTAGGTTAAAACAGTGAGTTCTTTTTGAAAATGTTTCCTCCCTGATGCTCATATTTAGTATTATTCTGTCTGCTGCTTCCCTTTTTTCAGTAAATTTTGCTTGATAGTCTCCCTTTGTGTTTTTTACCTCCTTAAAAAGTACTTCATTATTGTCTTTTTTTTCTCTCTCTCCGTGGTCTTTATGTCCTTTAGGTATACCAGGATGGCTGGTAAACCAACTGGCTTCAAGAAATGCATCACCTGTGGGCATAAAATACGTAACTCAGATGCCCAGAGGGAATGCATATACTACTTGGGCACTGTCTACTGTAGATGAGCAGATTGCTCAATATGTGGTGGCTTCAACTTCAGGCCACTCATAGACAGTTGAAATGAGCTTGTTTCGAAGGGCCTTCTCCTTTCCACTTCCTCTGCTTCAAGCTGGTGGTTCATACCCACTCTAAGAAAACTGACAAAGGGAAGCCCTACTAGGCTCCCGAGGACAAAGACTGTAGAAGATCTCAGGATCCTGCAACTTCTTCAGCTCCTTCCTTGGAGCCACCTCCTAAAGGAGCAAAAAAGTTCAATCCGATAACTTCAGATTCCTGTACTCCAAAATCTAAATCGCCTTGGATTTGGTCACCTCTTACTTCACCATATACCATTACTTCTTGACTCCTTTCTCCCTTCTTGCAGGAATCTCTTTGCAAACATTCTAGACCTCCATCCACTATCTCTTCTGTCAGGTCTTCCAGGAATTTGTCCAAGGCTGAAGTGAATAGGATAATGATTTAATTTCTCAGAACTCCGATCTAGATGAGGATAATCCTGCCTCCATCTCCCATCAGATCCATGAGCCTGCCTGTGACTAGTTCCCCTTTGGTTTCTCCTCCAGTCTGACTTGCTGTTTTGGAGCCCTTGGATCTGCGATCCTGTGGAGTGTCCTCATTGGATCCAAAGGCAATTTGTTCTTTGACTCTGTTCACTTCCCTGAGCCATTCGGTTCTGACACTTTTAGAGCCGGAGGACTCTTGGAACTGATTCATTGGTGCCTGATCTGGGGGACCAGAGTAGACTCCAAAGTTACTTGGTGACCCTGTCCCTTGGAGCCTTGGCACTGGACAACTCTGGTCCAACTCCATCCACGGGTGAAATCTTTACAGGGTTACAGGTGCTGGCAGCTCTGGTGATGTTGGCTCCGCTAACATCTGCTTCGGTCTTCCTTTGAGCTTGTGGAGGGGACCTTCTCTTTACCTAGAGAAAGGACATCCCTACCCCCTTCAGATCAGGCTAGCGCTTTTGGTCTTTGTTCTGAACCTCATTCTTTCCACTGGGACAGCCAGCCCATCCAAATCTTCAGTCAGTCCCTCTGGACTCGCCCAACACTTCTGATATGTCACCAGGCCATCCTGCTGATGAGGTCCCTCAGAAGAGAATGTGTAAATGAAGACACTTGATTCCCCTCAGAAATCTCTCACGGAGGACACAAATTTCAATGAAGGGAAATGTCCCCAGATCTCCACTTGAGGAATTCTCATTTGGAGACCACCTTGAGCTCTTAAAACAGGTGGTTGGCCTTCAGATACCCCTTCCCAAGAAGAATCTGTGGTGGTGGAGGCTTTTGGGTCTGGTCCAGCTACATCTTGAGTGACCCCCCCCCCTCTGGCTGATGATCTTATGGACCTTATTTCTCAATGGGCATGGAAGAAACCAGATATTGTGGAGCCCATCCTTAAGCATCCAGATAAATTTCTAGCTCCTCCGAAGGATATAACTCACTGGAGCAAGGGGTTCCCAGTTGATGCCTTGGTTGTGGCAGCAACTATGAAAAGAGTGTGCAGAGCTTTTCTGTCCTTCCCCCTAAAAGGGAGTCCAGGACCTTGGACAGATTTGGTAAGCACGTTTATACTTCAGCAACGTTTGCTCTGCAATCATTAAATTATTTGGCACTGTTTTCAAAATTGCAAAGAGGTTTGACTAAAGAACTCTCTAAAAATATCTTTCTGGGTCCATGTCTGTGGATGACCAAAATAGTTTCTTCACAACTGGCCACCCTTCAGTCGATATCTAGTGCATCCATGAGGCTGATCTCCCATTTGGCAGAAGATGCTTCACGGTCTGCAATTTCAGGCATAACCATTAGGAGACATACCTGTTTGTGCCTACTCTGTTCTCTGTTTTGATGGATCTGCTTTATTTGGCCCTAAAGTAAAAGACATGCTGTTCAGATGAGAGCAAGAAGGAAAGACCTTGTCTGCTATAGGGATACATTTTTCTTCCTCTCAGACCTTTTTCCCAGAATCGATGAGGAGGTAGAAAGATGTGGTTCCATATTGCCCAGGGTTCTTTTCAAAATTCAAGAGGAGATGGTTGTCCCAAAGACAGAGGGGTGGAACTCTTAACAGAAGACTCCACCCCCGCACAGCAGAGGTGACAGCAGACCCACTGTTTTTGAAATTCTTTCTCGGACAAGCCCTACCAGCACTCCTTAAAGGCAGCCTAACTATTGCCTCTGGGCATGGTCGGGGGTGGGGGGGTGTTCGTCTTTGTACCAAAGAGCCTGTCTAGCCTTAAAAGATTTCTGAGTGCAGAGAATTATAGAAATAGAAAAGCTGCTAGAAAAAAGTCATCCAGAACGTCCCCCCAGACCAGACAGGATCCTGGACCTACTCAGAATTCTTCTTGGTGACAAAGAAGATAGGGGGACTTGAGCCCCATCCTGGATCTCCACAAACAAAACCAGTTTGTGCAGTATTCAAAGTTCCCAATGGTCATGGTTCAGTTCATTATGCCCCTACTAAGAAAGGATGATTGGATGTGCTCTGTAGATCTTCAGGATCATACTAACGCATTAAAATGAACAGGCGCTCCAGAAGATATGTGCTTCTGGCTGGGAGCCAGTCATTATCAGTTCAAATCATTGCCCTTTGGTCTCATCACAGCCCCCATGGTGTTCACCAAATTCATGGCAGTGATAGCATCTCACTTGAGACTGCTGGAATTCAGTGTGTTTCTGTACCTAGATGACTGTGTCCTAACTGCTCCAACAATGCAACTTCTCCCACAGGCAAGGGACAACTTGTTCCAGTTGTCTCCACCTTGGCATTACAGTCAATTACAGCATGTCACAGATCTTATCTGTGCAGAATCTGGAGTTCATAGGTGCTTGTCTGGGCACAGTCAGTCAAATAGCCTCTTTCCCTCCAACTTTTATTCAGACTTTCATATTACAAGTCAAGAGAGTAGTGCTGCTTTCTTCTCTTCCAGGACGACTAATCTTACAAGATTTTTGCGATCCATGGCAGCTATTCACCTTAGTCCCTTTAGCCAGGTTTCACATGCAAATTCTCCAGTGGACTCGGTCAGTGCAGTGCAGTGGTCCATTCTTCAGCAGCCTTTAACCACGCCAGTCAAGATCATAGAAGCTTGCAAAAGATATCTTCTTTAATGGCTTCACTCAAACAAAATATATGAAGGCAGTCCATTTGTTTTCCCCTGCCCATGGCCACAGTGACCACAGATGCCTCCAAACTGGGGTGGAGGGGCACAACTTGATAAGGACAGTTTAAAGTACATGGTCTCCAGAAGAGGCCAGGACCGATGTCCGGGAAATGAGCAGTCGACCCAGCATTACAGGCAGGCCTTTCATGACGCTGTACCCTCCTTGCTATTCAGATGGACAATGTCTGTAGTCTATTATGTCAACAAATGGGGAGGAACCAGATCTTACCCGTTATGTCAAGAAGCAATGCGAATGTGGCAATGGGTGATCTCTTCAGGCCGCTTTCTAATAGCAATGCGCATACCAAGGAAAATCAGCGTGATTGCAGACAAACTTAGCAGGTCCAATCTGATGTCTCATGAGTAGTCTCTCAATGTTAAAGTGGTGGAGAGAATTTCCCATCGATAGGACCTGCCATGCTGCGGCCCTTTCACTTCTCCCCTCCCCAAGTGCAACAGGTTTTTTGCCCTGATTCCACCAAAGGGGGAGTCACCAAGAGAAGCTGTAGTCCATGTTTGGCCATTGACCCTATGGTCTTCTCTGTGCTTACCCACCTTTACCTCTCATACCTAAATTTATATATAAAGCGTACCAGTTGAAGAGCACAGTTATCCTCATTGCAGTCTTTTGAATCGTCAGATGTGGGTTCCCCTTCCTCTGGCCTCGCCTTCTACAGCCTCTCTGAATACTGAATCCCAGTCCAGACCTCCTGTGTCACCTGACTGGTATGACTCATCTGGCCATAACAGGCCTCAAACTGATTACATGTTTTCTCCAGTTCCACTGATGGCTAGACAGCCCAGGCTGTCCTCCCAGCTCTGGCATATTTTATCTTCTCAAAAAGCTTCTACTAGAAATATTTACAAAAGAAAAGGAAGAGATTTGTGTTCTGGGCCATTAATAGGCATCTGGACCCCCTTTCTTCCCCTGTACCAGCTGTACTTGATTTTTTAGCTTCAGTTTTTAATGAAAGAGCTATTTTTGTACTATTAAGGTCCAGATGGCTGACATTTCAAATTTCTATCTAGGTGAAAATAATTCTTCCTTACCTAGGTAACTAGGTCATTAATCTCCTTTTCTTTCCAAATTTTTCAAATGGGGTAGTGCATGCTCCATCTTTTGTATGTACATAGACAACTTTGGTTTTATCTCCATCAAACCAAAGATTTCCAGACGACCAACCAGTTGTTTATATCCTTCTCACTTAACAGATTGGGCAAGTCAGTTTGTCAAGTTATGCTCGCCAAATGGTTAACTGATTGTATCTCCTTTGTCTGTAGCAAAAGAGGATTGTCCTTGCCTAAGCCTTGTAGAGCTCATTCCATGAAGTCTGTGGCTGTATCCTCAACCTTTTGGTTAAGAGCTTCTATAGATGACGTTTGTGCAGCTGCCACTTGTTCCAGTGTTCATACCTTTGTTGCTCATTACAAATTGGATTTGGTTTGTAGGAACAGAGCTGCATTTGGCTCCACAGTACTCCACAATATCCTTCCAGGAGGTCCACCCAAGGTTCTTCTTGCTGAAGACTCTGTGCTATCAGTTGAGAAATGAATGAAAAAGGCAACATCAGATAAAGTTATGTACTAACCATAATGTTACGCCTGTGTTGGCCGTTTTCATTCTTCCTCAACTTCCTGCCCTCCTAACCCCCCCTACCTTTTCTCCTGGATAGGTTTAAGGGTTTCAGTTTGGGAACTGTTGTTCCTTTCTAGAGCTCCAGCTCTTTTTCTAATTCTGTACCTTTTTTTGTTCTGTTAAGGTATTAGCCACTGTTTCCTGTAGGCAGCACACTCCTTCTGAGGTATGGTAGGTGGGCCATGCATTATGGGTAATGGGTGTAGCTCAAGAATTTGGATCAGAGGATCTGGTAGAAGCGGCTGAGCTGGATCAGAGTCAGATCTGAGACCTATCAGTTGAGAAAGAATGAAAATGGACAACACGGATGTAATGTTTTTTCCCCCAAACATCTTTACTAAATTTACACACATGACAAGGGCATTCTTACGTTAGTATAAATGAAAAACATACAAAATGTAATCACTTTAGTTGCAAACATTTTACTCATTGTCAGTTAAGCATTATGTAGCTCATTCAAATCCTGCCTCTTAAACCTCATTCCTGCTCTGCATGTATTGTTCCCACAATTCCCATTTTTGCCTATGTAGTTTGCTCATTCCCTTTTCTAAAGATCCCAGTTCCAGTTGTTTTATCTCTGTCACTATATTCACTACTTCTAGTAAAGTTGGTCTAGACTTTGATTTCCATTTTCTAGTAATTGCTTTTTTGGCAGCCATCATAACTACTCAGCAAGGCTTTACTATGTCTAGGCATTTCCGATTCTGTAGCATAATTAAAAAAAAAAAAAAATTATCTCCTCAGTCAGTCCAATCTGCTCACCAAGCATTTCCGACACAGCAAACAAGATCTGAAGGGAAGAGAGGCACTATGGGTAGCTTTAGCTAGAGAGTATCTGGTTGGCGCAAGTTTGTTACAACGGCTGAGTCTGTTCCGAGAAAGGAACTGAGACCCAACTCTCAAGAATGAAAGAAGATCGACAACACAGATGGAACATTACAGTAAGAACATAACTTCTTTTTCTCCATTCTCGTGTTGGTTTGGTTCTTAGAATGCTCCCTGCTATTTTATGAATATGATACTCTGCATGATTTTGGTTGCTCTTCTTAAGAGTCTGCATCCAAAATCCCAATCACTCCATATTTCTTGAACTTTCTCCCTTTGTCAACATCATTCCTTTCCACTCTGTAATATAGTTTTCTGCTTGTGCTGTGTACAAGAGCCTTAACTGTGTTGCTCTAAGGTTGCACCTCAAATTAGGTAATCCTAGTCCACTTTGTTCTATTGGTAGAATCATATTATACCATTTGACCCTTGTTGTCTTTCCTTCCCAGATAAAATCCTTCAACTCTTTTTTTAATTGCTATCCACAACTTCTCCAGTTGATTAAGTTTGTCTGACCTGTGTATAAGACTAAAGGGACTAAAAACAATTTAATGGCTTGTATCTTAGTATCCATATAACAAAACGTCCAGTTTCTCAATTTTTGTATTAACTTTTGTTTAGTCCCTTCCCACATATCCTTAGCTGCCACCACAGAGTAATTTTTAATCCATACTCCTAAATACTTTATTTTGTCATGTCCCCGTTAATATGGATATTGTTGGACCAATTCGCATGTGGGTACATAATTTACCATTATTGCCTTTGTTTTATTTTCATTAATTTTGTATCCTGAGAAGATTTGAAACTGTCTTAAAATGTTCTACAACACTGTAATGTCCCTTTCTGGTTTTATCATTTATAAAATAATGTCATTTGCAAGTAGAGCCTTCTTTTTGTGACTACCATACCAATTATATCTGAATTTCTGAGACCCTTATTTTCTTTGCCAAGGGTTCTCAATATAATGCAAACAACAAAGGGGAAAGGAGGCAACCATGCCTGGTTCCTCTACTCAAGAAGAAATTATCGGAGAAAACCCCACCCACATTAATTTGTGCCTCCGATCCCTCATGTATTCTTCTAATCAACCTTAGAATTGTATCAGGGAAAGCAAATGCTTCCATTGCTCTGCTCATGAAGTCCCAGTCTACTTTCTCAAATGCTTTCTCTGCATCAAGACCCACCAATAAAAGTGGTATTTTCTTACATTCCGCTTCCCCCTGGATCATCAGTGTTCTGTTAATGTTGTCAAATGTTTGCATCCCCTCCACAAAACCACACTGATCCATATCTGTCAATTTTGGTATCAGTTTTGCCATTCTTTTAGCCATTATTGACATAAACACTTTATAATCATAGTTTAGTATTGAAATGGGCCTGTATGAAGCTGGATGCAATGGATCTTTACCCTCTTTAGTTATTACCATTACCCCTGCCTTCTTCCAGGATGCTGGTACTTCTCCTCCTCTTAAAATACTGTTAAAACCTTCCATATCTTTATCAGTATTTCTTCTCTTAACTTCCACAAGAGTACCATCTATTCCTGGGGACTTTCCTGTAGATTGGTTATCTTCCTCTAACTTTGGCATATTTAATTCTTCCATAAACCATTTGTACCTTTTCTTGATTTCTGTATTTTTCTGCTTTATACAAATTTTCATAAAATTTCTGAAATATTTCTAATACCCACAGATGTAATGTTGAGTGCATAACTTTTTTGCAAGCTTCACTCCTCTCCACATACCCTAACATGCTCTGCCTCCACACCATCATCATCATCTTTGAGATCTTTATACATCATACTAGAGAGAATACACAGAGATGCTCCTCTCTGACTGTGTATTTCTTCGCTTTCATGTCTAGCCTTCCAAGGAGTGTAGTCTTTGTAATTCATCAGGCAGCCATATTCCTTCAGATGTAGGATGTGCTAGCATGTCTCTGCCGAAGGTACTTGTCATCCTCATAGGATGCTTTCAATGCAGTTAAGACCTGACTATGCTGCATCTGTACTGGACTGCCTTAAACTGGCTGAAATTAAATCCTTCAAAGACCTACGTTCCAACTGTAAAAGCAACCATGTTTTCTGAGTCAGTCGCCTCTTTATTTGGTTGTGAACAATGTCATTAAGCTATGTATCTGGACATAAGGACGAGTGAGTAGCTTTTGATTAAATGCTGTTACAGGAAGACCATTTATTAAGTAGGCAAAATTTCTTTTTCAGTTGAAGAAAAAGAAATCTCTGGGATCAGACATCACTAGTATCCTGAATGACCTTGTTGTGGTTATATATGACGTGGTCTCTTCTAGGCAGGATTATTATAGCATGCTTTGTGGCTGTCTAAATAAATAAATAAATAAAAAATAAAAAGTGGTCTCCACCTGGTACAGTGTGCAGCAGATGTGGTGCTAACAGTGTCCGACAAGCCCCAATTACCCTTGTTGTGATGCTTCTGCTGTGGCTTTTTCTCTGGTGTGTAATCATGTACAATAGCATATTTTGTCCTACATGATCTCTTTCCTGCCTATCTAGTAGATCTGATTGTCTTTACTTAACCAACAATAATTTCATTATACTTAGAAAGTTGCTGGAGCGTCCCAGAATTTATGTAACTTCATTCAGTTGAATCATCTCAGGTGTGGTTCCATCCCTGTGGAATTCTCTGGCCTTGGTTAAGATACCATGTTCACCCATTTAATGTATAGCTGAAGGCTGCTACTGTTTAAGCCTTTTAATTGACTTAATTAAATGGTGTTTAAAACTTTTTAAGCTCTTACTTGATTACCAGTAGAGCCTTTCTTTATTTTATTTTGTATTCCAGATGTGCAGCAGGTAAGGGTGATAAAGGATAATGAGGGAAACATACTCACAAGCGAGGAGTGTGTGTTGAACAGATGAAGAGAGTACTTTGAGGGGTTGATGAATGAAGAGAATGAGAGGGAGAGAAGGTTGGATGATGTGCGGATAGTGAATCATGAAGTGCAGTGGATTAGCAAGGAGGACGTAAGGATAGCTATGAAGAGGATGAAGAACGGAAAGGCTGTTGGTCCAGATGACAT